>NW_017729031.1:116578663-116580816 GCF_001723915.1 Gavialis gangeticus | reverse complement strand
CTGGAGGTTTAAATAAACATTCCAGCACTACTGTTTCCTTTCCCTCTATAAACAGAAGCCTCTGCTCTGATTCTCTTTCATTAATAACTTCCTCTAATACTCAAAGCAATTAATGCAGAGCCCTGAGATTTACAGGAAGTCCAACTAGTGATCTGTTGTCACAAAGGGAGGTGCTTTTCCCTTGGAACTATGCCTGTTGTGGACTCACAGGTAGCATATGTACCGTGCATACAGTCACTTTCAACATCCCCATATTGCCTGTACCCATACTGATTTCTGCAGGATCCCAAGTGCAGACCCACTACAGGACTGACATGTAGAAGCTGGTGTTCGGGCAAGACAGTCTCTTTAGCACACTATGCACCCATAATGCCATGCCAGCAGAAAAGAATCCGGGGGTTATAGAGGATCACAAACGAAACATAAATCGACAATGTGCTGCAGTTGCAAAAAAGGCAAATATAATTTGGGGATATATTAGCCAAAGCAACCCATGTAAGACAAAGCAGGTAATGGCTCTGCTCTGGTAAGGATCCATATGGAATACTGCATCCAGCTTTGGCCACTGCACTTCAAGAAAGAAGCAGGTGAATTGAAAATAATACAGAAGAAAGTAGCAAGAATGATAGGAAGCTTAGAAAACATGACATGTGAAAGCAAGTTAACATTTGTTTAGTCTAAAAGGAAAAGACTAAGGGGGATACATATTAAGTCTTCCAGGATACAGAGGGTGTTATAGAGAGGACAGTTGTCAAATGTTCTTCAGGGTCAGTTGGTAAGGGACAAGAAGGAATCAGTTCAATTTGAAGCAAAGTACATTTAAGTTTGATGGTAGCAAAAGTTTCACGCCTTGTGTTCTCACAAGTTGGCTTGGGTGGAGAGGCATGCTGGGCAGGCAGCGGTGCCTGTCTGCCTGCCTACAAGGCACACTGCACTGCTCCAAGTCCCAGCCAGACTGCACCCCATGCCCCTACATTTCCAGCATGCTCATTTATAATTCTCAACAGTCAGTTGGGACCAGCCTCTGAAATCTGGGACTGTCCCAGCTAAAATGGACATATGGTCACCCTATGTGTGAGGTCTTGAGATATTTAAAAGTAAGTTAGATATGCACTTGTCTGGGATGATCCTGCCATAAGTAAGTGACTGGAGTAGATAACCTGCTTAGGTCACTTCCAGCTCTACTTTTCCATGATTCTATGGGCATGTACACAAGTGCAGGCAGCCTGTTGGGGAGGTGCTCTAACTCACGGTGCTTTACAGAAAGCATCATGACAGCACCTACACAAGCAGGGGCACGTATTTGCAGCAGCACAAATAGCCCCTGCCTGTGCACATTGCAGTGGGACACACTGTCCTGCTCTTCTATGTGCTATAGTGGGGACTGGCTGCGGCATAAGGTTGGCTGGAGCCCCCACACTGAGACACATGGAGACGGGTGTAGGCAGCCTTGGGTTGGTTGCTAGCCCTTCTTGAGGCACACTGTGCCTCAGCCAGCTGCTCTGTCCATCTCCACTTCTGTCCCAACTGACACCACATTGGCATGCTTTGCGCTGCTTTTTTATTCAGGGTTTTTTATTGCTAACGGGATGATTTCCTGAAAATTAGCAGCTCTGTGCATGGTTTAATATGCAACACATGCAGTTTCTGGTGCCACAAACTGCACATGCCTGCACATCTGGATCCAGCCCATGAGTTAGAGTGCCATTGGTCCAAACAGATGTTCACCTGTTGGGTGGTGGAGCTCAGAGCTTGCCTGCACTGGCCCTGGTCAGCAGGTGGTGGTGCTCCAGCAGCTTCCCAAGAAGTTGCCAGACTGTCTTTCTCCCCAGCCCTCCCCCCCTCCCCCCGCAAACTATCAGAAGTGGCTGGAAGGGTAGAGATAGAGCACCCCACCCCCCGCCATACATTTTTCCCACCAGCTATCCCTGCTGGAGTCTTGTGAGGAGCTGGAACATGTCTACAAGGTAGGGTAGGCTCCATTTCCCTCCCCACCACCCCAACTCAAGGCACAGCAAAAGCCTCAGGTGGGGGAGGAATGGAGCCCCTGTGTGGCATGTGCCCAGCCCAACTACTCCTCCTGGAGCCTTGAGGGGAGCTGGACCAGGCCCGTGAAGTAGGGGTGGGGGGCAGAGGAGTCCTGTCTCTTCCCC
>NW_017729031.1:116568770-116573663 GCF_001723915.1 Gavialis gangeticus | reverse complement strand
CAAGACCCCAGCAGTAGCAGCTGGGGGACCTCCCTTCCTACACGCCCTGTCCCACCACCACTGCACAGGGAAGAGATTCTCTCTCTTTTCTGTGACAGCCTCAGGGGTAGAGCGGGGGTGGTGCTAGCTGCAGCAGCACCAACCCAGCCCAGCCCTGTAAAGCTTCATGGAATATAGACAGAATTACCCAAAATTAATCCCCTCCCCTGCCCCCCCACAAGGTGCTCTGCCTTAGAGTGGCCCTGTCTGATACTTCATCAGATGAGGGTTACATTTCTGTATGACTGGACATTTTAAAAATGCTGCCTTGAATATTGTTACATTACAGCTATAGAACATTTCAGGGCCCTCATTGGCCAAAAAATGTATCCTCTATAAGTGCCCCATGACACTGCATACCTGGAACAGACTTCCTAGGGAAGCTGTGGAATCTCCTTTACTACAGGATTTTAACAAGTTAGAAAACATCTTTCAGGGATGGTCTAGGAACACTATATCCTGGACTGGATCCATGATTTTCAACTGGCGGATGCCAGGCAGTACTGTGGTTAGATGCTGTGGTGCTCTACAGGCCTGTGCGAAGCAGCAAGTATTCACTTTTGATTTGGATTTGGCTGATCTGGAGGGACAGTGATTCGATTCGGAGATTCAAATCACTGTCCCTATTTGATTCGGCCGAATTGGATCCGAAGATTCAGCACCGCTTCAGAGATTCGGCCATAGACTAAACAGGCAGCAATCCTCACCATTCTGGGCACAGCTGCCTCCAGCTGGTAAGTCTGTTGTGGTGGGCAGAGGGGAGAGCCAAGTGGTGTGGGGGAGGGAGGAACTGGGGCTGGGACAAGCTGCCCAGCCAGGGCAGCGGGGCACGGGACTTGGGGAGGTGGGTCAGGGGGTGCGGGATGCAGGCACTGCCACTGCTTACTCAGCCAGGGCGAAGGAGCGGGTGTTGCCACTGCTTGCCCAGCTGGGGCGGGGGGGCAGGTGCTGCCACCGCTTGCCCAGCCGGGGCAGGGGGCATGGGATGTGGGCGCGGCAGCACTGGGAGTGGGGGCTATGACCTACTGTCACTTGTCCCCTTCCGCCTGGAGTGAGCCACAGCTGCATCACCCCCCCCAGCCACGGCTGGCCAAGCAGCAGCAGGGCAGACCCCCCACTCCCAGAGCTCCCGTGCCTGCATCCCGCACCCCACACTGCCCCCCTCCCCGAGTCCTGTGCCCCCTCGCCCCAGCTGGGCAGCTTGTCCCAGCCCCAATCCCTCCCTCCCCCATGCCCCTTCCCTCCCCGCTCCACAGCTGACTTAGGAGCTGGAGGCAGCTGTGTCCAGTGTGGGGAGGACTTCTGCCTGTTTAGTCTATGGCTGAATCTCCAAAGCAGCACCAAATCTTTTCCAGATCAATTCGTAAGCTTTCAATTCAATTCAGACTTTTTAATTGGTCTCCCGGTTCGATTCGGATTTAGAGATTTGGCTGCTGAATTGGGCCAAATCTCCTCCAACCTGAATCTGCTACCAAAGGTTCACACAGCCCTAGTGCTCTGCATTACTACATCCTAGATGGGAAGCAGTAGGGTCATCTTAGTGTACAGCTACAGGTGGGTTATTAGTCCAGGAGAAGCGCTGTACAAACATGACTTGACTGCTTCTGTTATGGAGCTAGTATGTACTGAGCTAGGGCAGATGCCCCTGCAATATGCCTGGTAAGAGAGCTATAGATGGGATATAGGAAGTGGGCCATGTGGCTGTGCAAGCCACTGGGGGTAGGCCTGCAGGAATTAAAAGGCTGAGAACCCAGGAGACTAGATGATCTCTTGAGGTCCCTTGCAGCCCTACATTTCTGTGATTCTATTCTTGAAAGTGTACCGTGTATGTTTGACCCACTGGAGAATAAAAATGTGGTCTGATATTTTATCTGAAAAGGGTACTTCCAGCAGGAGAGAAGAGTCTAGTACTGGACTGGGGCCTTAATTCATTATTGAGTCAAAGCAAAATGTGTGATAACATTTTGATTACTAGAACTATTTCAGTGCTTCCCAGAAGTTTCTTATGGAAATACTAACCCAGTCCAAAACTCGTTAGCTTAGAAGATCTAATGTAATCACAATTCATTTATTTATTCATTAGATTTACATCCCACCTTCACCAAAAGAAGCTCAGGGCAGCTTACAATAAAAGCAAACAAATTATAAAACAGATTAAAATATGTAAATGAACAATCTCCCCTGACAATGCCCTAAAACTTAGCCCCATCTGTTAAGGCCTGTCCATATAAAAAAGTCTTCCATAACTTTTAGAAGATGCCTAGGCTTGGGCTCTGATGGACCACAAGAGAAAGGGAGTTCAAGAGCTGCAGAGAGACTGCCAAAAATGACCTCCCTTCTGTTTTCACTAAAAAAAACTTGGCCTACAGCTGCAGGAGGTCACTTTTTTGGCTGACCATAGGGACTGTGATAGAATGTAAGGGAGGAGACCATTCCTTAGGTAGGTAGGGTCCTGACCGATAGATTAACCAGAAGTTGTGCAGAGAACCAGAGAAAGATCAATACTGCTAATCTCTAAGGAGTTTTTACCTACTCACTATCCTATTTACCAGTCACCAGAACTGCATGTTTCTATTTAAGACACTTCCTTCTCATTTCCTTTCATGTAGTATGGCAAAGGGTCTGCGTAGAGAATATCTCAGTAATGATGTTTTAACTGTCAATGCCAAGTCCTTATTACAAATATCACATTTTCAGGAGTCTGTTCGAAGAAATGCATAAAGCATACAATTTTCATTTTTCCTGTGAATGCATTTGAAGAAAGAAAGCAACGCGTAACTGTTTAATAGCTGCAGGTTGGCATCACTCTGCACATACCTGGAAGGAATCATGCAAAAATGGGGTCATCCAGAAATCAAAGTCCACATTTAAAACATTTGGTTTAAATACCTTTCCCAATATCTCAAAGGGAGTCTGTTCCTGAGGAAAGCAAAAAAATCTAAATCCCATTAGATACTCTAGTGTCTTAACTACAAGACATCTTTCCTCTGTCTGCTGTCTGTAGTCCTTTGCCTCTTCCCACTCCTGCCATCTGCTTTCTGAGGTGAGCAAAATAGATGTGCACTGGGCTGCATCCCCCACATGGCTCATCCTGGACACTAAGGAGAATGTCTTGGCCAAGGAGGGTGGAGGAGAAGGGAGGAGGGGTGCAGGGAAATCAGTGTTTGTGATGTCAGGGACTCTATCATGATGGTTATTCAGTACAGGTCAAAATTAAGTTTGTATGCCATACAGGCAACAGAACTAAACACTTCTGTAAGCTGAAAGGACAGTCTTGCTAGCTCAGTCAGGAGGGGACCCAACATTGATGCGAGTTGGTTTAGGGAACAGACTCTCTAGCACCAGCATCCCTGGGTGCTGTTTCCTAGAACCACCACCACGCTCTCATCCTGAAGTCCTACAGTTCTTGTCTAGGCCCAGCATTGCATTATGCAGGTACACACATGTAAAAATAGCTTCAGAGATCAAGCCTGTCATATATAACTTCTGGTGCTCAGTGGAACTTCTGGATAAGGTGCAATACCTGGGGGTAGGGCGGGCATCCGGACCCCTGAGCCCTGAGTTGTATGTGCATAGTTTGAGCTCCGCAGTGAATTATGGCTCATAATTTACAAGCTGTCCAGGATTTCAATGCCTCAGATGATCGAGGGGGGTGATCATGGGGAGGAATTTCCCTGCCTTTCAGGCAGCGCATTCCCCTTCTCGGGATGCTGCTAAAGGAATGTTTAGACTCTTCTGCAGAGCAATGTATTATTGTTTAATATACTGGAACATACTGAGTAATATAGACTAAATGAGAAGAATCCTTATTTCCTGTCAGGACATCTCTTCCTTTCTCCCTGCCACTTTCACTAGCATCTCAATTCAGTTATTTTCTCATATAACCATAGCACTGGAAAAACTCCAGATTTCAGACAGTTGGTCCTGGGGATGCTGAGTGAAGGCGATACATTCTGAATGAGATCAGGGAAGCCTTGAATGCGAAGGGAAGTTTAGGGTGGTGAGTTTCCCGATCCATGCCATATTCAGAATGAAAGCAGGCTTAACACACGTCAATATTAATACAACCCTGGAAGCTAGATGAGTTTATTTACAGTTATTTACGTTTCTTCATTAATAAGATCAGACACATCAAAGGGAAATCATTCCAAAGTGACTTGACTTGCCCAGCAGTAAGAAGATACATATACAACAACATCCAGCAAAGGAGATGGAATTATGGCTCCATCTGACAAAGAATGATAGGCCTACAGTGCCATCTGGTGGGAGTTGAGGGCTGGCTCCCCAGAATCATGACATTACAAGCAAAACCTTCATTCAAATGCTTAAAGAACAACCTGTAGTTGTAGAATTTATTTTCAAAGGAAACAAATGGGTGAAAGTAAAGAAAGTAAGGACTAGAGCCAGCTGTTGCACACTCAAGAACAGCTAGATTTTAAAAATCTTGATTTATACACAGTAAAGAGATTAATTTAAAAGATGAACTGACCTTTTAGTGTATCCACTGTGCTCTTGATAATAATTACTTCATTTTATCCTTGGGCTCTTAAGGGCACTGACAGAAGTGACATTAGTCATGCAATTGGCCCCTTGAAAGTGCTCTACAGCCATGCTGTGACATGTGCACAACTGCAGAGTACTTTAAAAGTGACCAGTCACACAACAAATTAGCCCTCATCTAATAGATTCATAGATTCATAGATTAAGGGTCGGAAGGGACATAGTAGATCTTCTAGCCCGACCCCCCGCCAGGGCGGGAGAACAACAAAAAACCCCAAAAAGAGAAATGGGACTCAAACGAGTCCAGCCAGGTAGGCATCCAGCCTCTTCTTAAAGACCCCCAGGGTAGGGGCC
>NW_017729031.1:116558517-116568430 GCF_001723915.1 Gavialis gangeticus | reverse complement strand
TCCGCTACCCACCTCCCCCCAGGTTGAATATGACCCATCCACCACTACCCTCTGAGTGCGACCCCTCAGCCAATCTGCAATCCATCTGACTGTGTAGGCATCGATGCCACAGTCGCCTAGTTTTTTAACTAGGATGGGGTGAGAGACGGTGTCAAAGGCCTTGCTGAAGTCCAGAAAGACTACATCCACCGCGACACCTGCATCCGTGGCCTTTGTGACCTGATCGTAGAAGGCAATCAGGTTGGTCTGACATGATCTCCCCCTAATAAATCCATGCTGATTGCCCCTGAGCATCATTTCTGATGAGAAATGATCATCTAATGAGGGATCAGATAAAGGTTCTCCAAAGTGGAGCACCCTAGGGAACTTCTGGTCCCTAGGGTCAGTTTGTCAGCATGACCAGAGCTGGTATGATGCAGCCCAGCCCAACCCCTGGTGCTGTCTCCAGGAAGGAAAGGGGGAAAGGGGAGGGGGAGGGAGCTGCTGGCTGGGGTTTACCTGACCTGAACTGGAGTGGGGGGAGGGAAATGGGTCAGAGGGGAGGTACTCTAACGCATGGAACTTTATATGAAGCACCATTAATTAAAACGGGAACCTGCATGTCTGTCAGTACCCTGAGACTATGGCTGCCGCAGATAAGTGTCTCATTACAAGATAGCTGAATAGATTTCTGTACTGATTTAGGGTTTGGTCTTATACTTGCAAAAGTGTTTCACCATGTATCCTGTATGTATTTTATTTTAGAACATAATTATTTCAAGAGGAGACTAGACAGTCACCTTGCTGGGGTCACCTGACCCCCAGTTATCTTTCCTGCTTGGTGCAGGGGGCTAGACCCAATGATCTTCCAAGGTCCGTTCCCGCCTTACAATCTATGAACATCTAAAATACTCAGGATGACAGAAGCTGTGACAAGTTAGATTTGTTGTAATATTTATGGTTTAAATGTGTTCATGTTATAGTAAGGTTGCATGCCTCAGTTCTCATAACTAGCTTGTACACAGTGAAAGAAGGGGTAAACTGTGTTTGGAAGAACCTGCAGAAGTGCTGTATTAGTGGAAAATGAGCCATCAAGAGATCATTGGGTTAATCTGCATGTGAAGACCCAGGATAACACCACATTTAATCCAGCTTTTAGCACCTGAAGAGATTCTGTGCTGTTTTTGAATCAGAGGGACTTGATAACAAGAGACCCTTTTGAAAAACAGACACCCAGAGACAAGGGAGAAAGAAGGATATAGGCCAGAGGAGAGAAGAGGAACCTAAGGGTGTGGAAGGACATAATACTTGAACTGCTTCAAGAATGTCACTGATTGGGAACCAGTTCACAATTATCCCTGCACAGAAGTATCCACAGGTACACTGCTAAGTAGAACTCACACCTTTTAGGGAATGCATTGCTGCCAAAACACCACCAAGTTGTGGCAGAGTACTCAGATCATCATGCCTTCCAGGGGCCAGTGCCCTGAGTTTCCCCAGGATTCCTGTAGAGGGGGAGGAAGACCCAGACTGGGGCAGAGGGATTGGAGTGGAGAGGTTGCCAGGTACTGGGGAGCTTTGTGGCCCCCTGTTCATGGTTTCCAGGGGCTAGGTGCTCTGGACACTCCCTCCAAAAACTCCCCAGCTTTTCCAGCCCCACTGTGGAAAGCCACCTTGTCAACTTTACCTACATGCTACAGATCCTGGAGGTGGGGGTCAAGCTCAACTGAGAGGGGAGGAGTTGGAGGGGTTGCCAAGTGTTTCTTGCCCCCTGCTTCTGGGCTGCCACCACTGCTCTTCACCCAAGCCACAGCTCGTTCCTTGGTTTCTGTGTATGACTCATCTACACAGCCCATGCCTGTATTTAACTACACACTACCAAACTCTGTTGTGGTACCCAGACAGGGGGTAACTAAGTGTGTGCGTGGAGGACTGTTGATTCTTCATTCCAGGAGCTGGTTACTTTAGGATTTCCCATAATCTCCACTTCACACTATATCTTTAAAAGAACTTTTCCTAGAAAGCCACTCAAGTACCTTGTAGTAGCAGCAATTGCTTAGAGATGTGTGTGCAGGGTGTAACCTGAAGGGGCAGGGCAGGCTGAAAGATTTCTCCTTCTTCTTTGGTTATCCTTTTCAGTTGAGGATGATTGTCTCCCATGATTGTCTTATTTGTGTGTCTGAAGATGGCTGGTGAGGCCTATCCAGGATCGACAGACTCTACTGCAGCTTTGTCATGTGTTTTCATGTGGGGTGGGTGGCATTGGATTCTTGATTTGGTCCATGACACATTGTTTCTGCCACTCCTGCTTTTCCATCTCCTGTTGTTACGGGGTTTCAAAGTACTGAGATACCTGCAGCAGACTCTTTTTCCATTCAGGGCAGTCCTGGGCAATAGTCTCCCATTGAGTTGACATCAATGTTACATTTTTTTTAAGTTGGCCTTAAGGACATCCCTGAAATGTTTTCTTTGTCCTCCTCTTAAGCGTACACATTGGTTGAGCTGGGAAAACAAAACTTGCTTCAGGAGTCTAGAGTCAGACATCTGGATGACATGGCTGGTCCAAGGAAGTTGATACCAGATGATTGTCACCTCAATAGTCATGGTGTTTGCTTGCAGGAGGATGCTAACGTTGCTGCGTCTGTCTTCCCTCTGGATTTGGAGGATCTTCTGCATGCAGCATTGATGGTGCTTCTCCAACAACTTTAGATGTCTCCTATACATTGTCCACATCTCAGCTCTGTACAGCAAGGTAGGGATCATGACTGCTTGTTAAACCATGAGCTTGGTTTTAGATCTGATATCATGATCTTAAAACTCTTGTTTCTTCAGGCATCCAAAGACCGCACCAGTACAATTGAGGCGATGTTGGATTTCTTCTTCAATGTCAGCCTTCTGCGAGAGATGACTTCCAAGGTATGGGAAATACTCAATGTTATCCAAAGTCTCACCATGAATCTGGATTCCTGGAACTGGGGACTGTTCATTAGGAGTTTGTTGGTGGAGGACCTTAGTCTTCTACATGTTAAGCATCAGCCCCATTTTCTTGTATGCCTCGGTAAAGACATTGATATTTGCCCAACGGTCTGCTTCTGAGTGAGTGCGTACTATAGCATCTTCAGGATACTGGAGCTCTATAACTGAGGTCAGGGCAGTCTTGGTTTTGGCTCAGAGTTGGCTGAGGTAACATCGCAGCAAGGAATATTGAGAAGAGTGTTGGAGCAATGATACAGCCTTGCTTAACTCTCGTTTTAACCTCAAAGGGGCCTGGGATAGATCCATTACTGAGAACCACTGCTCACATACCATCATGGAGCAGGCAGAGAATGGTGACAAATTTCAGTGGGCTTCCATACTTCAGAAGGATCCTCCACACCACTTCTCAGCTGACAGAATCAAAAGCTTTCATGAGGTCAAAGAAAGCTATGCAGAGAGGCTTATGTTGCTCCCAACATTGCTGTCTGTGCTGAAAGATTGCAACACAGACAGCAATAAACAATTAACAGTTAATGGACTAATTCACTTCACATTGAACATCAAATTGACAGCCATTCTATTCTATTAAGTAGCCATTGTACAATGGCTCATTCCCCTCCCCAAATCCAGCATTTGACAAGTGTTTACTGTTACAGGCACAATCATCCACCCACCACAAGCAGAGGGCTGCAGAGTGGACTGTGGTCTCTATAGGCAATAGGTCACTGGGCAGTAAAATCTTTGTTGCATCCCAGAGCAGCCACATTGCCCTGCATGGGTTTCGATGTGGGGAGGGAGCGGGGCGGGAGAAGCGCAGTTTGGGATGCCTGGGCACTTGTCCATGGTATCGGCTTTTTATAGCTAAAGATGTTCCTAATTTTTTTTCACTGTTGTACTGTACCATGACGAATGACATAACAATGTACATTAGTAGTGTGTTTAAGTCTCATTATGGGTTAATATGCTATTACCAGTAAAAGACGCTAGGGGGCACCTCATAACAATTTTACCTTCTTGACCTCCCAACCCTAAATTACAGCAGGAGGCAGTTTAAGAATGTATTTAGTGATTGGTTTATTTTTTTGAGTCAGGTCAGGTTACTGTCATTGGAGTGATTGTCAGTGACTTGGCTTGAGAGGCACATGGTTTTTTGCGGGGGTTGGAGTTCAATGAGTAGTCTCCCTTTCAGCCACCTCTTCACTGCCAGGTGCTGTCTCCTGATTCTCTCCCTGACAAATATACATGGTATCCCCTTTTCTCCCTCCCATCATGGGGGTGAATCTCGGGTTTTGCAGTGGAGCCCCTAATTCACAGCCTGGAAGATATTGTTTCCCACTAGATGAAGCCACTTTGGTCCAGGCACCAACCTTGTGGGGGATGCTTTTTTTGACAAGCACTCTCCCTGCACGGCTGGGCGGCATGGGCACTACACCCCAATTCCAGCACCCAAAGGGCGAACCCTCATTGTATGCTTTTAAAAATCCAACTTCAAGCATGCTTGCAATTCTGCCTCAGGCAATACATTTGTAAACCATGGAAACACAGCTTACCTCTTCTTGATCAGCCATTCATCATCACCCTACCCATATCCCACACGCCCCCTTCCCTGCTTTTCCTTCCCCCCATCCCTTCCAATCACTGGTGTCACTCTTGTGGTTTCCAATACAGCCCCTAATTCTCACATTAAAAGGAATTGTTGCCTGCTGTGCAAAGCCTCTTGGATGCTTGCAGCCATCACTCTGGCCTAAGAAAAAAACGGGGTGCATGCTTGGGTGCCTCAGGGTAGCAAGGTGGGGTCCTATGTTTGGCAAACACCTCACATAAGCACAATTTTCTGGCAGGTCTTGGAAGCATTTTTGGCTCAGCCAGAGGCATTCTTTTATCAGTTACCCTATTTGAATGTCAATTCTGCCTTCCTCCATTGCTGATCACTACAGTCCAGGTGTGCCTAGGATTAGTTGTTGCCTCTCATATTATAGCATTAACCCCCTTTTCTTTATTTATTTTTTTCTTTTTATTTTACATCTTTTACCTAATAATCTCTGCCTTCACACATTTTTCATTTTTTCAGGGGCTGCAGTCATGCACCTCCCCCCGCCCCCAGTTTTCTGTAAAAACTACTTTTTTCTGAAGTTGCCTGCCTCACTCAACACCCCAACCCACCCCAGACCCATCCCCTGCACCCACAGCACCCCCTTCTTCCTGCATAGAATATATCCTCTTCCCATTCCATACCTAGACCTCCCCCAGAGCCCATTATCAACCAAGTATCCAAAACTTTCTCTCAGAAAGTCTTTATTCAATTACAAACTAATAAGAAATACAAAATGAAATATTATAACCATCCAGTTACACAATTACAGAGCACATTCCCTAGCCTCAGCAGCCACAATGTGTGCCACCAGGCAATTTCTGATCACAGCTCCCCTTTCGCTGTTTGCCTGAATCTGTAACCCCCACCCCCATTGCACTACTGCTCTCTGTCTATGTCTTGCAGCTTCTCTCGCTTCCCTTAAGTGTTCATTCCAAGACTGACGGAAAACCTCCCCCCATGTCTCACAGATATTATGCAGCATGCGTGCTACCACTATGAAAGGGGTGGTGTTCTTTGGATCAACCTCTAGCCTGTAGCTCAGTGACCTCCAAAGGGCTTTCAAGCACCCAAACTCACACTCTGTGCTCATGCAGCACTTGCTTAGGTGGTGGTTGAACAATAATTTTTGTGGGTCAGTCACTTGCCACCCACAAGGCTTCATGAGCTAGGGCAGGAGTGGGTAAGCCATGTCAGCAATTATCGGAGGGGGGCACTGAAACATCCCGGATGACAACCTCCTCCAGTCCTGGGGCATATTGTCCCTTCTTCATCATCCCAGGCAGTGGTGAGTTTCGAAATGCACGTGCATCATGGTTGCTTCCTGCCCATCCTGTGTAAATGTTTGTAAATCTTCCTCAGTGATCCACTACAGCGTGGAGAATGACTGAAGGAAATCCCTTCCTGTTGATGATTGACCAGTTGTTCTGGGATGGCTTTAAGATGGGAATGTGTATGCTGTCAAGTGCTCCCATCAGTTTGGGGGAAGCCCATTGCCCAGACTCCTTCCACCACCTCCCTGTGGTTACTCAAGCAGATGAATTTGTTTGCTGCCAGCTCCTGCAGCAGCTGGCATACCTCTCTGATCACCCTCCCAGCAGTGCAGAGAACCACACTGAACTGATTCACATGACACAGGCTTGTTGGAGTGGCCAGTTTCATCATAGCCATGGCAACATGCTTCTCTGGGCTAATGGGCTTCCACATGACAGTTGTCTGGCACTCAATATGCAGTGACAGCATACTAACTATGTGGAAGAAGGTTTTCTTGCTCATTCTTAATGTCTCCAGCCAATGATCATCATTCCAGGTTGACATACCAATTCTTTCCCACCAATCCGAGCTGCTCTCATGTGCCCATATCTGGCAATCCTTGCCCTTAATGTATGGCCAGCAAGCCACTATAGTCCTATGAACCCACAATTTATCTTTTTCAGAACATGAGAGCACTTTGTGCAGTTCAATCCAGAACCTTTTCTTGAAGGCAGAAATCTGAAGGTGTCTTTGTAGGAGTTTTACCAGACACTAGCACAGCTCCACAAACTTTCTAATTTCCTCTTCTATAACCATACTTCTGCAACATAGGGCCATCAATATTTACCTTTGCTTTTTGTTTAGTCCAGGGGTTTTCAACCTTTTTTGGTTGGTGTACCCCCAGTGGCTGGTCAAGAAGCAGGGAGTCCACAAGGGTGGCCGATCGATGAGCGGGGGGAGGAGGGGGGCAAGAGGGGTCCCCTGTGTGCAGCAGCAAAACCAGTAGCACTGGTGTTAAAACTGGAAGTGCCAGCGGCAAAACTGGAAGTGCCCCCTGCTTCTCTGTGCCGCTACTGCATACACCCTGGGGCCTTCCCATGTACCCCCAGGGGTACACGGACCCCTGGCTTAGTCCATTAGGATTCAAGGAAGCCATAGTATTTAGCAAGTAGGTCACACACCCAATTCTGCCTCCATGCCCTGGTCCCCAAAGCCTGTAACAGTCCTAAATTAGCATGAAACCATTCACATCATTTACATGTCAATAGCTATCCAAACCAGGTCCTCCTGCAATTCCTCCCTGCCTCTTTCCTGGTTTGGGTGAAAACAGCTGTCAAAATTGCCATTCTTACAAATTCCTCAATCCTTCCTTACCTTCCAGTTTTTTACAGTTGATGTGTGCCACCCCATGCCCCCCAAAGGTAGGCTATGCTTGTCAGTCTTTTCTGAAAACTGCCTGTCTGCTTGAACACTTTCAACCGAACCAATCCTCCTCCCCCTCCCTCGGACATTACATGAGGTTTGGCCCCACAGTTAACAACTACCTCACTGGACAATGCACTGGGGTCACCGCACTGGTCGTCCAGCCAGGTCCCCCATTTCCAGGACTGTAGCCCCTGATACTGATCACACTAGCAGACAATGGCACTGTCTCCTCATCTCTCCATTCATAAATGGATTGACCCAAGGCTGACCCCACTCTCCCACACAGACACATACCAGACACAGACCAAGCTGCATGGCCCCCCACCTCCACCCCCAGGGTGCTAGAGCAAGTGCACTATGTTTTGGCAGGAAGCTGCCTTCCTAGCACTTTTTCCCTACCACCTCCCCTCCTTTCTGTACCCTGGATGCCTGCCATTAGACTGAACCCAGCGCTGCACACTCTGAGATGGTCTGTGAATCCAAGCTTCCCTGGTGTCCCCTGGAAACTGAAGGCCAGGGCTGGCCAAGTTAGCCTTCCAGCCTTCTGCCATGCATCACACCTATTTCCCACCGATCCCTGGCATCCCACTATCATCCACCCCATTGTCTTTCTCTGTACAAGTTCATTGCTGCAAGCATGAAAGGTCAATCTGCCCAGCAGCCAAAAATGTTTAATAGTGTTCAAATTATGGTCTCCCCAGGACATTTTGTCAGTTCCCCAAGTCATGGATGGCTTTTTTAGGCAGCAGGAGGGGTGCAGCCTGCCACGTGGCTTGCCAGGAAAACACTGCCAGCAAACCATTCCAAAGCTGTGACTCACTGCCTGCCTGTACCCTGGCAGCCACCGCCCCCAGGGCACAGGCTGGGCTCTGCTTCCACAATTTACACTGAAGGACATGTAATATTCAACTTCTTCTATGCTCTGCACCCAAAACTGGCATTACCCATCTCATCCCCCATTGTAAAAACCCTGATTACCCTGGGGAAATTGCTCATACAGGGCTTGTATTGCTTGTATATCTAATGGAAATGTTTTCCCATTAAGGTCAATGAGAAACAGGGTGGTATTTTCTCACCTACAGTGATTAGCCACCATTTTCACGAATCACCAGCACAATACTTTTAGGAGTATGTTTCTGAATGCCAGCAGCTAGACTCTCAAAGCCAAAAACTGCCACAAATGTCTGGAGATTGCACAAATCACGCTGGTATTAGGCATCTCTTCATAAAAGGTTCACTAGTCTTAGGTCTTTGGACATACACAAGAACAGGTCTTAGCAGGCTGTACTGCAAACATCACTGTCTGATCTCCTCTCACTTAGCACACTTTGTTGGCTATGGAGGGGACCAAGAAAAAGCAAAATTTGCAAGACATGCTGGATATTTCACAAGGATGAGGACCAGACTGGGCTTATGAAGAAGTTGAGGCACTGACTGATATTTGGGGTGAAAGGAAGGTGCTCATCCAACTTGCAAACCAAAGAAATAAGCTGGTGTACATGACTATTGCAGACCTATTGAAGAAATGTGGCAACAATTGGGACTGGGAACAGTGTTGGAGTAAGATCGAGTCCTTAAAGTGTGCCTTCCATCGTGTTAAGGACAATAACTCTTGTTCGGGGGCCTCACAGAGAATGATTCTATTCTATGACAAGCTGTCTACCATTCTTAAAAAAGACCCACTCTTTCATTTTTACATACAGCCACAGAAAGTAATGCTTCAGGGGCCTTAGCACCCAGCTTCTTGCTTGGGAAACCACCCCTCCCTAGCTGCCTCTTGCCCCAAGGCAATGCACGCATGCGCGCGTGCGCGCACACACACACACACACTTGCAAAAATATAATAGCTTCTTGAGGTACAACAAAAAAGTGCCTCAAGCAAGCTTTGCCTTGCAACGTGCTTCCTTGTGTCTGGAGTGCACTGAGAAATGGTCACTTTTTCCTTGTTATAGCCATGCTTCACCACTTGACTACAAATGGCATCCTACACTGCATGGTTTCATAGTTTCATAGTTGATAGGGTCGGAAGGGACCTGAGCAGATCATCAAGTCCAACCCCCTGCCATGGCAGGAAAGAGTACTGGGATCAAACGACCCCTGCAAGGTGTTCACCCAGCCTCCTCTTAAAGACCCCCAGGGTAGGAGCCAGCACCACTTTGCTTGGAAGTTGGTTCCAGATCCTAACTGCCCTGACAGTGAAGTAGCGCCTCCGGATGTCTAATCTGAATCTACCTTCTGCCAGCTTGTGACCATTATTTCTAGTCACTCCTGGTAGCGCTCGGGGGAACAGAGACACCCCAGTGCCTGCTGGTCCCCCCAACTAGTTTGTAACAGGCCACTAGATCCCCCCTCAGCCTTCTCTTGTGGAGGCTGAACAGGTTCAGGTCTCGTAGCCTCTTGTAGGGTCTGCCCTGCTGCCCCCTGATCATGCAAGTGGCCCTCCTCTGGACCCTCTCCATGTTGTCCACATCCCTCCTAAAGTGTGGCGCCCAGAACTGGACGCAGTACTCCCGCTGTGGCCTGACCAGTGCTGCATAGAGGGGGAGTATCACCTCCCTGGACCTACTTGAGATGCATCTGTGGATGCATGACATGGTTGGCCTTCCTGACTGCATCCCCTCACTGCCGACCCATGTTCATCTTGGCATCAATGATGACTGCAAGATCCTTTTCCACCTCTGTACTGAC
>NW_017729031.1:116552744-116553517 GCF_001723915.1 Gavialis gangeticus | reverse complement strand
CACCAGAGCACCACGAGTGCTCGTAAAGCTGTGCCAGGGGTCCCGCAATGACTTCAAATAATTCCCTCAGCACCCTGGGGTGGTGCTCTGGCGTTGTGCCAGAGGACTGGTGGGCCTTTGAACCCTCACACACAGAACCCCCCCACACACACAATTACCTCCCTGTTGTCCCATGCCTTCCTGTGTGATCTTAGTATGCAGGGTGGTGTTTTACCCTGGTTACTGGCCATGTGCCAGCCTTCCAGTCTCCTTCCTGGTCAGTAGCAATGTTAGCTAATGAACAAGCTAGCTCCCTCTTGCCCCATGGCGGGGCCTTCCTGTCACCCTGCTTTGTCACCCTGCTTCTGGCTGGGTAAAAATATCCCTCCATAGGTGCCTCCCTGCTTCATGCTTGGGGAACCGTTCCTCCCTAGCTGTCTCTTGCCCCATGGCAGTACACACACGCAAACACACACACACACACACACGCACTTGCAAAAATAGAATAGCATTTTGAGGTACAAAAGAGAAAGAAAGTGGTCGCTCTTTCCTTACATCCACAGAAAGTAATGCTTTGATTTGTACTTGCAGTTGTACTTGAAAAATTGCTTTGATTTATACTTGACCCCTACCTAATCCCTCTTTCCCCCTGGCTGCGGCCTTATCACGCTGCTTTTGGCTGGGGGAAATTTCCCTCCCTTTTGCACCCTGGGCTGGGGCAAAATTATTGTTGACTACCTACCAACAGCATGTTTAGGTGGGTAGGTTTTGCTGCTTCGGCTTGGGTGGGTAGG
>NW_017729031.1:116512828-116547744 GCF_001723915.1 Gavialis gangeticus | reverse complement strand
CCTACCTAATCCCTCTTTCCCCCTGGCTGCGGCCTTATCACGCTGCTTTTGGCTGGGGGAAATTTCCCTCCCTTTTGCACCCTGGGCTGGGGCAAAATTATTGTTGACTACCTACCAACAGCATGTTTAGGTGGGTAGGTTTTGCTGCTTCGGCTTGGGTGGGTAGGTTTGTGTGTTTTCTCAGTGAATGCTTGGATTGATACAAATGTAACTCGCACATGGTTTTGCTATTGAAAAGAAAACCAAAAGGGTCAATAAATAATGGATTGTTGAAAAACAATGACTCCTATGAATGACTCCTTTCTTTTGTGAAACTACAAGCAAAAATTTGCCTCATAATGCAGCAAATACTTACTAAATCACCCTCTTGCAAATGTTAAGTAGCCAGACTCTATATCTATGCCACTTTTTTGTGGGCACAGTCCTTTCTTCTCCCCAGCCACCCTAGAACCGCACAATGCGTGCCAATCTCCCTATGAAGAAAGAAAACATGAAGAAAGAAGACATGCCACACATATATAGACAAAAAGTTACAAAACTTTATTTAAAAAAAGGCAGTGCATAAGTAAAAAAATATTTAAAAAATAAAATAAAGACAATTTAAAATACATAGTAAAATATAAAAATAGTATTAAAAAAAAGGTCGGGTTTTTTCCCCCCAGCACCTATACATAACTAAAGACACACTGCTTAATTAACTTAACTAAATCTATACTTTCTATATAACAGACAACCAAAATGTTCCTTTTTAGTGGTCTTCTGCTAAAATTTTCTGCAGAGAGGGGGAAGAAAGAAGAAGAGGGGGTTTTGGACAACAGTCTAAAAACCAACCTCTTGCTCCCCAAACTCTTGCCCCCCAAACCCACCACGCACAAGGTCAGTAAGAAATTACCTATATATCACCCAGGACGATGTGTACCCTGTATCACGGATGGCAGATCTGGCAGGCAGCATCTGCCTAGACGATCCACCATGGTTCTTGAATGTGAATGTAAATTATATTATAAGAAATTTGAAGAAAGTCATTAGGGGGTAGGTAGGGTAGCACACTCCAAACTTGTATATTTGTAAACTTACCATTCTGGTAATGCAGTGGGCGGATTGGGCGGGGGGGCACAAGTGGAGGGTACAGAGGCGCAGGCACCGGGGGGAGTATCATATACACAACAGGCAGCAGCGGCGGCAGAAGGGGGAAAAATTACCAGTGGGTAGCATATCACATAGGGAACGGTTGGCTCCTCCATTTCTCTTATTATACATAGAGACCACACACCACACCTTACCCTGGATGCCTATGGTCGGCTGTGGCAGAGCAGGGAGGAATGTGGAGGGAAGAGGGAGCAGGGTAAACCGCCCCCCAAAATAAAATCAGAGTGGCACCTACTGGCTAAAGGCCTGAACTACAGACATAGTACAGCACCACCTAGTGCCAATGAAAAGTAATTACAAATCTTTGAGTGGCTGACTGCAGGACAGGAACACAGATTGGAGCAAGGTAAGCGAACTTGATGCAAAATAAAACATGTCCCAGCAGTGTTACTTTAACATGCTGAAACGATGTTTAGAGCAACAGGAAATCCTGATGGTGCAAACACAAGTGCAGTTGCATTGGCATAAGCGGGAAATCTTGTGTCACCTACAAATGCCCTATTAGGCTAAAAATAATCTTGTTGGCATAATTTCCCATGCTAAAAATAAAACAGGTTGCAATTAAGCTAGTGAAATGGTGATTTTTGCTGCCATTTTGTGAGGTGTATTTAGGTAACATATTACGTGGACAAGCACCCCGTGTCCAGAACTGGTTCAAGGAGGACTCAAAATAGCACTTGATTTTCCCAGTGTTCTTTTGAAATGTTCCAGGAAGTTTAAACTGGTCTAAAGTGCCATGTGAGACTAGACTCGGGGTTAAAGTGTGTTGAGAATGTTCTGTCTACAGAGAGAACAGCCAGGGTTGTTTTACCTTTCAGAACAGGGGTGGGCAAAATGCAGCCCAGGGGCCGGATGCCACCCACCAGGCCATTCTATCCAGCCCACGGGGCCCCTAAAAATTTAGAAAAATAACATTTATCTGCCCCTGGCTGCCTGTCATGCGGCCCTCGATGACTTGCCAAAACTCAGTAAGTGTCCCACCGCCCAAAATAATTGCCCACCCGTTTCAGAGACTTCTTTGGTTTTGAGGCAGAAGGATTCTGTCTGCTGTATTGCTGTGGACCAATAATGGTTGTTTTTGCTTACTTCACTGAATATGTCAGTGGGAACACTCCACATCTTCAGAGAGGTTAAGTCTTTCTCCGGGAGTTATGCCATAGAGTAGCTTTCTCAGAGGCCACAAATAACAAAGGAGGTCAGGGACTAAAAATATGGGTCTTGGAGTCTAAGGAGTCAGAGGTTCACCATCTGTAGCTGGCTTCAGGGTGAACTCCAAGAGACTGTGTAAGGTTAGGAGAGCCCACAAGTGCTTCCTGGGAAAACTGTGACAGGTACCATAAAAATTCATTAATCGTGTTGGTTAAAAGTACCCATTTACCTTTCAGAGCATGCAGTCTTGCTTTCAGATCTGGCTGGTTGTTGTTAATCCATTTCCCAGTTTGACTTGTATATGAGTTTACCACATACATTTCCCCCCTTTTTTTTTTTTGGATCTTGGAAATGAATAATTAATGTTAAACTCTTCAGAACAATGCTGTCATGATTCTCTCAAGTGATACTACACAGCTCTTATTCCTTTTGAAAAGATAAAAGTGCTAGATAATTAAAAAAATCTTTTTTCTTAAACCAAACTAAATTGCAATGGGCAGCTGTAAGTGGAATGAATTTAGATAGATTTAGGAAGTCAGGTCTAAGGGCCAAAAATCTGCCTTCATTTACATGCAAGCAATCCCACTCTCTAAAGCAAGAACGTGGCCGTAAGTGGTAATGTAATGTGAGACAAGGCCAAAGATGCAGAATGAGTGCACACATAGTGAGTGTCAGAGATGGCAGATCTTCACTGTAAATCAGGAAAAAACTCATTGTGAGGAAATAGATAAACCCTCACATTGGCTGCAAAATACTTTAATGCCATCAAGTATCACTTTCAGTTATATTTAATTCCTCAGTAATGTCAAAAGGATAATCCATAATTACTTAAGTCACTGATTCCACTGTCTGAGTAAACAATATTCTCCATGCCCTTCTGCCAGATAATTGGGATTTGTTGCACCACGGGATTTGGAAGAGTAGAGATCTTTAAAAGGAATCCAGTAAATGTTTCTTTTATAGGAACTGAGGAAAGCACAATTAGATTAGGATTTTCTGTTGTCTGATTTATTCATATCCTGTGCTACTATTATAGTGATTTGTTTTTGTTTGGGAATGCTACATAGGGTGCTTGCAGATGTAAAAAAACCCCAACATGGCACTTTACTTTAAACTCAGTGCATTGCAGCACTGAGCCCCACACATGCCCAGAAGAGGCAGTGCATTACTTAAACCCAGCTCACCCAACATCTGTAAAGATCAGGCGCATTAGTGGGGCTTTTTTGGCACTTCTATCTAATATCTGATTGAATCAGCTTTAGCTAAAAGCACCAAAAGGCCCTGCTAAAGTGTCTGATCTTTACAGATGCTGCATTGCTGGGTTGAAATAATGCACTGTGTCTTTTGGGAAAGCATATTGGGGGAGGGGGGTTGTTGTTTTTTTTATGTCTGCAAGCATCCATAATGAAAATCCAAGTCTAGGGCTAAGAAATCTCAGTTACAACTGAATGCATATATATCTATATCTATATATATATCTATATATCCACCAAGACCCCACCAAGACCCCCAGATCTTTCTCTGCATATATAATAGGCAACAGGTGATAAGTGGCACTGCAGCACTGCAGAGAAAGATCTGGGGTGGTAGATCAACATGAGTGTGCAGTGTGATGCAGCTGAAGTTTTGAGCTGCATCAACAGGATTAGGTATAAGGTAGAGAAAGTAATAGAGTCATTCTACCCAGTGCTGGTTAAACCTTACCTATTGTGTGAAATTCTGGGTTCTTCTGGGTTCTGCTTATTAAAAGGGTGTGCAGAAGTTAGAGTAGGTCTAAAGGTGAGTAACAAAAATGATAAAGGCTTGGAAGGCAAAGGCATATGAAGAGAGGCTAAGAGAAATCATTATGTTGAGCTTGCAGAAAAGTGATTAGAGGGGAACTTGAAAGCAGTCTTCAAATAGTTGAAGGGCTGCCACAAAGAAGAGGGACAACACCTCTTCTCCCTTACTACAGAATAGGATGCACAGCAATGGCTTGAAATTGCAGCAAGTAAGTTTAGATTGGATATCAAGAAAAATTCCCCTCACATCCCCACCTCATCTCCCACATGGCCAGGATTGGGTAACAGGGGAGGGGCTGGGTAATGTGGAGAGAGGGGAAGTGGAGCAATTTGCATTTTTTGCAGCACAAAACAAAATCCCAAGGGTAGCGCGTGTAGAAATCTCTTGTTTTCCAAATAATTGAAAATGTCCTGGCAACAGTTTCTTGGCTGTTGCTCAAGTCACTATTGATCAGTGGATGTGATGAGGTAAGATGCTATCGTTCCTTTTGGCATTCAGCTGTGCAGGGCCTGAGTCAGTGGGATCAGGGAATGATGGTTTCTGGTTCAGCTCCTCTCCGCAAAACAAGATGACATGACAGAGGGTAATATCCCCATAGAAGAAAGCCTCTTGCAAAATTAGGGGAGAGAGTGGGGAGAATCTCCAGCCTGTGTCTTCACCAAGAAGCTGGGTATCATCCTCTCACATGCCCCAGTACCTAGGGAGAGACACCTGTGAGTTGACAAGGGACAATCCTGCTGAGAGTGCTCCTAGTGAAAGCCCAACACTAAACTGCAAAACTACAAGGGCTCAGAAAACTGCACCCTGAGTTGGGTTCTGGAGAAAGGTGGAAAGAGAAAACCCTGCATCTTATCCTGTCCCAGAGAAGAAGGGCAGAGAATCTTTCCACCTTAGGAGCTCGGAGGAAAAATGAAGAGGCTCCTGAGATGGAACATGGAGACATGTTATTGAGTTCATCACTTTATTTTAACATTGCAGAAGTTTAACTAAGGGCTCTTGTTCTCTTGCTGTCTTCTCAGAGTCAATGCCTGCTCCAGTGGAAATCCTGTGACAGTAGGTGTGGATACAGAGACTACAGCAGGAAGAGAAGACACAGTAAGGAGGAGGTACTAGCTGACCTGGTGACTTATCAGAAAAGAGGGCAGTGGTGGCTGCTGCTGCTGCTGCTGCTGCTGCTGCTGCTGTCATCAAATGAAGGGCCAGGATGGAGTTTTACCAGGATAAGTGCCTTGACTTAGTCAGGCAGAGCATCTTGCAGATCAGGAGCACAGCTGAATTCCAAGCTAAGAGGAACTCTTGAAGCTAGGAGGAAGACCTTGACAGACTGGTTTTATGGGTGGAACAGAATCAGATGAGGTTTAACAGGGAGAAGTGTAGGGTTGTTCATCTGGATAGGAAGAACCTTCACCATAACTACACAATGGGTGGTGGTCCACTGGCTGGCACAGCATCTGAATGAGAAGGATGTGGATAAGCTTGAGAGGGTACAAAGAAGGGCCATCCAGATGATACGGGGCATGGAGCATAGGCCCTATGAGGAGAGACTCCGGGAACTGGAGTCTGAGTAAGAGAAGGCTGAGAGGTGACTTGATAGCCATCTACAAACAGCGTTCCCAGTAAGCTGTGTGGTGTGTGTGGCTGTGCAGGTGCGCCCGGAAGTGCAGCAAGAGTGTGCCTGTGCAGCCCCACATACCACACAGCTTAGAGGGAATGCTACCTATAACTATGTCAGGGGTGAGCATCAAGATCTAGGGGAGCAACTCTTCAAGAAGGCACCTCAAGGGAAGATGAGAACCACTGAACATAAGCTAATAGAGGGTAAATTCAGGCTGGACATAAGAAAACTTTTTCTCTGCAAGGGTCACCAGAATCTGGAACACACTCCCAGCTGAGGTGGTGCAGTCACCATCCTTGGAGGTGTTCAAGATGAGGCTGGACAACCACTTTGTTGAGCTCATCTGAGCCCAATAACTTCCTGCCCGTGGCATGTGACCAGACTTGATGATCTGGCAAGTCCCTTTCAGTCCTTTGACTATGATTCTAACCCATCTGTGACAGGGGTATCTCGCTGGAGCCTTTTTATTGGTGGCTCTGCCTTCCTGTTTTGGGCTTACTGCCTGCTTACTTGCCTGCCATGCCTTGATCTTAATTGATTGAGTGATGTAATTAGCGGGAGGCTGCCCACTTTATATGCCCGGTGTCAGGGGGCACTATCTGCAGCTTCTTTTCCTCCCCTACACTGCAGCCCAAGCCTCGCAGATGGTACTTGACATGGTTTGCCCTATGCCTTGGCCCGCTTCTTTACTTCTGGGGCTCCTCACTGCCCCCTCTCGGCTCCGGGGCTGGGGTCAAATGCACCCTGAACGCTGCACCCTCTATGGCGCCAGGGTCCCCACGCTACCATAGAGCTCCTATGAGGCCTGCTCCGACCCCTTATAGCCTCACCTGGTCCTCCAGTCTTATAAAACTACAAACAGAAAACTCCAGCCCCTGGGCTACAACATAAACTCTAAACTGTCCGGTCAAAACCACGTTCTATCCCTACCGGGAAAATACTGCAACTCATAGCGGCAACCAGGGGATGGTCCTGCAGTCTATCTTCTCCTTTCTCTCTGCACTGGCTGAGCTCCCCCCCTCCTTGGCCACTGGAGGGGAACTGCCCTCCTGGCCTCATGCTTGGGCTTAAGAAGGGGCCAAGCCCTGCCCCTTCCTATCAGCTGATTCCCTTGGCTCCCCTAGCAACCAGCACCTGTGCTGCCCTGGTGACTGGCAGTTGAGCCTCCCCTTCTCATCACTAGGGGTCTCTCCTGAGCCATTTCTGCTTTTAGGCGCAGGGCACCTGAGTGCTCTGTGACACCATCAGAGAGGCAATGGATACAGCAAGGGAGACTATGCTCAGCAGGCTGATGAAGAACATTCAGGGAGCTCTGTCTTGCCCCTTCCCCGCCCATGTCCTCCCTCTGCAGCCTCAGATGTACCTCATTGCCTTGCCATACTAGACCAGCAGTACCCTCACTATAGTCTGGGGTACCTTCCTCAGCCTGCAGCAGGGCCTCACCAGGGCCAACTCTGCTCTGTGATGTAACAGGAAGGGAGCTACCCTCCCTAGACTATCACTGAACCCTACCCAGGCACTGACATTCATTCCTTGGGGTTAGGCTCATGCTCCGCTCAGTCAGTCTTTCCTTTCCCCAAGTTCCATACTCAGAGCTTCCCCTTGCCTTCATGACAGGCCTGAGACCAGGGCCCCAGTCAACAAGTACAGGCACAGGCACAGTCCCAACCACATCCCAGAAATACTTTTCCGCAGTTGTTCTGTGCCTTGCTTGGCCAGCTGGTGGTTGCATGTGTAAAGCATCTTCAGTGGTCAACAATACCCTGCAGCATGATGGAGAAGAAGCCCTTCAGATTCATATACTCTCAGTTACAGTGGGCAGGAACCAAGATGAGTATGTGGGTGCTATCAATGGCCCTGATGCCATGATGCCAATTTGGCAAGACCACGAAGGCAAATCTGACAAGTATCTCCTGTGGTTTGGTGAGACAGGTGAACTATCATGCCAGCACCTTTTGGTTAGCATGGCACAATTTCTACATAGTCAATTCTTCTGAAGACTAGGGCTGTACAAAATTTTGCCCAGTGTTTCGTTCCAAACCTGTTTCAATTCACTGTTTCGAGCTCAAAATGAAACAAAAGCCTTCGAAACAGCTTCAAAATGAAACAAGGGAACTCAAAACATTTCAAAACCTTTGAAACATTTCAAGTTTCAAAGCCAGGTTTACTGGCTTCAGCGCAGGTCTCAGCCAGCAGCTCCTCTCATCTGACAGGCAGATTGGGGGCTTACCTGCACCCCCAGGAGGGCTGCGGGGGCTGTGCCAGAGTCCTCCTGGGGGTGCGAGCCCCTGATCTGCCTGCCAGATGACAGACTGGTGCTGGGTGCAGCCCGCATCCAGCTACAGAAAGATCACTGCTGCCAGTGGCCTCAGGAAGCAGCACATGGCTCTTGTCATCCTGTGTGCAGATCGGGGGTGGGATGTCAGGAGCTGGGTGCTGCTGCCTGGAACTGGCAGCAGCAGTGATCTTCCCAGCACCGGTCCCAGCCGGCAGCACCCAGCTCTTCTCCTCTGGCAGGGAGATTGGGTGTGGCTCACCTGCACCCCCAGGAGGGCTGTGGGGGCTGTGCCAGAGTCCTCCTGGGAGTGTGTGCCCCTGATCTGCCTGCCAGATGACAGAAGCTGATTTTCAGGTAGGCTGACAGAGGCTGTTCCCCATGGTGTGTTGTATGATATTGTCCTTGGGCATGTTGGTATCAAAAGCATAGAGCAGGTGGCACATTTTGAGGATCTCCGTCCCGATGCCCTATGTTGCCATGTGGTTTGCAAGCCAGCTTGTAGATGAGCTGGTAAAAGACATGAAGCATGTCTGGATAGACCATCACCTGGCATTGCTTGGTGAGGATGATAGGCATCCATTCCAGGCTCTCTAGAGTTACTGCACTACTCCTGTAACTGATGGGCCCTCTTGAGATGAAACTCCTTAGGCCTGTAGTAGCACAGAACACCCAGCACAAGCTGGAGGTGCAGTCAGTAGGTGCTCTTCACACTTGACAGTCCCAGGAGGCTCCAGAGTCTCAGGCCCAAAAGGCCAGCTGAGAGCTCTACTCTCCAGTCCCCTAGCTGCCGAGATCCAGCACAGCATGCCCCACAGCCATTGCAAAGCACTGGGAGAGGCCTGTACACCGGCAGGATACCAACTCACACCAATTTTGAAAGGCTTCATATTGGAGCAAGATTTGAAGTACTTCAAAAGAATGTATGTCCATGCCCTGGATATATATTGTTGGCAGTCACTTGCCAGCACTTGTGATTGAGGAAAAGGACTGGCTCATTGGAGAAGTGGACAGTACCTTTCCCAGATTGCACACATACCTCAGTTGTGCCTATATTCTTACTGTGTTTAATGAAGTAGAATATTGTTCAACATTCTAAAAAGATAATCTACAATTGGTGTAGCCTTAATAACTAATTTTCAAAGATTAATTGCATATGCAAGAGAGCAGAGAGAAATTCCACCCTAGGGATTTTTCAGACAGCAGCCCAGGGAAAGGTACCTTTAATAGGGAACTGCCACATCAGGGCAGCTTTAGCATCCCCCAAACCAAGTGTGCTCAACCCCTGGTCTGCAGGATAAGTCCAGCCCATGGAGCCATGGCATCTGGCCCACTGTGCTCCCTAGAGGTTGGGAAATTAATTAATACCACCACCCTTCCCTTGCTGTCAAATTTCCAAGCCCTACATGGCCGGACTGGGGCCAGGCCCAGGCCATGGCCCCTTTCCACCTGTGTAGCTGTAGTGGGACTGGTCCATGTCCCCGCTTTCCCCACCCCCACCATGTGCAGCTGGATCATGGGTGGATCATGCCCCCTTCCTACTGTGCACAGTTGGATCAGGGCCAGGCTGCCTCGACACACAGCCAGATCAGGCCTACCAGCTGGATCTGTCCCATGGAGCGCGCAGGCACCACTCATCCAGCCCCTAGAGCAAAAAAACTGAGCACCCCCCCCCAACAATCTATTTTTGCGTGTGCCTTTTCCATTTTGTGTTCATGACAAACCCTCTCCCTTTGCCCTTCTCTATTTGCACATGAAATCCCATGTGTGGCAAGTAACTCATGGGAAGCAAGCCCAGATTATGTGCTCTTTTTACCCAGGTGACTGTACAAGGTATACAAATGTTCTTGGTAACATCCACAGACACTATAAATATCCTCTTGAGAAGTACCCTTCAGGTTTGCTGTGATTATGACCATCTGTGACTTCCACATGAGAACTCTCTTGAAACTCTGCAGATTAAACCTGGATGTTCATCATGCCAACTGTACTTCACAGACGTTAGTGCAGGGTGTTTGGGAACATTTGTTTTTCACTGAGAACTAGAGCACATTCAATGGAATGAACATTCATAACCCTGGTAATTTATTTTGTCATATCTGAAAATATGAGCATTACATTAGCTTTTTCTAACTGAAGTGATCCCTGCATAATAGGATAAAATTGTACATAACATCATGATCTCCAGCCGAATACAGGATAAAAACAACTGTGTAGAAAACCTTTTAAGGTAGAAGGCAGGGTAGATTTGCACCGTTATAGACTGAGTCTGAGCTGTATAGCATAAGCTTTAACAAGCAAAGGGCTTACTTCATAAGATGCTGTGAAGGGACTGCTGGCAGAAGAGCTGCCATATTAAAAAAAGCTATTAAAATACACTGTTGATGAGGGGGTGCAGCTGGCAATGGACCACATCATCACTGAGTTAGATAATGCAGAGTATAACACCCAAGGTTCAAATTCTTGTACCTCTATGAACATTATACACACCCTCACTTGCTTACAGCACCCCTCTGCTATCTGCAATGGACAGACAAAATGATCCCTGTGGGTGCAGACAGATGTTAGGGCTGGGGCTGTAACTCATGGTGCTTTACAGAAGGTGCCATGATTTAGAGCACGCATCCCCCAGCCCAACAGACGTTTGCTTGCTGGGTTGGGGAGTGGGCTGAAGGTAGCTTGGATTGGCCCAGGCCAGCAAGTGGGGGTGCCCCGGCAGTCTCCCAGGAGGCTGCTGAACCACACCACCCCCCCACTTCTGGGGCTGTCAGCGAGGGAGCTCCCAGCTGCTAAATGGCCAGAGCTGAGAGGGGGAGAGGATGTATGGAGCCCACTCACCTTACAGCCCCAGTCTAGTTACCCTGGCTGGGGTATTGGGGGGAGCTGGGCTGGGCCCCTGAAATGAGGGAGCTCCATTCCACCACTCCCAGCTCTGACCATTTGACAGCTGGCAGCCCCATGCTAGCTGCTCCTGGCTGCTGAGTGGCCAGAGCTGCGGGAGGGGAATGGAGCCTGACCCAGCTCCCCCCAGTACCGCAGCTGGGGTAGCTAGGTGGGTGGCCCCATTTCCCCACCTCCCTTCCAGATCTGGCCATTCAGCAGCCAGAAGCTCCCTCTCCTTTCCTTTGACAGCCTGGGGGGAACGCAGCCCTGCCCTGCGTGAAAAGAGAGAGACTCCACCAGGCCTAGGGTCAGGGTGGACAGAGTTAGAGAACTTCGGGAGGGGCTGGACAAGTTCAAATCAGCAGGTCCAGATGCTCTCCACCCCAGGGTATTAAGGGAATTGGCAGGGGTTATCGTGGGGCCCCTGGCATTGCTTTATGAGCACTCGTGGTGCTCTGGCCAGGTGCCGGATGACTGGAAGAGGGCCAATGTGGTCCACATCTTCAAAAAAGAGAGGAGCGAGGACCCAGGCAACTATAGGCCCTTTAGTCTTACTTTGATCCTGGGGAAGCTCTTTAAGAAGATTATCAAGGAGCACATCTGTGAAGGGCCAGCAGTGAGGATGATGCTCAGGGGCGACCAGCATGGTTTCATTAGGGGCAGGTCCTGTCAGACCAACCTGATTGCCTTCTACGATCAGGTCACAAAATCATTGGACACAGGTGTTGCAGTGAATGTAATCTTTCTGGACTTCAGGAAGGCCTTTGACACTGTCTCCCACCCCATTCTCATTAAAAAGCTAGGCAACTGTGGCATTGATGCCTACAGTCAGATGGATAGCAAATTGGCTGAGGGGCTGCACTCAGAGAGTGGTGGTGGACGGATCATATTCAACCTGGAGGGATATGAGCAGTGGAGTCCCCCACGGCTCGGTCCTTGGGCCCGCACAGTTCAATTTCTTTATTAGTGACTTGGATGAGGGAGTGAAAAGCACCCTGTTTAAATTCACAGATGACACTAAGATTTGGGGTGCGGTGGGCACGCTAAAAGGGAGCGACAGGATACAGCTGGACCTGGAGAGGTTACAGGGGTGGGCAAATGAGAATAGGATGGGATTCAATACTGACAAGTGCAGGGTGCTGCCCTTAGGCATTAGGAACCAGCAGCATACCTATTGGCTGGGAAACTCTCTTCTCGAAAGTACAGTGGCAGAAAGGGATCTTGGAGTCATTATTGATTCCAAGATGAACATGGGCTGCCGATGCAAGAACACGGTCAGTAGGGCTAACCACACCTTGTCGTGCATCCACAGATGCATCACAAGCAGGTCCAAAGGAGGTGATCCTCCCCCTCTATGCGACACTGGTCAGGCCACAGCTGGAGTACTGCAACCAGTTCTGGGCGCCGCACTTCAAGAGGGATATGGACAGCATCGAGAGGGTCCAGAGGAAGGCCACTCGCATGATCTGGAGACAGCAGGGCAGACCCTACGAGGACAGGCTAAGGGACCTGAACCTGTTCAGCCTTCACAAGAGAAGACTGAGAGGGGACCTGGTGGCCATCTATAAACTTACTAGGGGGAACCAGCAGGGAATGGGAGAGACCTTGTTCCCCCAAGTGCCTCCTGGAGTAACAAGGAATAATGGCCATAGAGGGCCATAGAGTAGGTTCATACTAGACATCAGGAGGCACTACTTCACAGTCAGGGTGGCTAAGATCTGGAACCAACTTCCAAGGGAAGTAGTGCTGGCTCCTACCTTGGGGGTCTTTAAGAGAAGGCTTAGTGTTTACCTAGCTGGGGTCATTTGAGCCCAGGTTTCTCTCCTGCCCAGGGCAGGGGGTAGGACTAGAAGATCTGCAAGGTCCCTTCCGACCCTACATCTATGAATCTATGAAAAATTAACCCTGGAGGGAACACATATCCCCTAAGGTGCTCTACTTTTGAGCACCTTAATGGAATTCCTGATTTAACCAGGGTTAATTTTTGGCACAAACAGCTATTTTTAAAACCCTCTGCAGCCATGAATGTGTATTTAGTCACAGCTGTTGAGCACCTTCAAGGGCCAGATTGTTTGAAAACTGTCACTTCTCTCTGTATCCTACATGTAAGAATGAATGAATGCTGATCCAACATCAGTACCAGAAAGGCACACAAACCTGTGGCAGAATGCTTTACCTCTTCCTAGACAGTTCACCTCTGCCCTCACAGTGGCTGTTCTTAGACAGCAAAACTTTAAAAACGAACTTGAATGAGAAACTGTTGAACAAGAGATCATCCACAGAATGGATTGTTTTAAACATGGTCTAAACTGAGACTATGGATTCTTAGCCTATTACCTAGATTAGTGTTTATAAATCCTATGTCCCTCAGTGTGTTAACTGCTTTGTTTTTCTCTCTCCTACCCATATTGCCTCTCTCAGAAGTGCCCCCTCCTTTTTCCTTCTCCCTTGCCTACATTTGTATTCTAATCACTGCTTTGTGTTTAGCAGCTGCTGCTTCCTGCACTTCCTTCACAGCATCTGACAAAGTAAATCCTCTGCTTATGCTACACATCTTATGCTATAAGGTGCATATGCTATACATCTCCAATTTAATTAGTCTATAAGAGGTGCAAATCTACCCTGCCTTCTGCCTGACTTTAGACTAACATATTTAAATACCTCTCTCTGGGAGTGTACACATGTGAATTAATGCACCTTTTCTAATGTGCATTAAATTTAGTACTTTTGATGTGAGGTACTAAATGAATGTGCATTAGGCTCCACTAATGTGCTGTAGCACATTTGCACACTTTTTTTGCACACATTTGACTATTTTACTGTGCATTAGTGTAATGTCACGGTTTTTACATGATGCTTTAATGTGCAGTAAAATAGTCTATTTGTCATTAAAGCACACATGTAGATGAGCTCTCTGATAACCTTTTAACTCATCCAATTTTTTTCTCTACTATCCAGTGTGGGGTACTTTACTTTTAATGTCATTTTCAAACTCAAGTCATACCAAAGGGCGGAAGCATGCATGAAAAGTTAAATAAATAAATAAATAAGTAAATAAGAAACCTTCATGACTGCTGGTCTCAGTGAATGGAAATAGAAAGCTAGGATTTAATTGGAGGCTACTGTAGATTGTATTTATATACACTAGCTTCAGCAGGTTTAATTTTTTATTTGTTTGCATTAAATTCATAGAATGTATTGACAACTTCAGTTACATCTTAGACTTTTTAAACAAAGATTACCATAACAAAAGGATAAAAGTTCCCCATGTGTATCAGTCATTAACACATCAAAGAGTATGAAGTATGGGAACATGTAAGGTTAGCAATTTCCAATAATAAACCTATGGAAGTTACTTCCCAACCCTATACTATTTTCAGATTTACTCACTGGCAAAAACCACAAAATGAATGCACTGTAAAAGGGTTAATTTAGAATAGATCCTTTCCGCTATGCTACGTGGAATACCATTATCCTGACTGTCTGATAATAAAGCTTTTTCCACTAGTAAAATAAATTTTCATAAAATTGAAGAGGAAAAAAATGTTGCTGTTGGGTGCTGACTCCTGGCCAAGACCAAGTAAGTCCCTGATCTCAAAAGACAGCTCACTGCACAAATTTAAATGACTGAAATGCATGGTCACTATCACATCTACTGCAATAATTTCTTTTGGCTAGAGGGAAATAAATGTGACAGAAGATTTTCAAGTCAAAGATTACATAATACTGAGAATTTATACAGGGATTTTTTTCTTCAAAGCTCCTTACGGAGATTAATTAATCCTCATGACAGCCCTGTTAGGGAAATATCAACATTTTACAGAAGAAAAAGTGATTTGTTCAGTGCCAGCACACTGAATCAACATTCAAAAAGGGATTAGAGCTAGTGGCTACTGGTCCTACATTCAGACCACACCTCCCCAATGCTGAAAGAGTTTTGCAAGTTGTCTTTTAATTTCAGGAAGCCATCTGCTCACCCCAGTCAGTTGCAGTGACATGCTGTGAAGTACTGCAACACCTCTGCTGTCAAAAGCAACATATTTTCTTTCTCGTGTCAGCCACTGGTCAAAGCAAAAACTCACAAAATTAAGGACAGTGAGGAATTAAACAAAAGCCTTTAGAAGAATCTCTTTTCTAAACTATACATTCTGTCTGTGCTGTAGTGAAGTAGCTTGAGCATTTTTATTTCTATATGAAGCACAAGAATATTATTGTGAAACAGTTCATTCCAGAGTGGCTATTAGCTAATGTTGCTTCTTTTGTCAAAGAAAAATAAAACTTCCCACAGCCATACAAAATAAAGTGCTTATTCACTGTACTGAATCTGCCACAGCAGATTTTTTTGTTCTGTGACAGATGTGTCTTCTGAAGGAACATCAGCCCTTCTGCAAAGTACTATCTCTATATCCTGACAAAAAAGCAGTCCTGTTAATTTGCGATAAACATATTAACACAAATCCAGATTAAACTGTCTTCACTGTAAGTAAAAATGCCTAATCATTAATACTGGAGAGTTATTTGCCTACTCTTCTGTTTTTAAAAGTCTCTTACCATTTATATTTATGGCAGTGGGCAGCTCTACATGTTTCGGAAAAAAAGACACCCCCCCTCTTTTTGGTAGTTTATAAGTTTCATATTATGATGAAGGAAATCTATTTTTATCCTTTCTATAAGACCTGGCACCACCAGTTATCTTTATACTAAAAAGCATACAACATCTGATGACTGAACAGTACACTGGGTTAAAAATTATGGGCACAGGCGAAAGTGACATTTTTCACATGAAAAGCCCCTAAAAGCACTCTACAACCATGTCATAACACACATGCACAGCTGCAGAGCACTTTAAAATGGCTGATCTTGTGAAAAAGTAACCCTCATTAAATCAGATAGTAAATTTAGGCACACTAAATTAGAGTGCCTTAAGGAACTTGTATAGCGTTCCCTGAGAGGGTTACATGTCATGCCCCAGGTCTGCTGCAGGGAGGAGGCAGAGTCTCTTCCCTGTGCAGGGCGGGAATGAGTGCATGTGCCCCCCACCCCATTGAAATGGCTGCCTTGGGAGTGCAGCAGGCAAGCTGGGGTGGTGGGGGGCGGCATATGAGCCCCAAGACTGCACAGGCCCAGCCCAGCTACCCCTGCTGGGGTCTGGGAAGAGTGCAACCCTGGAGCTCAAATCCCACTCTGAAGCCCACCTGCTGCTTTTTGACACTGCGCCTGCTGGGCTGGTGTGGACCACTGCCAAGCAGCAACAGGCTGGCTGGGGTGCCTGCCCCAAGGCTAGATGGACCCAGCCCAACTACCCTTACTGGAGTCCAGGGGCTGCTGGATTGGGCCTGTGCAACCTTGGGGCTCAGATCCCATCCTGCAGCCAGCCTGCCACTTTTTGACAGCACACCAGCTACCATCTGCAGAAGAGCATGTAATATTAAAGGGCATAAACCAAAAGAACAGGGTGTGCCTGACACAGGATGATCATATTTCTTGAATCTCAAAATGGGACAGAATCCCAAACAGTTCTAAAAATGGGACCACCTCTAGTGAGGAAATTTCTGAAAGCAGGAGAGAAGCACTAATTTGAAGAAAATGATGGTATGCCTGGGACAGGTGTTTAAAATAGGACTGTCCCAGCAAATATAGGACAAATGGTCACTCTAGTCTGACAAGCTGGAGAGCTTACTGTTTGGTTAATTCACTTGCCACAGGTATCGGATGTATATTTTCAAGACTTGATTCTGCTATCATTTACATTGGGGTAAAGCAGCCACAGTGCTAGGGAGGTTAGTGAGATTGCACCATGGCAAGGAAAAGCAGAGTCCTATTATTAGAAAAGTATATCCTGTTTGTTTGATCTTTCTTGGTATTAGTGATATCATCATTTTAGTGATATGCTGACAGTTTCTGCAGCAATATTTCTTCCTGGTTGTAGGTGGTTCATCATGAAAGTACAGAACTGTACAAAGACAGACACAGATCCCAGACACATGAACTTCATTTACACAAAATCTTCCAGATCCTTCCTGGATTTTTTGGGTCAAACTCCTATTAGTCATTCCTCAAAGAACAAAAGAGATGAATCAAGGCCATCTGTGAAATCAAAATATCTAAGGGATAATAATGATAAATAATAATAGCAGCAGGTTTTTCTTAGCTCATGTATTGGGTCAAAGCCCTGGCTTCATAAGTAGTAAATCAAAGCTGTGTATATATATTTTTTCTGTACATTATAGGATATCCATTTGCAATACACTGCTGTTGGTAGAGACAAAAGCTTTTTTTCCAAAAGAAATAAGCAGCAGTGAATTCTCTGTAAACAAGACTGCAGGATGCCAAACAGAAATTGAATAATACAGGAGATGAGTCTGGTGTTCCTATACATCATCTCAGGATATTAGAAAAAGGGACAATCAAGGAAAATCAAATCAATAATTAAAGAAATAGGTTCAAAAATGCATCATTATCCTGTGGAACTCAATGCTACAAGATATGACTGAAGCCAGGAGTCATACCCCTAGACATTTATATACTGGTAGTGAAAAATATCTGCACATGTAGTATATAGAATGAATCTATAAATGACATAACTCTTTCTGCCTCATGGCAAATAAAACCTAATAAAATGGCATTCTGTTCCCTTCCTGGTCTTTTAAGTGTCAAGATTTGATTGTTTATATGCCATTTTGGTTTGGTTTAAGGCATTTTCAGTTACCTAAGTTCCAAAAATGCCACTCAGGCACTGGTAGGAATGCTATTCCTGGTCACATGACCTATGCATATGTCATTGCCTGTGTACACAGATTGAGTGAGCATACACACTGGCAGCAAAATGGGGATTGCAGGGGAAGGGATAGGAGGGAGGAAGAGAAGTCCAATGGTTTTGTCCACCAAGCCAGAGTCCCTTCTTCCAAACTCTTTCTGAAGCTGCCTCTTTGGGCAGCCATGAGAGGGAAGTATGTGGGGAGAACCACTGAGGCCAGAAGGAAGACAGGGAACTAAAAAGCAGATATAAGTAAGTAAAGTAAGGTGGCTGTTGACCTAGGAGGGGGTCCTGGGTTCTAATCTGGGCCTTGCATCCAGTGAAGCAGAAGCTTTCCTTCTGAACTGCTCTCCAGCAGTTTGTTTTCCAATGACTATATAAAATGCAAGAGGCAGTGACTCAGATTCAAAAGAAGTGTCAGAGGAGGGGCTGGATAATGCCTCACCAGTGGTGTATTAAGAATGCTATGCTGGAAAGTCAGAGAAACCAAGGTTTAAATCCTCTCTGAACAAGGGGAGGCCTAGAACTCAGGTCCTCCAGCTTCTGAGGCAAGCCCCCCAGCCACTCAGTTACTGGGGGAAAAAAAGACTAGAAATCTTGTGTGCTTTCCTTTCTTTCAACATGGGAAGGTGCTCCCCACCCCTCAGGCTGAGTCCTGCTAATCATGGATTTTGGCTGCCTATATTTTCAGGCCTTAGATTATGCTTATGTCTACAAGGGGTATGTGTACATGTCCCAGCTCTATACGTGGCTAATGTGTCGCTTACTGCACATGTCCAGTCTAAGCACAGGTTACGTGACCAAGAACAGAGCTCCTATCTGTGCTTAAGTGGCATTTTTGGCATTCAGATGACCAAGAATACAATGCAGGCAACCAAATCCAGACACTTAGGTGATCAAGGAAGAAACAATGCTACTGCTAACTGCACAGAGTTAAGAAGAAACTCAACTAATGGGCAGATTGTTCTCTTAACATTCATTCAAAGGTTATCCTTCTGCCAAGTCATCTGGAACTAGCCATTGCTGGATGCAACCTATGGAATTACAATGGACTGTGGGTTTGGTCTGGCAAATGCTACCCTGACTAGGAACACAACAGGAGTAAGATTCCTTCCAATCCTAAAAATGACCCAGTCTCCATTTCCTTGAAATCCAACATGGTACTAAGAAAAAAGGATCATTTTATGACTAAATCATCTGAGTAAAGAAAAACAAATGATAAAGCCAGTGCTGGCTATGGTGTGCATAAATAATACAAGGGTTGTTATAGTGTTACCCATTAAATTTACAAAAGCACAAAGCTGAACAAGGTTGTACAAACATCTTAAGGTTCTATTAGGATTAACAGCTCTGGATTTGCTCTGGTGGGTCATCAGTACACATGGCACCACATTAGCTTTAAAACTATGTGCTCACACTTAGCTATGCACTTACCATAAATAAATAATAATAAAAAAAAGCTTCTTCTCCAGATAGTGCAGACTCCTCAGCACAGCAGAACCTCAGACAGGCCTAACGTATCACCTACTTTAAAGAAGAAATTAAAGTAAACGTTTGCCAGGTTCACACAATGTATAACACAATGGAATGCTTGATTCCATTTAATAAAATCATGCAAGCAGACCTAGGAGAAGCATGTTTATGCTGTGCCTTGCAACGGACACCTCAGAATTCGGCCTGCTATTACCTGTGAGTGCCCCTCCAATGCGTGTGCTTATTCAGACTCAAACTTTCCAAGCTTAATATAGAGGTTAAAGAAAAGAGACTGGAATTCACTGAAGCCCTCCTGAGCAGTGAGCTTGTGTTCTTAATTTCTTCTGTTCAAAATCTTATCCCATACCAGTGTTCACACTCTTGCCTTTTCTTTTTCAAGACTTTCCTTAAAAGACTTGCTCTTTACATTTTGTTATGCCTATCTGAATTTTAAAGTTACAAGAGCACTTTGTTTCTACTTAATATGAAACATAAAACACCAGATATACAAATTATATATACAAAGGAACTTGTATTAACACCAGATTCCAGGTGGCTTTGCTGCCACACTTGAGGCCTGTGTATAGTGTATTATATATGGCCACACCAAACACAAAGCTATAAACATTTCATTATAGGAGAGAGTGCATTTGTGCATTTGCATATATACTTTATCTCTGAAACGTCCTACACTCAAGACTTCTAGGCACCTGTGTGCATGAGATACACATTTTAGAAAATACAGTATTCCAACCAACTGTAAGTGAAAGGAGACATTACTGCTCTTGGACACTAGTAGAGCTGAGCAACATTGGTAAGACATGAACAAATGACATTCAAAATGAATGCAAAGGACATATATCATGGGATATCGTATACTGGGGGTAGGGGGTCTGATGCAAAGATACATGATACATCATTGGAGTCATTCCTCTAACATTTCTTTATTGCAGCAGCTCCTAGGAGTGAGAAAATCTTGTGCCATCTTAAAAGACAGACTTAAAAGACTGTGGGGAGGTACTTTCACCAAAGGGAGAAAGGGAACTCTGTCTCCTTCACACAACATGACCCAACATGGCAGTTTGGATTTGTGTATCTAAAGTATCCAACATGCATTCCTTAGCAGTCCAGAGTGTCCTCTACAGAGACTGTGACACTATATTCTAGGGCTTCAGCTTGCCTTCCTTTACCAGTCGCTCATTGAGCTGGCATAACTGCTTCAGAAAGCCATCGTTAGGACCAATCTCCCGCTTTTGCCGGACAATACTCAATGCACTCTTGACATCCATGTTTTGGCGAAGCATAAGGTAAGCAATGACCAGAGTTGGGGAGCGGCTGTATCCTTCACGGCAGTGTACAAAGACTCGGCCTGCACAGGGAGAAGGCAGAAAAAATTCAGAATATATTTAAGACTATGGTGGGAGGCACTATAGAAACCCTGGATGAATGGAAGGATGGATGGATACTGGTTCTTCAGCCATCTAAGGGCTTCAAATTTTGAATGGCCATGTCTGGAAGAGGTACCAAGGAAACTGGAACTGTCACCAAGTAATTATATATAGCAGATGTCTCCACAAATTAGAGCAATAAATATAATTTGCTTCTACAGGAAGAGACATTCAAACTTTTCTATTTGCTACTTTTAGATCTAGAGTAATGCTTACAGCCTGCAGGACTTAATAGTTTCCTTCCTGCCCCTTCTCCCACAGGAGGACCAGAGTCATGGAGGAACACACAGAATTAATGAGTGGTAGGGCTTTTTTGTATTGTCTTTTATTGGATCAATTGTATAATTAGGAGAGATGCTGGGCAAGCTTTTGGACCCAAAGTGAAAAACTTGTCCAACATCTCTCAACTATACAATTGGTCTAATGAAAGATTTTTCCAACCCTCCCCCCTGCAAAAAAAAAAAACCCCACAAAAAACCAAAACAATGCTTGCCTCTTGTACATTTTCTGGACCATCATGGCTATAACAATACTCCAAGCCTCCTACATGCAGTGTTAAGTGTACTGAACCACAGATGTATAGCATAAACAGAGGAGGCTGTTGGTGTGCAAATATTACACCTTTCACCAAATTAGACACACATCCTTATATTCCTTTCTTGTGTCTTTGTGACAAGGTATTTAACAGAATTCACAGATTCATGCTGTGACCTTGAACTTGTAACCTCTAGGCTGTCAACCATGCACCTTAGCACCCATTTCACCCCAACCCACATCCTTTATGTTGAAATCCTGGCACTTCTTATGCCTACTTCATTGTTACACCTTAACCAGGCAGTGCTGTCCTGTATTTATGAGGTGACATTACAACTTCAGCTCTTTTACTCTTAAGAGACTTCCCACAAGACATACATCCAGTGTACCAGATGCATATCAAAGCATTGACTACATATCTGTGAAGACAAGCAACACCTAGCTTTGTTAGCCAAGGGCTAATAAAATGTAGTCAGATGACTGATACATCTCACCACACTACTGTCCTCCTGCTCCTCACCACTCACTCCCGGCTCCTTGTGAAGAATGTGACAAAAATAAATAACCAATAATAAACTAAAATGCCATCCACATCATCCCTCTCAAGAATTTTGCCCAAGTTGGGTCACTTCCAGCTGGCTTTTCACTGACTTACTTTGCAGAGACAAAATCTTTTCCTAGATGGGAGCGGGGGGGAATGCTAGCCCCAGCCAACTCTCCACAGCAAATCCCTTTCTGAGAAAAAGGACAGATGAGTCCCTTGCACACATTTCATAAAATAATCTGGTTTGCTGCAAGTTTCAAACGGGAAAAATTATTCCCTTTGGGCCACTAAAATACTGAAAGAAACCTCCTAAGCCAGGTGAGCAACCCCCTTCCCTCCCAGAACAAACAAACAAATTCTTGCCTAGTATTTTCCTAAGAACATACAGTTATACATTTAACAAGATCTAAAATGTTCCTGAATTCGCCCCTCATGTGTGTTCATCTCCATTTTCCAAATGCTCCTTAGTAATAGACTTCACAGTTTTTTTCAAGAGTTCATCTATACTAACCTGCAATGAAGAGTATGGGCTTCCTTCTGTAAGCCAACCCTGCCTATACTGAGCTAATCACCAGAACACTTTGTAATCCTGGAGGAGAAAATAAAGTTGCAGACGAAGATAATTTTGCACTTGCCACTTCACTGGTATGAGTAATTCTTTTCTAGGACAAATTAGGAGTAACAACCAAGGCCTTCCAGGAAAGCTGGGAAGAGTGTCAGGCTGTATAACTGATCACCTTGGTTTATTCTAAAACATTTATTACTGGAATACAGTGCCACTATAGGTGACATCCTAACTTTCCCCGAAATACCAAAATGATGAGCAGTCACTATAGGGAAAGAAACAAAAAAAAGTGCAAAACAATTGAACTCTCTATCAAACCATGCAAATTGAGTTTTGAAATGTAGATTAACAAGTGCATCTGATCTTTAACCTAGCTGGAAGTCTACTATTTGTTTGCCATAATGATGAGAGGCGTGGGTCAGGAATAGGGTAAAACATCCAAACTGGATTCCATTCCTGGAACTGGCAAGTAACTGCAAATTCTGAGTGATTCTGTGATTTATATGCATCTTTGGGTGCCTATACATGACCACAGAGGCTGGAATTCCAGCACATTGGAGCAGACTCAATTAATCAAGTCTGCTGGAGTGTGGAAATTACTGTGCTCCAGCAGCCTCCTGCATCTCATGCATCAGCATCCCTGTGCTTAAAAGCAGCAGTGGGGATGCCTGAACTGAAGCTGAAAGTAGTTTTAGTTCAAGCGCCCCAGCCACCATTTTAAAGTGCGGGGACACTGATACATGAGATGCTGTGGCACTTTAATTACAGTGGCTCTTGAAGCTGCTGTAATTAAAGAGCCGCTACTCCCCACTCCCCAGAGCATATGTAAAAGTGCTCTTGGTGAGCAAAACTGTGCAGAAGAGGCAGGATTTCTGTGCTTCTGCTGTGGTTAATTCCATCAGCCTGGATCTAGTAGTCTACCCTCCCTGCCACTGCAGAACTGGTTTTATGGCTCACAAAGCTGTGAAGAGTTAAGTTTTACTTTTGGAATTCACCAGATATAACAAGTTGCCGGCCCAATCCTTCTCTTTCTCCATTTTCAAAAAATAATGAGAGAAAAATATTTCCTAAGCAGATCTGCCTGAACTCTTAAGGCACGCCCCCATGAGCACACATGTTCAGGGGCCTGCATTTCCCATGGGACAAATAGTGGCAGCATATATTTATGCCACTGCTATTTATCCCCAGACATGCCCTATATGCCTGTTGCGGCATGCGGCAAATAGACCCAAGTCAGGTAGGGCAGGTTGAGGCCAGCACCCATGCTGGCCCCAGGCAGCCTTCACTGGGGTTATGGGGGAATCCCAGGGCTGCAGTGGCACTGAGCCAGCCGCTCAGAGCCTGGCCAGTAGCCAGAACATGGCTTTGGCCAGCCAGGCTCCAGTTGCCCGCAGCAGTTTCCTGCTGCATGCACCATGCCACTTTTTCAGTGGCGTATTTTGACACCAGGATTTCCTGGTGTCAAAAAATCCTGCCATGCTGCTAATCTGCAGCACAGCAAACCAGTGCATGTCCATTGCATGCAGTCTGCAGTGCCTCAAACTGCTTTAAGTCACCACAAACCACATGTACACACTTGTGGGAATGTGCCCTTGGAGTTTTTCCTCTTCAAATGTCTAGATATGGGATGAGAAAGCAATTTTGAATCTGTGAAAAAATATGAAGTAAAAGAAATAATCAGGTAACAAGAAGCACCCAGGGCCCTATACATTCTGACCTTCTAGGACTGTTACCCTGAGGAGGTTCAGAGAGTCATTTAAGATTACTCATTGCCTGATCATGGGCCCTCAACCTCTCACTAACATGTCTAAGCCCTGAATGCCTGGCTTTCTTTTTCCACTGAAATTCTGACCAGAATAAAAAATAAAAATTACTGTTCCAAACATTCATGTGCTGGCTAGAAAACAAGGCAGAGAAATCCTTAGAGATGCCTTACCATCCTTCTGGGACAGAGCTTTTTCAATAAAGTCAGCTGCCTCTTCGAAATACCGACTGAGGTTAAACTCTTGGGTGTCGTTAGCTTTAATACCATGGTAGGTAATGCCTGTGCCCTCGTAGAACTCTGCATTAGTGTTCACATGCATAAAGGACTTTCCCTCTGCTGCATTCAGCACATGGGTTATGCCCAGGCGCTGCAACCTCATGATATTCTTGGCTATGAACCTGGAAGGTAAAAAAGCATGAAGAGAACAATAAGGCTTTAAAAATCAGGCAATTGTAGGCCAAAATGTCAGCGTTTACAGAGCTGTGGGGAAGTGACTGGTTAGCCCTCTGCTGCCCCTAAACCATATTACCTGGGGGAAACTATTCAACATACTGCACTTGAGTGAATTTACTGTAGATCTTATCTCAGAAATCAATTATATTCTCAGCCTATTCAAATGGGCTATAGTCAGAAAGGCATTAAGAGCAGCTATGATAACCACTTCTGACAGGACCCCATTGTCCTGTACCTCAAATGAACAGAGAACACCTGAGACTCCAGAAATTGTCAACACCTTCTGGCACAGGGGAATCTACTCCCTCCAACCACTACTAAGAATCAACTATGGATACTAAGAGAGCTTGCAAGCTGTTGTTTCATGTTTAACCTTCTTTTATACAAGCTAATATAGGAACCAGTTAAAAGTCTCCATTACCAGTTCTCAGAATCATGACTTCAGGCCAAGGTATAGTACATAGCCACAACACTTGGGGTTGTAGTAGTGACTGGCCAAAAAAACAAAGAAATTGTATCTATACTTATCCTACCAGCATTTTTGTAGGACTTTATGTGGATAGATATCTTCAGACTACTTGCAGAAGTGTACAGAAACATTGAAATACTTTAGGTCAGTGGTACCCAACCTTTTCACTCTGCAGGCTGAATAGGCAGTGCCAGGTCCATCTGCAGGCCAGATCTGGCTCACATGGAGCTGGCACAGCAGGAGCATGATCTGATTGTAGGGGGTAGGGATGGGGAGTGAGCAACTCAACCCCAATCCAGCCATCCAAGGGGACAGGGAGTGGCCTGGCCCTACACTGATCTGGATCTGCAAGGGCAGCATAGCCCCAATCTGGGTGCAGGAAAATGGAGGGTAGGGAGCAGCCTGGCCCTGATTGGGTGGCAGCACAGCTCAGTCCGATCCCGATGTGGTGAGAGGAAAGGAAGGGGGAGGGAAAGCGGTGCAGCCCCAATCCAGACACACAGGGGAGGAAGTAGGGAATGACCCAGCCCCAATTCCCAAGCATGAGGGTGGGGGTGGGGAGAATGGACAGGGATTAGCCCAGGCTGATCCAGATGGGTGTGGTGTGGGCCTGGCCTTGATTTTGCTTTTTTTGGAAATGGCCCAGACAGGACTTGATCTCACCATGTGGAGCTTCTACTGCTCTCTTGCTGCCAAAATTTCCTGACTTGTGGGAATCCTTGTGGGCTAGATGCCATGGCTCTTCAGGCCAGACTGGCCTGCAGGCTGGGGTTTGAGCACCCCTTTAGGTCATTTCTCTCAGACCAAATGAGCCTAAAGAGTTGTAGTGAATATTTTTCCTTGAGGTCTTGCCTGTAGAATCTACCAGGTTCAGTCCTCCTCATTGATCACAGGGTGGCAGAAGAAGGGGAGCTATCTTCCTCTGAAGGACTGGGATGGTGGCCATGGCTAAGGTTGGGAGTTGGACTGAGATATACCCAATGATCCTGTGGATACTTAGAAAACTCAAGACGTTACTGGCTCGAGAGTCTTGCTCTTCTGCTCAGGATCATGCAAAATTTAGGGTCAGGAGGGAATTTTGACCCCAGGTCAGAGCTTAGCAACGTTTTATGGTGGGTTTTGACTCCCTTTGTTCTATGGAACACTGTCCTGTTACTAGGCTTCCCTAAGCATATATTACCAATTACATCTCTGTTATTTCAATTCCAAGGCATTTCAATAACAGGTCATTACCAATGCCTGTCTCCCCCTTGCTTTTACTTGCTGCACGTTATACTGTTTTCTTATTGCTTTGAGTATTGTGCCTTGCAATTGTAAGGATCTAAAGAAGTAAATATAGAGATTCCCTTGGGTAAATGATTGCCTACAAACACAGAACAGAACTAGATGGCCCAGGATTCTCCTTCCAGTCCTACGTTCTTCTAATTTCTGTTATTCAACATGTATGAAGTTTCCTGGAGCTCTTTTGAGACAGTATGTACTGAAATGCCAGCAGTACCTGAACATTACTCAACTGCGTCTCCTTTATATCAAAAGTAAATAGTACCTTCTCCCAGCTAAACCAGCATCTGGGCTAAGATGAACCCAAACAGAACAGAGGATGAGCTTTTAGGAAGATAAAGCATTTTGAAGAACTTACCTCACTGCCTTTATATTACTGAAGTCCTTTTAGACTCCTCAGGTCTATTGGCTATTTAAATAGTCATAGCAGCAAAACAAAAACCTCCATGTATTTCCATCTCCAAGTGGCCAGAAAACCCCTGCCAAATACAAATCATACTATACCTGTCAGGTACAGGCCTAGGCATGATGATGCATGCATCTCAGGCTTGATTACTGAAATGCATTATAACTAGGGATGATGCCACAGACTTCGAAAAATTTCCAAATGGTGCAAACAGCTTCAGAACCAAAGTGACCATGGGCATCACCTCAGTGCTTGGTTCTGTACACCAAAATAAAATCTTTACTAGGGACAGATAAGTTAGGTCAGAGGAAAGTGGAAAGCACCAGCACTACCCTCCAGATTAGACCTGTCCATAGAACCAAACTTTTGAAATTCTGAAACTTCCCAGTAATTCCCCTACCCACTTACCCCCATTTGTATTCATTTGTTCTTCCAAAGTTCCAGCCAAAAGAGCAACTATAAAAACTGAACCAAGGAGGGGCAGGGGGAATCAAGGTCTAAACAGGTCTGCATCTGAGGTCTGCAAACAAAAGCCTTTTGGGTAAACTGCTTCTTTCAAGACCACCAGTCCTATTTTAAAAAAATATATAAGATAGGCTTCCATGTGATAACAAAGGGCCAAGGGCCCTTGGATGAATATTTGCTTGATATTTTAGAAATCGAATAAATAAAATCTAAGTTTGTGATGTGTATCCAAACTAAAATCGGCACAGTGAATGCTGAAGTTTTTGTACACCAGCTGAGTTATCAGCTAATTTCCCCTGCAACCATTCACCTTTCAAACCTGAGCACATACAGCAGATGAATCCTCATGGATTAGTAAAGTTTTTAATATTTTCTGCAATGTGCTCCCAATAATCATGGCAACAAACCAAGTAATTTTTAAAGGCTGTGCTCTTCCAGCCAAACAAAAGCTGGCAAATTCTCTGTCTGGCAGAATAACAGCTATGCTAGGGAACAAATGTTGACACCAGGGGAATTCTACTTGGAACAGAAGAGCAAATGCCTTAAAACAATGCCTGAAAAAAATAATTCTGTGAATGCCCTGTCCTTTATTATCTTTTACACCTAACATTTGTTTTGACTGAAAACATTTGGTCGTTGATGGAATAAGAAAAAATTCTTGGCCAACAGGGTTTTCCATATTTAGGAATTGGCAGTCTGTCTCGAAACAGCCTAGCTCAACTAAAACTGTATGGAACTTGCTTACTGCTGAGCATCTTCAGCTAAAACACAGAGCAAAACTTAGCTTCTGCTCATTGCAGACCAGAATCTTCCATCATTTTCAACAGTCCCAGCAAACCTCTCACTGTCTCAGTGCCAGTTTGGTTACATCATGTTCAAACACTCTCTTCAGAGAAACTGAACAGGGGAGATGGTTGCTGGGAAAGAGAGCAGTATCAGCTTCTTCTTTTTCCCTACGGAAACTCATGCAATCTTGTCTAGTCTGAATATGGAACTGCCCCTTTCCTGGCCCTGTAACATAAGTACAGATGTAACCAGAGACCATATATCTTCCAACCACAGATCAGTTTTACAACCCACAAGATTCTAGTCTTGAAGGTCAGTGGTTAACAGCAGGTGAGTCTAAGCAAGATTGTCACGTGATATTACTCATGCAGCTGGCCAATCCAACGGATAAGTGGGTTACAGACTTTGCTAAGGAATGGAATTTATTAACAACCAACGAGTCTTTTCTGACTGCTCAGTATCTTCAGTAATATATCACATCTCAGCTCCTTTTGGGATTTTCATGTGTCCATTTTCTTCTCACCACTTCTACCCTACAGCTATTGAGTTTAATAATAGTTTGAGCAAGGAACAAGCAAATGAACTCTGCCTTCTAATCAGTGGGTATCAATTAGGATGGGTGGGCTACCCTCACGTACGCTTTGAGTGTGTCCCAGTCCTGAAGGTTGCTGCAGGTGGGCCAAGTGTCAACCTTGTCCCATTCCCTAACCTACAGTAGTACAGCACTCCCAGTTTTTAGCTCCCATTGCAATGCATTAAGCATTTTTCCTGAGTTCAGGTAAGTTTAAAAGTGCACAAGGACTTTATAAAGACCCTGTATATGGGATTTTTAAAATATATCAAATTACACATTATTACTAGATAATCAGAAATAATTATTTTCTGTGGAACACTTTCTTAGGATGCAATTCCAAACAGATTTAAGAGAAAAATGTTGGCATTACCACAGTAGATTGATTATATATATACACACACATATATATACACACACACTGTGGTAATGCCGACATATATCGATTTTGATATTGCACACAAACTATATATATAGATTCATAGATGTTTGGGTCGGAAGGGACCTTAGCAGATCATCGAGTCCGATCCCCTGCCCTGGGCAGGAAAGAGCACTGGGGTCAGATGACCCCAGCCAGGTATATGTCTAGCCTCCTCTTAAAGACCCCCAAGGCAGTGGAGAGCACCACCTCCCTTGGAAGTCCATGCTACATTTTGGCAACCCTTACTGTAAAGTTCTTCCTGATATCTAACCTAAATCTGTTCTCCATCAGCTTGTGGCCATTCTTCCTAGTTACTCCAAGGGGTGCCCTGGTAAACAGAGCACCTCCTATTCCTTGCTGTCACCCCCAATGAATTTGTAGGTGGCCACAATATCACCTCTCAGCCTTCTCTTGCTGAGGCTGAAGAGATCCAGGGCCCTCAATCTCCCCTCGTAGGGCTTTGCCTGCAGACCCCTAAACATACGTGTGGCCCTCCTCTGAACCATCTTGTGGTTGTCCACATCCCTCTTGAAGTGTGGTGCCCAAAACCGGATGCAGTACTCCAACTGCGGCCTGACCAGTGCCACATAAAAGTGAAGTATCACTGCCTTGGACCTGTTTTTTATGCACCTGCTAATGCATAATAAAGTACAGTTAGCTTTACTGATCATTTTGTCACACAGACAACTCATGTTCACCTTGGAGTCAACTACAACTCCAAGATTCCTTTCCACTGCTGTGCTGCTGAGAAGATCCTCCCCCAGCCTGTAAGTGTGCTGGTGATTCCTTCTCCCTAGGTGCAATACCTTGATTTTCTCCTTATTGAATTGCATCCTATTCTGTTCTGCCCACTTTTCCAAACTGTCCAGATGTGCCTGGATTTGTTCCCTACCATCTGGTGTGTTAATTTTACCCCACAATTTGGTATCACCTGCGAATTTGGACAGAGTGCTTTCCATGCCCTCATCCAAGTCACTGATGAAGACATTGAACAGCACCTGTCCAAGGACCGAGCCTTGTGGGACTCCATTGCCCACATCTTCCCAGGTCGATACCAACCCATCCACCACCACTCTCTGGGTGAGACCCCAAAGCCAATTTGCCACCCATCTGACCATGTAATCATCTATGTCACAGTCATGTAGGGTGTATACATATATAAGTGTGTGCACACGTGCATGTGTGCGTGCACGCAATATCATAATCTACTCAATGTTTAAGATTAATATACGTAGATGTTACCATCTGGGGAGACCATATCCTAGCTATCTTTCCTCAATTAGTTGTCAAACTGCTCAGTCTAAAACAACAGAGGCAGGTATGAAATAGTTCAAAGCATAAAATAGAATAAATAATCCCAAGGGGGAAAAGAGTCTTGAACTAACTGCCTCTGCACCCAAGTACTTATCAAAAGTAAAATTTGTCCATCAGGAAAATCTGGCATCATCAGTGGTTGACTGCTGCTGCATTTGTGAATGGATTTTTCCTTGTTCCCCATTTCCTGCCCTAACCTGGCAACTTCTGTCTCCCCAGGCTCAACTTTTATCTTCCCTATCTTCAAAAAAACAAACAAACCATGCCAGCAGGTGAATATCTGCTGATACAGGGTTTTTTTAAAAACAGGTTTTCAGCTTCAAACTCAACTGTTCTTTTTCAAATTCTTGATTTTCTTTTGCTCCCTTTCCTCTTGCCAACTCAAAGCCTTCAGGAACTAGTAACAACTTGTTTTCCTTCTTTGACACTAAGAATTCTAATGTACCACAGTGTTTACACCAGCTTTAAAACAGGATGTCTCTGTTTGGTCTTTCATGTCTTTGATTTGTTTCTTCCTGTTCTGTAACTTGAAATTTTCCTGTTTATCAGTCTGCAAGTGAAAGGTTTTTGGTTCAGTTGGATTCTTCACCTTCTCTTCTGGTAGGCTGAACTAAGGCAGGGTTAGAATGTTGGTATCTGCTCCTCTTTCTGCAGCTCTTCTATTTTTTCCTCCCTTTGCATCAATTTTTCTGTCAGAAGGTCAAGAGAGAAAAAGATCCAGGTTGGAAGGACACTGACAGTTAGAAGGGTGCTTTCAAACCCTCTTGTGAAGCTCCACTACTTCCTGCTCCTCCACTTGCCAGAAAGATTTGTCCATTAGCATTAGTGGTACAGCAGGCACAGTTAGCTTGCCTTTGCATTTTGTAAAACATTCAATCTGCTGGGACCAGTCTCTGTTTATAGATACTTCAGTCAACTTTTCTCAGCTCTCATACATCACTAAATAGTGTGTCACAGGTGATCTGGTTTTTCTCTGTTTTTCTGTTTTTTGTCAGTATAATCTTTTACATTTTGATAGAGGTGACAGTGCTTCCCTGGTTTGGGGCCAGATGTTTGCCTTACTATGCTGCAATCCTTATAGACGCCCTTTGGAAAGTCTCTGAAGAAGCAAAAGCTTTGTCTGATGTGCCATCAGTCAACATCATCCTGTGGTACTGAGTTTACCTACATCAGGTCCATTTTTCTCTACCATCTGCATCATGTTTTTCATTGGATTTCAGCATTCATAAAACACGAGCTAGCTGAAAATTACCTTCTGAAAAAGCAGGCTTATGCTGCAACATGGTTTCCACATCATAAGCACAAGTGACATAGGCTGAAAACCCATTTAAACAAACCAAGAGCCTGCATTATGCAAGTCATCTCACAGAATCCCAAAGTTGTCAGGGGCATCATAAGAACAGGGAGATTCTAGATGAAGCATTTTTACTTCAGGTTCATAGGATAGTTGGTCTTATACAACCACAAGCAGATCATTCTCAGTGCTACAGCAACTTTGCATACTCCCCACTCTACTTTAGCTCATCTTAAATTCTGTGGTCACAGAAAATAACCTAAATTTCATTCTCTATTCTAATTTATTTTGTTGCACTAATAATCAAAAGAAATTATTATTGTAGGAGTCTGTAACCTCTATAATAGTCCTTTCCTCACATATTTGAGCCTTGTCTTGTAGAAGGCGTTACTATTGAAATGGCTTGCTATCATATACATGGATATTTTTTCCCCAAAATATTGTCCTCTTTTACCTTTGTGATCTCATTAGCTTTTTCCCCCCCTCACATCTTACATAGAAGTATCATATACTTCGACTTTATCTGTATCACAAAGTCACACAGTGGCAGGATTTTTCATACTACACTGTCTGCAGTGCAATTTAACATCACCCTCCTGAATCTGAGCGAAATGAGATCCTTAAATAACATCATCCTCATCTTTAGTTGAGGATGAATCACTCACAAGGGAAAAAAGAAAGGCCGTGCCAGAACGTAAAATATTTCAGCACATTTCAAACAGAAATTTCTTTCAAATGGAGTTCAGATGTTCTCATTCTCATTTATTCATGTTCTTATTCATTTATTTTGTCTAACTCCAAATCCTCACATGCCAGGTAAATGAGATGTGGGTTTCCTTGCATCTGAAAGAACAGATGCATCTATTCTAGGAAATGTTATTTTTGTTTTTAAGTTCTGCTATAGGCAATGGTCAGTCAGGCCTTCTTGTCCAAAAACAGGAGTGATCCAACCAGGTCAGCTTCATGTCAAAGCCTGGCTATGCCTTCTGTTTGAACCTGCAACGAAGTCATAAGCCTGCAACATCAAAGGACATTTGTGACATCACAACATTGCTGTGGAAATTATGGAATTTTAAATGTCTCATTATTACTACACTACAGACTGCGAAGGAGGAACTGAAGAAGATTGAGGGGAAATTTGGATGGCTTTTCTCTCAGCTACAGCACCATACGTCCTGCTCAAAGTGCCTGCTGGGAAGGAGAAATAACACAAGCCTGTTAGATCCATCCAGAAGCTCCAAAGAAGGAAGAATTCAATCTGTGCTAACCACAGTCAAAATACGAGGACTATCGGGAACAATGAAGCTGTTTAGCAACGTATGCATATGTATATGTATATATTGTGACTTTTAATGCTTTTCTTTGCAAGGTTTTCATTTGTTGTTCATTTGTTATTGTCATTATTACAGTAAAAAGATAAAATTGGACTTCTTTTTCACTGCCATCTGCAAATTTTATCAGCAATAATTTTAGATCTTTCCCTGGATTGTTGAAGAATGTGAAAGAGACACAGGCAGCATGAGAGAGCGAGCAGGCCTGAAGAAGAATGCCTGGAAGCATCCTCGACCACTGAGTAAAACTCTTAGTGCTAATCCTGAAGCAGTATTACTTCCACTGGGCACTTTACTTTCACTACAAGTGCACTTTAATGAACATTAGCCTATTTTAATTCACATTTAAGTGTCTCGGAAAAAACTGCTCTGTAGCTAATTCACATTTTTCTAGTACCTCACAATGGAGGTACTAGATTTAATGTGCACTACCTAAAACACATTAATGAACACGCAGACGTGCCCATTTTGAGACGCAAAGCTTGGCAGTAGAGACAAAGGCAGGGCTTGGTTTTTGTTTAAGAGAAAGGCAGAAACCCTAGGAGAAAGGTGGTTTAGGTGAAAGGTGGAAAATGGGTGCATCTACATGTTTTATTATTATTTATATTCTGTTATATTTGAATGCCCCCATATTAGATCAGTGCTATACACATACCATAAGACAGTCCTCCTGTTCTAAAGGATGTACAGTCTAAATAGCTTTAATAGTTGGGAAAGGAGCCAGGCACTGAGAGATGAGGTGACTGCCTAAGGTTATAGCAGGTGAGTGACAAAGCAGGGAACAGAATCTACAAGCTGAGTGGCCTGAATAAATACGCTGCATCTGAGAAATAGCAAAGTGCACAAATAACATATTTTCTTAATTATTTGTTGACACTGATATCCTGAATTTGTGGCTCCTGCCTCCACTTTATCTAAACATTCAAGCAGTCCAGCTTTACTGACCAGAATAGTCACAGAGAACCTGTCACTCACTGGTCTGACTGCCTACATACGATGTCCTTTTGCTCTCAGCCAATAGCAGAACATAATCAAAACCATGACACTTATTTGACCAATCACACACAGGAAAAAAAAAAATAAGTTAAGGAAACCAAGAAGTAGGCCCTATGAAAGCCTCCCTTACTATTTTAAGAAGTTGTGCATGTTGTTAGATTAGGCAGCCTCACATGTTTGTCAGGACTGTCCCTGTCCCCACTCCTGCTTTTGTTACATGAACTTGTTGTACCTGGTTAGTTTAGCCTCCGGTTTAAGTGGGGCTTTGCATGTCCACACTGGTGCACCTAATTGCAGGCTAATGACCACACGCTGTAAACTCTTTGGGGCCGGGGCCATGCATTTGAACAGCACTCAGGCCAAAGGGGCACCCTGTCTCCACTAACTCTCCTTGGGTGCATCTACACATGCAGTTTGCTGCAGAACAGACTAATTAACTCTGCAGTAGAGAGTCAATGTCTACGCGGGTGCTGGTATTAGGGTGCAGTGAACTTATTAACCCTGCCGGAAGACAGTGCTGTTCCCAATACTACTAATCTTACTGCAGAGTATTTTACTGTGCCAAAACGCCCGTGTAGACAGACTGCAGGCACCCAGCAGCCAGCTGGGGGCCTGCTCTGCCCTGGTTCAAACCGCTGCTTCCCCAGTACACGTGGAGATGCTGCACTGGGGAGCAGCGGACAACCTGCTCTGCAATTTATTCCTTTGCATTCATTTCACGTGTAGACACACCCGCTGTCAAGTCCCCTCTTCCTGCTTGGCATCTCCTTTCTGACAGCAGGCCGTGCTAGGGGGCTGGCGCAGTCACACAGGCAGAAGACTTTGGTGGGAAAGCCATGTTTCCTTCCATTTGTAGCTCAGGCCTCGAGGGGTCTGCGGCAGCTCCTGTTGCTTCCCACGTCCCGGCCTTGCCACCGTCCAGGAACGCGCCCCATCACCCTGAATCCGGCAAGAAACTCCTCCTGCCCGCCCGCCCGCGCCCCAGAGCAAGGCAGTGCCACCCCTCTACCTCTGCTCTCCTCCCGAGGCCCAGGGGACCCGGCCGAACTTCCACATCGCAAACTGAGGGGGCCCGCGCCCTACAGGCCTCACGGCCCCACCGCCCCGACCCCCCGGGCCCCACGGCCCGGCCGCGCTCAGGAGCCGGGGCTCGGCGCACTCACGCGTTGCCCACGTGGACGCGGGGCGCC
>NW_017729031.1:116493644-116512775 GCF_001723915.1 Gavialis gangeticus | reverse complement strand
CTCTCCTCCCGAGGGCCAGGGGACCCGGCCGAACGTCGACATCGCAAACTGAGGGGGCCCGCGCCCTACAGGCCTCACGGCCCCACCGCCCCGACCCCCCGGGCCCCACGGCCCGGCCGCGCTCAGGAGCCGGGGCTCGGCGCACTCACGCGTTGCCCACGTGGACGCGGGGCGCCACCTCGTTACTGTGCGCGCTGGGCAGGCTGTAGCAGCCGCTGCCGTTGGCCAGCAGGTCGTTCAGCTCCTCCACCGAGATGCGGTACTCGGACATGGCCCGGCCCCGCGCCCGCACCGCACCGCAGCGCTGGGCAGGCCCCGCTCCCTCCGCCGCAAGCCTGATAGGAGGGGCCGGGATCAGGTGGTAGCGGGAGGCGGCTACTGCCCGGGCGCCCCGTCGCTCCCTGCCCGTCTCCCCCACCCGGCCCGTGGGGGCGGCTCGGGCTCTGCTCTCGGGGGCACAACCAAACACCCGCTCTGCTGCCTCCCCTCCCCGTGCGAGCAAACGTGAGCCCTTCAAGGGAGGAGCGGCCGTGCTCCGCCAGTTAACGGCCCCCCGCTTCCCTGCTGAGGGGATCGCCTTTCTCAGCCGAGGGAGGTTGCTCTGCGAGGGATTCTCGGCCGGGCCCCTGGCTCCTTTCAGACGTGCCGCACAAGATTCATACTGCTAGGAGGGCGTCCAGGCTGTAGCTGTCTTGCTCTAGAGGGAAAGGCAGTCAGGACTCGTAGCAGAGATGATCTCTCTTAATTAGACCAACAAGATCTTTGCGAAAAAAGAATATTTTTTTTGCAAAAGTCTTGTTTGGTCTAATAAAAGAGATCACCTCTACAACGAGTCCATACTGCCAGGAGTGCAAGAAACTGAAGCTGGTTCCCTGTTCCTTGTTCCCGGTTCCTTATTTTCGGTTCCCTATTCCTTATTCCCAGTTCCGTATTCCCAGGAACCAACTTCAGCCTCATCAGGAGTGCACACATCATTCCCAGGACGAAGCTAATGAAGGATTTTGCACAGGAAGCAGTAGTGTTACAAACATGCAGCCCTGTTGTGGTCTTCTGAAGTTCCTTGCCACAGACGAATTGCTGTATTATTTTTCTGTTGCCAAAACACAAAAGGAAAGAAAAAACTAACTAAGCTGGCACTTTCTAAAGGGTGCCTCACGTCTAAAAAGAGTTCACAAATCGCTGGCTTGAGATGCAACAGCTTCTTTCCCAGGCCTGAAGGAACACACTTTGCACCCCAAAGCTTGAGCACCTCTCCAAAAGGGGAAAATTGGTCCAATGAGAGACTGCCTCGTCTCAGAAATCCCTGCTTCTTGAGAAATCTCTTAGCAGTTGAGGGGGTCTGCTGGCAGTCTAGCCTGCCCCATCGTGAGTCCTCCCACCCTTTTAGGGGTTCAGAGCACTAAAGACTAAAATAGAGACTGGACTGTCTCTTTTGCACCTACCAAATGAGTCTGAACACCAACCTCTTGGGACAAGAAAAGGCAGCAGAGCACTGAGGAGGTATTGCTGTCAGAGGTGCCTCGAGAGAACCCTAAATTCCACCACAGTCCCTCAGACCATAAGCAGACAGAAGCCATGACTGACTCATATTGTAAGTATTGATATTAATCTGGGAACTAACTATTTGTGCAGGTCCTAATGTTCAGCCCACTGGGCTACTGAGACCAGGCACTCTGAACTGCTGTACTTCAGAGGCTGGTCTAGGAATTTTGAATTTCAAGAGATGCCTAATGAATAGCTTGAATCAAGCGTCTGAGCTCTTGAGAAGAGCGGGAGATCACTACATGCTCCTAGGTTTTGTGGTGTTCATTGGCTACCTCTAAGCATCTCTGGCTTTTTTTTTTTGGCTTTTTTTTTTACTTGCCCCTTGGAAGTGCTTAATATTCTTCATTCACTGTGTAAGGCATCAAGGCACATAAACCTGCATCACTTTTCAGCATCTATGAAACTCCCCACTGACCTTAAAACTGACCTTTATTTTTTTTTTTTAATTACCTTCCTGGGGCAGATGGTGAAAGGTATGTGGGAAATACCTAAATCAAGGAACCTGAGACTATTTGAATTCTGGTCTAAGGTTGCATCAATTGCTAGCAGATTTTCATTTTTATTAAAACTGGGGATGATGTCCAGAGCCATGTCTTTGTGCTAGAGTTGCACCAAAGTGAAGCAGGAGGGTTCTGTTGTATTCTAATGTGTGTGGAAACTCAACAATATAATTATGACCTGCTTAATGAGAACTGTATAGTCTTTTAAAGCAAATATCTTGTGGAACTTATGCTTAAATATTTTTTAAAAGGGTAGCAAAATTGTGCAATAGTGTACTTGCTCTGCACGTCTACATATTGGGTGTATTTACATGTTCATTAATGTGCTTTTGCTGCTTGGCATTAAATGTACTACCTCTAACTAAATGTGCATTAGGCTGCCCTGATGTGCAGTAGCGAAAGCACATGCTTGCTTAGTGACGCTTAATGTGCAATAACCTAATTTTACTGCGCATTAGCGTATTAGCACAATTTTTGCTGTGACACACTAATGCATGGTAAAATAGGCTACTCTGCATTAAAGTGCACATGTAGACACGTCCATTGTGACCTAAACATATATTTTAATAAAAGGACAGTTTCAGAAGTGACAGTGAAAGAAGCCCCCTCCCAATGTGCCTAGGGCCAGGGGACAGCTGCTGGTACAGGCAGCAGAGCTCTCTTGGCCTCATGCACATTGGGACCCACCATGTCCTCCTTGCCGACCCCAGGGCTAGCACTCAGGGTAGCCTGTAGCTCCCCCTGGCTGCTGCAGGGGAACAGAGCAGGGCAGAAGCAGCCTTTTACTGGGCTGCTCCCCTTGTGTAGACGTGCTTCTGGGGAGGGCTTACTGCACAATATTTTATTTAATGCAAATTAATAGCACATGTAGACTATGTTGTATTCTCTGAATACTGGATAAATCGACAGAAGGAAAATCAGACCCATTGTCTGCTTTCCTGCCTTGCCGTTTCTTGTGCCCAAATCTATTTCTTCACCCTTTGACTTTCAGCTCTACTTATTGTCTAAAACCTGTTGTTTGACTTGAAATATTAATCCCTTATTTATTTTTAAATTGCCTTCCTGACCTGAATACCATGTACTTGTTTTAACCTTTTTACAGTTGATCAGAGACTTGCAGTATCTTTTGCTTTATTTACCCTTCCATTACAGTCCTCTTCCCATCTACTCTGTTTTCCTCTTATTGCCTGCCTTAATACCTGGTGGGTGCAGCTACATGTGTGGTTTACCATGGAGTAGACTAAGTAGCTGCACAGTAAAGTATCACTGTCTACATGTGGACAGGTATTAAACCACAGTAAACTAATTAACTCTGCTGTAAGATAGCCTTGTGGTGGTGTAATTTACTACAATTAAATGCAGGTGTATATGCTGATCACTGGCTTAAATTGTGCCCAGCCAGCCAAGGGCCAGACTTCTGCCTGCTGCTATGCTACATGGCTCTGCACTTTAGCACTCTCATGCCCTATCCAGCCCCTCCACTGCCCAATGCTGCCACCCAGAGCCTGGGGCTAATGCCCTAAGCCCCCTGCCAGCCCAGGCCTTCTCTGTTGTGACTAAAGTTGCTGCTGTCCTAGGTGCACATGTAGATGCTGCACCTGGGAATAGTTTACTTTGGATCAAATTGCTCCAGAGTTTATTGTATCACATTAATTTCATTTGTAGACACACTGGCTGTTAACTACTCTGACTTTTCCCTTTCCTGCTTTACATGTCCTTTTTTAAGACTTCTGCATTTAAGGTGCTGTTTTCTCCTTATGCCACACTGTCTAAATGGTTCTTTGTTATTTGAAATCTCTTCAGCTTTTCTTCTGTGGGATACAGCAGGCCAAGAATGGTTTAGATCAGTGGTCTCCAAAGTGGGGTGCACAAGAAGATCCACTGGAGTGCAGGAAGAAAATATTAGAACTTCTATTTATATTTATATAAATATACATATATTGGGGGTGCGTGCTCAAAATTTTTTTACTGATGGGGTGCACAAATATAAATATACATATATTGGGGGTGCATGCTCAAAAATTTTTTACTGATAGGCGTGCGCGATCAGAAAAGTTTGGAGACCACTGGTTTAGATCACTGACTCCCAGTTATTACTGAGGAGCTCAAGGTTTCATTTTAGGTACAAAGTGTAAGTAGGAGGACTATGATTAGCAAAGCTGCCAAATCATTATAATTAAGTAGATATAAATGCCTCTTTCCAAAAAACTGAGTGTCATTCATTAAAAGTAGCACCAAAGAGCAATTACCATAATTCTAACAGTATTCCCGTACTGGACCTAATGTTGGCTCTTGGCCTTTATCAGCAAGAAGCAGTGATTTCTTTAAAATGTTTTAAATTAAAAAGTTGTAGACTTCATATTTCAGACAGTCCATCCCTTGAGCAGATGAATTCTTGGCTTTGTAGTAAATATTCTGTTTGGTGATTTGTGTTTAATCACCCAACAAATTGGTTTCAGATCTGCTCCAAGACATTTTTATGTCCTTATGAAACCATCTCAGTCTGCTTTCTGAAAAGTTTGGTGTTTGGAGCACAAATAATTTATGATAGATCTCATTTTGTGCAAAAGCATCAGTTGAAAAAATTGATCCCTGTTGTCAAGGGACTATGAGGATTGAATAATGTGCTGTACAGAATGTACCTTCCTTCCACAACAGGGCTTGCAGCTTCAATTAGCAACAAGTAAGCACAGCTGTGGAATTACCAGTAATGAAAAGTCTCTTCTCAAAGGAGTTAGGAACAAGCCATTTTTTGTAATACACATATACACATGCTTCACTGCCCCCTTTAAAGCATACCTTTCTATTTTAAAATGCCCTGGAACTGTTCTGTCAGCTCTTTAATTCAAGGGTAGTAATAGTCATGAGGTCTCAGCTGTCTGGCTGGGTTTAAATATTACAACCACAGGGGTTCAGTTCCTTTTAGCATTAAGTTTGCTTTGAGTCATTGGGTGTTAGAACAATAATATGTCAGTTTTCAGAGTGATCACCTCAAGGGACGAGTCTCTCTATAAATTCTTCAGATTATTTTACTCTAAACTCAAAATAAAACAGTACATCAGAAAAGAGTGTAGTCCTAGTGCAGTCAAAATAACCCAAATATCTGAAGTTGGCAAGATCCCTTTCTTTTGTCACTAGTAATTACTAATGATGTCACTTATGGATTTGCAGTAATATTTTGATGCGTTGGGAAAAGTTTTATAAATTATGCTCTCAGTTACAGTTTCCCTGGAGATTCCAGTCTATGGCAGGTGTAGCAAGTGCATTTTAGGTTTGTTCTTTCCTTGAAGCCTGATTAAAGGTAGACAGAAGAGACAGACTTGTTTTACTAGGAAACACACAATACTCTTCACAGGGATGTGGTTCTTTGCCAATGAAGGTAGAAAAAATAAGATAGTTATGTTGTTGCAGCTGAACGTGAATGAACAGAAAGCAGCTTTCCCCCAAGCCTGGATTGCTACAGCTATGGAGGTTGAAGACAGCAGTGCACTATATATCCATTTATAGCTAACATGGGCTCGTTTACACCCTTGGGTCTATATGCATTTCCATACAGTTTGGTTCTCAGAAACGTTGTGCACCTATTGTCATTGAAGCTGTGGGTGTTTACTGTTTATGAAAGTCAGACCCACAATATGCATCCCCAAATTGGCTTCAGTGCCTTCCAGGTGTAACTTATATTCTGTTGAAGTTACTGGTGCTGTTAGTTATAGATCACATTTCTCTGTATATGGTTTTGAACTAAGATGCTTTTTAGCCTAGCCCCAAAGCCCAGATTCTCACTGCCCTCACAATGGAATTATTTTTGTCTAATTCCAAGGATCCTTATAAATTTCCATTTTTCAGCTTTCAGTTTTGGTGAATACATACCTATGTGTAGAACACACTCTATGACGGGGAGCTGAAATCATGGTACAGATGAGGGAAGTTGCAGTCTAATGAGAGCCTAGAAGCATGAACCCTCTTGAAAAGTCTTATAGAATGGAGTGATGTTGTAGATATCATCCAAAATGGAATGATGATATAGATATCACATACAAAAATCCTTGCCTCTTAGCAAATGGAACAGCACAGATGAGTCTAAGGGTGCTTCTGTTATATCTATGTAAGTCTGTAGTGATACACATGTGGAGGTGTAACAACACAGCTGGGCACCTGGAACAGCTGCAACACATGGGGGCAGCCATGAATTCTGGCTGCTGCTGTGCCACCACCAGGACAACTGTGCAGCTGCAGCAGCAATAATTTTTCCCCACTCCCTCCCTCCGCCAGGTCAGCACCAGGGTGGTTGTCCTAGTCACCCTGCCTTAGTTCTTTTTTAGCCTAGCCTCAAAGGGGTATCGCTGTACTCATGCAGCAAAACGACTTCAACTTTAACCCTTTTCCATTCAGAGCTGATGTTAGGGCAAGTGATCAAATTTGTATCTCTATAGGATTATGCAAACACAGTTGTACTGTAGCAGCTGATTGCTTTCCTTAACATCATCTCCCCCTCCCCTTTTAAAGCAGCTAAAATGTATGCTTCTCCATACATTCTCCCACCTATATAGTTGTGCCCATAAAAGATATTGCCTACCCTCAAAAATCCTGCTTCTTACATATTCCTAGGACCAGTTTAGCTACATCACCACCACTGCCTTAACCTGTATATCAGAGAGCAAGCTGCCAGAGGATTTTTTTATTGCAAAAGGCAGTCTTTCCCCATTTCTTATAACCATTTAGTGGGTTTCAGTTGATTGACTGCTGCTTACTTTATTATTTCCCATTACACTGATTTTCTTGTCTTGCAGTTAGCATTTAGGTTATGAACACTGTTGTGTGCATAACTCTTCTAAATTTTGGGCATACTGGACCAAACTGACCCCAATTATAATACCTTTGGAATTACTGCCCATTTGCATGGGTAAAGGAAAGAACTTGGCTGGTTGCTCTGAACACAGCAAAACATAAAGAGGAGCAGAAGTCCCAGTGGCAGCAATAAATAATATAACTCAGCAATCTGTGCAGGAAGCCCCATATGGCTGGTTTTCATTGGTCTGGTGGACTTTAGGAACTGTCATCTTAATGGATCTTTTTAGCTCAGCTTCAGATGAAAACCCACGGACTCCATGCTGTCTGTGGTGCTTAAATCCATCTGTCAAACATCTATGTTCCAGCTCACGCCAGGAAGCAAATAGAAGAGAGTGACCACTTTCATCTCCTGAGTAGCATAAAGGACCAAAGCTGATGTTAAATGGAAAGATGTGAAGACAAGGACATTGAAGGGAATGGACAGAGGTAATATTTGTAGTACCCCAACTTTAAAGCACTCTAAAAAGTGAGGGACAAATCATAGTAAAATAGGGCTGAAAGGGACCTCATGAGGTCAACTAATTCCAACCCCTGCTCAAGACAGGATCATCCTTGATTAAGCCATCCCAGATAAGTGTCTGTCTAACCTGGTTTTGAAAATTTTCAGGGATAGAGATTCCACCCCGCTGATGAGTACCAGGGCACCTGCATTATGACAGCATCACTAACTTCTTTACCACCCAAAAGGCTTAGAGCAGGGATCAGTAACTTATGGCCTGTGGTCTGAATCTGGCCCCCAGAGCCATAGCTTCACAACATACAGCAGTGGGGGGTTCTCTCTGCACCATATCCATCAGGCAGAGAAGGATGTCTTCCTGTGTCATGATGCAGTTGGGTGCCCAAGCTTTGGCAGAGGCGGAGCTCTCCTTGTGTAGGACCACAGCTTGATCCTTGCTCCTACCTACCTCAGTCTTGATCTGGGTCATTCTGGTCCCCTGCTGGAACACATTGCCAACCAACCCCTGGCTTAGAGACACCTAGAAGCTAGCTTTGAGCAAGGTCTGGGTCATAGCTAGACCCAGAAGTGTTTATGCCAAGTTACCGTATCTGGTAGGGCAATGCCTTGGAAATGGGTCCTTTGTACTGGTTCCAAAATAGGGTGGGAGTGGGGGCCTAAAAGGACCTTGAAGATGGAGTCATTAGAACACCTCAGTGCTAGCAAACCTATTATACTCCCTTGGAAAGAAGGGGTTCTGATTGTAGGTTGCAGGTTAACTGTGGGATTAGCATCCCTCCCAATTGCTGCAATCACATGTGATTGCAGCTGAAAGTGAAGGCCATGGACCTTCTCTCCATTTAGAGGGAGGAGAGCACCCAGTGGAGGAAGAGTCATTGGAACCAAGCTGAGTGTCAGAGGATTGTGGCACAGGTTAAAGGTAGGGCTGTGCAAATTTTTGGCCCCTTATTCGATTTGGCAGAGATTCGGCCTAATTTGGTAGCCAAATCTCAGAATCCGAATTGAATCAGAGGACCCTTTAATCTCTGAATTGACTCGAAACCTTCCAAATCGATTCGGAAAGATTCGGAAACATTCAGCAATTCAGACATAGACACAGCTTTAAATGTTTTTTCTACATATCTCTAGATAGCAGGGGCTCATGAATGCTGCGATGCTGGGGGGGATGGAGCATCCCACAGAAGCACGGGGGCTCCCCAGTGTGCTTGGTAGCAGACCCAGAAGTGGACCAGAAGCACTTCCAGTCCACTTTCAGGTCTCTAGGGGAGCACGTGGGGTGGCCTCCCTGGCTCAGCGACTGGTGCCTCCTGGGTCTGGTGGGGTGGGGCAACCAGGGTCTCCTTGCAGCCGATCGCCAAGCTGGGGGAGGTGGGGGGGCCCCTCAGCGCACTCCCCAGCGGACCCGGAAGTGGTGCACGGCCGAGCACATGGAGACCCCCACCCCACACTCCTGTGGGACACTCCATGTACCCCAGCATCGCAGCAATCATGAGCAGTGCCTACTGCATCAAAGTATGTAGAAAAACTTTTAAAGCTGTGTCTGTGTCCAAATCACTGATTCTCTGAATCTGTCTCGAATCTTCAGATTCAGATTTGGCCAAATCGAATCGGGGACAGTGATCTGAATCAACCAGTCGAATCACTATTCCCAATTCGGGCCGAATCCAAATCCAAATCCAAATCCAAATCGAATAGGGCCTGTCTTTCACACTCCTAGTTAAAGGCACAAATGGGAGGCCCATAACTTCTGTGGCATGTCCTTTTAGAAGGAACATCAGGGAACATTCTAAGCCATTAAGAAACTATTTTGTCTTTCCATGTAGGAGCTAACATTGATGATTCCCCTCTTTCATTTCAGGCAATGAGACAGTTGAGTCTTGGTACTTCCTGCCCATACCCAGCCCACAGCTGGGATTAACTATCACTTGCAATGGGTTCTGACCTGCACAGGAAAAATCAAATCCTTCAAGCCTCTCTAGCAGTGTTGCTCATTTTCAGAGGTGTAGCATTTCAGCCATGGACAGACATCCACCCCCTAGCTGAAGCACCTCAAAATCTCTAGCTCGGGAGTATGGCAGGGGGCTGCAGCTTTTCTTCCTCACACTACGGGGGGTGGGGGTGAAGGGGGAACAGAACAGGCCATCAGTGAAACTTTGCAGCCCCTGGTCTCCTGGGGGCCTTTGACTCTGCCCTACCCCAATTCGGGCAGCATGGAGCCTTGAGCCTCTTGTTTCTGGAAGGGGGCACTTAAGGAAAGTGGAGGTAGAGCTCATAAGAGAGTACTCACTGCTATGGTGCTCTGCTTACTCCTCCCCATGTGAGGTGGGGTGGAAAGCGGAACACTAGGGGATGCTAGAGGACCCAGGGGTCCTCTGTTACAGGCTATATGTGTATGTGTAAGAAGTAGCACTTAAGACCATAAGATTATAGAAAAGAAGAGCTGAAAGGTGTAGCCATTACAGCCATTAAAGACACAAGCTGAGAATACTGCTCAAAGAGTAGCAAGACTGAGGAGAAGGAGAAAGAAGAGCAAGGAGAAAATGCTTTCATGCCTGGTAGCATTCTCACAGAAGACATGGACAGAAGAATTGGCCTGCTGACCTGGCCAGGAGTGCTGGGATGTTTCAGGTATGACAGAATACTGAGTCTACCAGTGAGGCAGTTGGCATGGTGGGGCAGATTACACCAATACTGATGCAGAACCTCCATGCAGAGAGAAAAATATGGCAATCATCTTACAGATGCCCTCAGCCAGCAGATGCAGAGCATCTGAGCTCTGCCCTGTTTTGCTGTAGGCCACAAGTCTTCCTTCCATTGGCCCAGAGGCATCATATCCATCACAGACCCAGACCTGTCCATAACCAGTACCATTGCACATTCCCTCAGAACAAACTTTGGACCCTGGACAGCTTCCCCTACCCATGCCTTCCAGTTACAGACCTTTCTCCTATGCCCAAGCCTTCCCCTACCATCCGAACCATACCAAGAACATATCTTCTTGCATATAATCAAAACAGGGAGTGCAGATACCAGCAAACTGAGATCAGTGGTAAGTCTGAACTGGGGAAGTTTGGGAGCAGGTGAAACGTGGTTGTCCTTGTCATGCTGGGGAAAGAAGCGAGATTCAGGAAGAGAGTGTGCGTGTAATAAATGTGCAAGTACATAGAGCTATAGTACTCTTCTGCCACTGACAGGAGGTATTTTCTTTGAAACTGGTGAGCAAAGAGAGGCTGGGAGTAGACCATATAAATGCCCCTTTACAAAAAACTGAGTCTCATTCATTAAAAGTAGTGGCAAAGAGCAATTACCATAATTCTAACACTATTCCTGTATTGGACCTAATGTTGGTTCCTGTTTTTTTATCAGCAGGAAGCAATGGCTCCTTTAAAGTGTTTTAAAATCAAAAGTTGTAGGCTTCATATTTCAGACAGTCCATCCCTTGAGCAGATGAATTCTTGGCTTTGTAGTAAATAATGTTTGGTGATTTTTGTTTAATCACCAAGCAAATTGGTTTCAGGTCTGCTCCAAGACATTTTTATTTTCTTCTTATGAAACCATCTCAGTCTGCCAGCAGGGAGGCCTGGAAAGGAGAGAGGAGCTACAGTTAAATATCATAATCAAAGTGCACAGTGTAGTATAATTTCTGTGTCTGTTTTCCCAAATGAGGCTGACAGCTCAGCTTTAGCAACCCTGGCTCAGTTCCAAGATGTACTCTGTTGTATGTGTTCAGTTCTGATGACAGGCCTAAACCCTGTGCAATGACCTGTTTCCATTATTTGTACCCAAGAAAAGGAGGATAGCATTGAGGAGAGTTTTGTGCTTTGCTGCCATCCTACCATGTGTCTGTCACTTACCTGGTTTCCCACAGATTGGTATCTGTAAAATCAGGATGCTATTTAGTTTGCTCACATGGGTTCTCTGAAGTCTTACTGGTTATGCTTGACTTCAGACTAATATGGATAACTATGTCTCTCTGTTTATAGATTGCACCACACCCAGCAGAATGAAATGGACTGATGAAGTGCTTTGTGCTTCTAGATCACTTTTAAGTCACAGGCTTCAAAGTGGTGGTTTTAGATTTCTTGTTGCATATTTCCTTCCTACCAACACTCAGTTACTTTAGCATCAGTAATAGAAATACAGAACAACATTTTTTAAAAGTCAGAGTCAGGGTAAGCCTTCAAAGTCCATAGTGAGGCACCTAAAAGATTAACTTTTTTTTCAAGGGTATTGAGCAGCTAACAAATTCTTTGAAGAGAACTGGTTTCATCTATGCATGAAATTTCCCTTTGATTCATTTCCTTTGATTCCCTTTCAGTTAATGTCTATATGTTTGAGAAACAACTTGGTTACTTATAGAATCATTATGTTTTGCCTGAGTCCCTGCTTGAAAGCTATAGTGAGGAGAAGTCAAGTCAAATAAACAAGGTTTACATGTATTTCCAAATATGTGGAGGCCTGGACTAAAAGAACAATGAAAGCATTTTGTTTGTATATTAGAAATTATAAGTAGCATTTTTAAATATACAGATTTAAAAGGCTTTTTGCACAATTGGGCATGAGTTACATATTAATATTAAGAAATATTTACGTGCAATTAAAAGTTGCTTGCTGATTGGATAATTTCACTAAAATGGTTTCTGAAGCCTACAGTCTTCTACCTATGGCACGTGCTGGCATCTGATGTCATAACTGAAGGTATCTATGGCAACTTTCCATGGTACAAATAAATTATTTTACATTAGGACACAACCTCCTTACTTGGCACCTGAGAAGAGGCACAGATGGGCAGTGTAGCTTATCCTGTGATTGTTGCCAATTACAGACAAAGTCCTACCAGGAAGAAAAAGGGAGATACTGATCACAACTCAAGGAACAAACAACCACCTAGTAAGTGTTCCTAAAATTAAATGTTTTATCTATCAAGTTCAAATTTTATTATTAATGGGCTTTATAACCTTGTCCCTCTCAGGAAGCATCTCAGAAACTATCCATTAAATAAAAAAGAGAAATATTCATCAGAGAATCTTAGACAAATAGGCTGGAAGGCCCAGGGGATCACCTAGTCCAATCCTTTTTTCAAGGCAAGAGCATCCCTGTCCAACCACTTCAACTAAATGTTTGTCTGACTTGCACTTTAAAACTTTCAGTTATGTACATTCCTTCTCTAGGTAATCTTTTCCAGTGCTGAATCACCCTTATTGCTAACCTATATCTCCCTTGTTGCAGAGAGTCTTCATTAGCTATGTTAGTCTGAAGTCAGGCTAGAGATGCACTTTATAGACTGGCTGAATAACTGAATAACAGAATAGAGGTGCACCTTATAGACTAACTGAATCAGAAATGCATAAGACTTTCACTTCTTGTCTCATCTCATGTGGATGCTTAGAACACCCGATTACAGCCCTTTTTTGTATTTTCATTTTTAACATAACACTATATAAGTGTGTTAAAACCTTAGGTCTATAAGTTGCAGGCTAGCAGACTTGTGAAATGATATGGGTTTTGTATTAATCTGAGCAATAAATGGCTGTGGGAAAGCAATGGAGGATCTACAGCTGTTTGAGGCTTTGCATAGCATAACTTTCATTTCCATTTTGCCTCTTTTACTACAGCACCTCATGTTGATAACAAACCCCCTAAAGTACAGACACACCATCACTTTAAAGTGAGCAGGATTCAGGTATGTAGCCATTTTCTGAATTGATTCAGTTCTCTCCTATATTAATCTAAGTCTATTCAACATGATTTGCACAGTGCCAGGCAGGGCCAGCAAGGGGCGAATCAGGCCCCTAGTCAGGGTGAATCAGGCGACTGCCCTGGGCCCTGCGTTTTGAGGGGCCTCACGGAGCCAGGTGGAGCAGCATGGTGACTCTGCGCTGCTGTCAGCTTCATATCTGGCCACTTGGCATCCACCCTGCCGCCAAATACGCCACTGGCTTCCTTGTGTCCAGGGGCAGGGCCCCGCACCCTGCTCAGGTTATCTCTGGTGCCAGGTATACCAAGTAATACTTTAGACCAGGGAGTTTTGGTTTCCTATAGGCTTGGTGCATCAAAGATTCAATTAGAAGGGGATTGAAAGGAGTGAGAAGATGAAGATGATGACAGTAGAAGGATTCAGCATACCCTTTAGTGTCTTTAAAATACATGTATAATTTGGATGAAGGATGGTTAGAAGGAGTGAAGCAAAGGGGGCAGTTCTGCTAAAATGTAGGACAGGACAGTGGCTTTGGATGTGATGGAAGGCACAGTGGAGTTTGGAAGGTGAGAATAACTGGTAATGAATGAGATATGCATGGGGATGATGGCCAGTGGCAAGAGAAGATGACGGGAAACTAAGCCAGTATAATACCTCTTGAGAAAAGCTCTGAAGCAGGAAATTACAAAATTGGCATCTCTTGCACAGGAAGACCAGAAAAGAATTGCTAGCATTGAAAGAGAAAACAGGAAACTTTTGGAGAAGCTAGCTGAGATATACCGTGGAAAAGGGATAGTGGATTGCTGGAATGAATACCACCAAAAGAGGTAGGTGGCAGTATTGTTTGTATTACAAACACTCCCAAAAGGTTTCCTATTGTGCTGGACACTGCACAGAGTTATGAGACACGCTCCCATTGTGAAGAACCTTACAACAGAACAGTGTTAATTAGTGATCTGTAATTTCCATTCATGGTATTCCCTGAAGTTACACCTTTGTGACACTATACATTTTGAGGCTAAGGTATTTCTGTAGAAAAGACCCTCAGAAAGTTGGGGAAACATCCACATTTCAGCTTAAAAGGGGCCATTTTTGCCAGAGGAAGCTGGAGTCACTACCTAAGTGGAAGCAGCACCTACCAATGCCAGCCTCCATGGAAATCACTTCTACTGTATCTTGAAAGATTGGCTGGGCAAGGAAGAGAATAGGAAAATGAAGTTACTTGCCAGGAACTGATGTTCTTCAAGAGGTATTGTCTGTATATACATTCTTGCTGGCAGCTAGGTCTCGTGCCCATGCACTTCAACCAGAGACTTTTTGCCTTAACTGTATTTATAGTGTGTACTTCAGCCCTGGCTCTCACATTACACCCACACTGAAGTTATAAAAGGCAGTGTGCACATCCTGCTCCTCAATTCTTTCTCAACTGCAGGAGGGAACTTTATATAGTGTATATACTCCTCCACTATAAGGAGGTCAGGATGCAACTGTGATTGGACAATATATCTCAAAGAACTCCAGTTACTGGAAAGCAACCTTGTTTTCTCCTTTGAGTAAATGTCTACATACACATTTTCACATTTGGGCAGCGGCAGATCCAGAGGGGGTGCAGTTGCATAGTCACACTCCTCCCTTGTTGGACCTTGCTGTGGGAGCAGCATCCAGTATCTGCTGCTGTTATCCTTGCTGTCTCCAGCTGCCCCTCTCCAGCTGGGTTGTGTGGAGAGCTAGGTGCAGCTGGGTTCCACCAGATGTTCCTTGCCAGCCCAGGAGTGGGAGAAGGGACAGAGGAACCACCCCTGCTGCCACTGCCACTGCCACTGTGCTTGGCCAAGCCTGGCTCTTTCTATAGTAGGCTTGGTCCCCCTTGGAGTCACCAGGAACAATGGCCACAAGCTGAGGGAGGATAGGATTAGGTTGGATATTAGGAAGAACTACTTCACTGTATGGGTGGCCAGAGCCTGAAATAGGCTTCCCAGAGAGGGGGTGCTTTCACCTTCCCTGGAAATCTTCAAGAGGAGACTGGATAGGCACCTGGCTGGGGTCTTATGACCCCTGCCACCCCCAGTGCTCCTTCCTGCCCATGGCAGGGGGTCGGACTAGATGATCTGTCTAGGTCCCTTCGAACTCATTGATTCTATGAACATACGGCATTTTCTGTGGCCTGTGGTGCTGCGACGGGAAACAAAAGTAAACACAGTTTACTTTTGTTCCTGCCCCTTGTCCATCCCCCAGCCCCTCAGCAGCTTCCTAATGGCTGCTGAAGGGCTGGGGAAGGGACAAGGTTCCCACACGGACCGCGTCAGCTTGATGTTGCCGACATGGTGCGTGTGGGAAGAGTGCAGACCTGGCCTGCCTCCTCCCATCCCCAGCACCACATAGGGAAGCCACTGCTTCCTGGCCCGAGCGACTCACTGCTCCTCACCTGCAGGTGAGAGGCAGCCTGGCTCGGCCACCCGGCCCCGGGTTGCTGGTGGAGGCGGAGTGATGCGGGCAGGTACCTCCTCCTGCCAGGCTGTTGGCATTGGCCACACTGTGCAGGGCAGCCCCAGGCTCGGGCTGCACTCGCTGCGCCTCGAGGTGCCGTCCGGCCCCAGCTCTGGCTCCCTCCAGCCCGGCGCAGCGCAGCGATGCGGACCCGCGGAGGTTCGCCCTCGTTATCTGCCTCTGCCACCTCCTGCCTGGCCAGGGCGCCGCAGGTAGGGCTGGGCTGGGGCCGGGGCGGGAAGATGGCACCTCCCCCGGGGCTGGGCCAGTGACTGTGGGCTCCCAGCACCTGTGTGTTTGTGGGGGGTCCCTGACTTTCACACGGGAGGGAGGCTTAGCTCTGACCCCCATCTCCTGGGGCTGAGGCTTTAACCTCAAAGCCTGGTCTTCCCTCCTGGGAGCCGGCTGTGCCCACATCCCAGAAGCCGGGTGCTGGAGCAATCCAAAGGAAGGCAAAAACCTCCACAGTCTGCTCTAATCTGACCGTGGGGTAAAATTCCATGGGGGCCAAATATGGCGCTCAGTGGGACTGCAAGCAGAGGGGCAAGACCAGGGCTCGGCAGTGTTTTTTGGGCAGTGCCAAAAACACCTGCAGCCTTGACTTGTAAAATGTTGGCGTGCCAGTGGCAAACAGCGGGGGAGCCATGAGCGGCTCTATCCTTGTTGTGGCAGCACAGCCCTGGCCCTTCCCCTGAAGTCTGCCCCGAGGCAAATATGCCAAGCAAAATGCCTATGTGTGCAATGCTCTGGCACCCATGGAAGAGGTTGTCAACCTGTGGACATAACCCTCTAGCCAAAAACCTCTCGATTTTGTCCCAGAAGGAGCATTGGCACACCTCAGTCAAAGTCCCTAGCCTCGGCTGTAGCCAACACCCAGTACCTCTGAGGAAGACTTAAAAACACTCTGGCATATATAGCAGAAAGGGGAAGGGTGGTGGTGGGAGCAACCAGCAAAGCCCAGAAGCATGAGAAATACCCATAGTAGAACACAGGCATAGCTATGCCTAGATCAGGGGTAAGCAAAATATGGACCATGAACTGTATTCAGCCCACCAATTGATTCTATCTGGCTTACCACTGGGAGCCTGAGGGGCAAGGGTTGTGCCCTGTGTTGCTCCGCTCTGCCTCAAATAATTGCCCACCCCAGTCTAGATCAGTGGTTCTCAACCTTTCTTGTACCAGGACCCATTTGTAAACATAGACGGTCAGTCCTGACCCAGTGTCTCTCTCTGCTTCTACCTCCAGACCCCAGTACCCCAGTGTGTGGGGCATGGGGAGGCCCCAAGTAGCCCCTTGCAGGCTGGAACTCTGCCAGCCCACAAGAGAAGAGCCACAGTTATATGTTTTTCTCCTTTAAAGGAGAACCCACTTTTAAAGTTTGCTCCTGACCCTTTCATATATTCTTGAGAACTTCATTGGTGTCAAAGGTCACGTGACATCACTTCCTGATGTGATACCACTTCCTGTGAGGTCTTTGAATATGGCTCGCAGGCCCACTGGGTGAATAAAAAGTTCATGATCTGGCCCCACATTCAAAAAGTTTGGACACCCCTGTTGTATAGGTTCTCCACAGCCTTGGATGGAGTGGGGCAGAAGATACCAAGACAGTGGTGATGGTGGGTGGGTCTCCTTGCATCCAGAAGCATAAGTAGAGAGAGCAAGGGAAGGAATGGGAGGGCCAGGGAAACATTTCATGTGACCCTGTATGGGTAATCAAGGAACAGCTCCCTACTTAATTAAACAGTGTCTTTATTATAGCAGTTTTTTACAGAGCTGTTACAGAGATACTGATCTCCCCCAGCCTCTCTAACTCTCTTGTTTTTCCTGTCTCCCTGCCCACACTTCCTGTTCCTCCTTCAGACTCCTCCTTTCTGCTGCTGCTGGTTATGCCTCTGAGATCCATACGTGTTGTTACACCTTTCCTTTCAACAGTTTAAACAGATGACTAACTTATTCCCCTGGTTGGGCCAGAGGTTGCTAGCATATACCCCACAGTGGAGACTGAGCCTTTACCACTGGTCTGCTGTGTTCTTTAGGGCTCATAGTCATCCAGGTTCGCTGGTTGTTGTACCAGCCTCCTGCTTCTTGTTTGTTTGATTTTTCTGGGTGCTACGCCTGCTTCTGTTCTGTCCATGTCTTTGTTTTGTGGGCTGGACTCTGCTTGTCTATCTTTTTCCTTTGTGGAGTCCATGGCATCTTTCTCTCCTATCTGGGGCTCAATGATGACTGACCAGTTGTCAAAGTTGTCTTGGTGCTGATCCTGGGATCTTTTGCTCAGCTGTATTTCCGCTCTGCCAGCACTCCACAGCTGCTTCCGGTTGTGTCTCAGTTGCTGTCCACTGTCTGTGACAACTTCATAGGATCCATCTCCCAATGCACCCTCAATGGTGGCCTTTTGCCGTTCTTTCACATGTGGACTTACTGGTTGTACCCAGACCTTTTCCCCTCTGCACAGTGGTCTCGGGTCCCTGGCTTCTTTGTTATACTGTGATACTTACTGAGACTGTTGATTTTTTAGCTGCTTCCATGTAGTGTCAACCCCGGGGTTGTAGCAAACAGTTTCTCATGGGGAGTAATGTCTTAGTTCTCCAGCCCATTAATCTTTGGGCTGGGCTACTGTCCATTCCTGGGAGGGTATGTTGCGATGGTCCAATAGAGCCAGGCAGGGATCCCCTGCAGTCTTACCTGCCTTCAACAAGAGTCTCTTGGCTGTTTTTAGCACTGATTCAGCCTTCCCATTGCTTTGTGGGTACCCAGGGGATGATGTCTTGTGCTGGACTTCCCATCTAGTGCAGAACTGTTTGAATTCTCTTGAGGTGTATTGTAGGCTGTTGACTGAGAACAGAGTGTCAAGTATCCCATGCCATGCAAAATGAGCCTTCAGCTTCCTGATCACCGTTCCTGCCTTCGAGGTAATTCATCTCCCAAAAATTGGAATAGTAATCTATGGTGACCATATAGATTCTGGCATTAACATTGAACAAGTCAGTCTCTACCTTCTCCCAGGGCTGAGAGGCGATGTCATGAGGGTTTAATGTCTCTTTTTGCTGTTTGTCACTGTCTTCCTTGCACGCCTCACACTGCTCCATGTATGTTCTCAAGTGGGCACTCATGCCTGGCTAGTAGATGCACTCCCATGCTCTCCTCAGGCATGATTCTATTCCCATGTCTGAGTCTCTTCTAGTTTCTCTATATCCTTCCTGAAGTGCAGAGCCAAGAACTATCCATAATACTCCAGCTGAAGCCTAACTTAGTAGTGAGAGACTATAAAAACATAAGAAGTGCCATATTAAGTCAGACCAAGGATCCATGTAGCCCAGTATCCTATCTCCAACATCAGGATGTAGCAGATGTTTTATAGGGAGAATATGCCCTTTATCTAAGGCAGGGACAGGCAAAGTCCAGTCCATAGGCCAGATCTGGTTGGCAGTGGACTTCATTTCCCGGCTGCCCCTGCACATGACTGGGGCTGGTCTCCATGGAGCTGTGAAAGCTCAAGGCTGGGGTTTCTGTGGAGACCAGCCCCAGCTGCACTGGCAGGGCACAGAGCAGGGCAGGGGGCTGCTCCAGAGCCACTGGGATCTTGCGATGGG
>NW_017729031.1:116487194-116490736 GCF_001723915.1 Gavialis gangeticus | reverse complement strand
TCTTCAAGAGGAGATTGGACAGACACCTTGCTGGGATCACTTGATATCAGCAGTATTCCTGCCCAGAGCAGGGGGGTTGGACACAATGATCTTTCTAGGTCTCTCCCAACCCTTATTTTCTATGATTCTATGATACATGTGCACAGGCATTAGGGCAAAGTAAATTAATTAACTCCTGCATAAGATAGTACTATCTTACAGCAGAGTAATTTACTACGCTGCAACTCACGTGTGGATGGTGACTGGGACTACAGCACTTTGAGCTGGGGGAGAGCAGCCCTGGGCAGGCAGCAGGCTTAGGGGGTCAGCCACATGGCTCTGCAGTTTTGGAACTCTTGTGCCCCAGCCAGCCCCTCTTCCACCTGACGCCACCACCTGGAGCCTGGGGCTAACCCCCCAAGTCTGTTGCCAGCCCAGGGCTACTCCGGCCAGCCTCAGAGTGCTGATATCTCAGGTGCACGTATAGATGCTGTGCCCAGCAGCAGCGTAATCTGGAGCAAACTTTATCATATTGCATTAATTGCACATGTAGGTGTACCCCCTCTATCTTATATACAATATTCCTATTAATGCAGCTGTGAATTACATTTGCTTTTTGTAATCGCACCACGTTGCTGCCTCATGTTGAACAGTCTGGAATCTACAATAACTCTCGGAATCTTTTCAGCAACACGTCTGCCTAGCCAGTTATCTTCCATTTGGTTTCTGTGCATTTGTTTTTTCTTTTCTAGGCCTAGCACCATACTTAATTCTGGTCTTTGCTGAATTTAATTTTGTTATGTATAACTCAGCTTTCCCAATATATCCACAATTCCTTTGAATTCTGCTACTATCTTCCAGTGTTTGCAAGCACTCCTGGTTTTGTATCCTTGGCAGACTTAATCAGGAAGCTCTCTATTCTTGCACTCAACTCATCAATAAAAATGTTAAACAGCACTGGACCTCCATTCTTAAATTCATACATTGATAGTTTATTTGCTTATAGTTAGTTAGCAATGATGTATTCACCTGATAGTAATTCTGTTTAGCCCATATTTCTGCAGGGAATGTCAGGTAGGGTTGAATCAAAAGCTTTACTAAAGTCAAAGTATATCATGTCCACTACATTCCCTTCATTTATTAAACTGGTTATTCTTGAAAGCAAGATATCAATTTGATTTGGCCTGATTTGTTCTGAACAAACCTACGTTGACTAGTAGTGATCCTCCAGGTGTTTATAAATTGCTTGTTTTATTATTTGCTCTAATAACTTTATAGGCACTGAAGTCAGGCTTACAGGTCTATAATTACCCATGTACTCTTAATTACCCATATAATTACCCATGTGCTCTTTCCCCTTCTTAAAGATGAGTACTGTTAACTCTTCTCCAGTTCTGTGGGACTGTGCCTATCATCCTTGACTTCGCAAATATTATTGCTAATGGCTTCCAAATTTCTTTAGCCAGTTCCCTCAACGCTAAGATGAATTTAATCAATTCCTGCTAACTTAAATTAATTTGAATTTGTCAAAAGATCTGTTGTGCTCTTTTTAATGATCCACATCCCTTACTTTTGTCTATATTAGTTTTGTTAGCTATGTTTAGAAGCTCATTTGCATGAAGACTGAGGCAAAGTAGTAATTGAGCAGCCCTGCCTCCTTTGCATACTCTGTTAATAGATCACCTGAAGGTGAAAAGGTGGTCTATTAACAGAAGATAGTTCTAGGACTCACCCTCCATGATCTCTCCATGGACTTATATATTACCATTTGCTTTGTTTGCATAGCTCCCAACCTATGTAGCATTATCCCCCTACCTTGATGGATGCAGGGGGTATCCTCCTTATTTCACTCACTCTCTAGAAGGATCCTACAGGGCTCTGTTTTTTGCCCTCTCTTCTCTGGTCCTTAGGACAATCTCCAGCTCCTGTCCCTGTGCAGACAACTCAAACACCTATCTCACTTTGATATTCATTCACCAAAAATTGTCCTCTAGGCTTTGATTATATCCTTGCTGCCAACATTTCCCTCTCTGTTCTCTTCAGAGTATATGCACTAAGATAATTTTTCTGGGCCACTGCTCAGGCTGTGTAAGGCATCCTTCTTTGTTGGCATCTACTAACAACTCTTATTTCACCTGCTCTCCTTCACCTCCCAGGCCCCTGTAACTCTGTCCTTTCCTGTTTATATGATTATGCCTTACATCAGCTTTCACCCACTCTCCTCTGCCAGCCCTAAAGTACTGTTCAGCCATATCTCCTATAAATACCTTGAAGCTTTTTACTCAGCTGACCTTCCCAGCCTGGCTTTTCATCATACAACTGCCGTCCCCACATCCACACTGCTCTGTACAGTGCAGTCTGATGCAAGGTCAACTCAGACCTCTGTGTTAGATAAAATTGAGGCTTAAAAGTACTGGAAATATTCTACCCATGTGGTGCCCCTGGCTTTGCTGAGTAACTCCTTAACTTCATTATCATCTTCCCTCCCCAGCTCTTGAATGCCTTCTTGCAGCATGTATGATATGATAGTATGGATGGGCACCTATACACATGTAGTGAGGCTGCTCTGACACACTGTAATTATAGTGCGTCTGAACAGACTTGATTAATCAAGTCTGCTGGAGCGTGGTAATTTCCACAGTACAGCAGACTCCAGCATCTCATGTATTAGCATCCCCACACTGAAAAATGGCAGGGGCCATTAAAGCACCTCCACTGCCATTTTCCAGCATGGGGATGCTCTGGGCACTTTAATTAGAGCAGCTCTTGGACCCGCTGTAATTAAAGTGCCCCCACCCCACTCCTGGAGCATGTGTATAAATGCCTGATGATAGTCCACTGTCAGCTACTTTAGGCAGGGATCTATATTTTTGCTGGGAGGCTTTTTGCTGCAGAAATCAGCATGGATTTTACTAAAACATACCAGTTTATAACTAATGTTTCAGACAGGTCATGGCATTAATCCAAGGGTGGGCAAAATACAGCCTGCGGGCCAGATCTGGTTAGCCAACTGATTGGATCCAGCCTGTAGGTGGGCACCCATCATTTGATTGGAACCAGCCCACGGCTACCCCCATGGCACTCTGCATGGAGCTGAGCTGAGCCTCACCTGCTATTCCCCGTGCCCACTGGCCCTGGATTCAATCAGTGTGCACAGCTTCCCAGCAGGGCTGTTCTTGGTTCAGCTGCAGCCCCCTGGGCACTGCTCAGCTCCCCCCACCTCCAGCAGCTTCTCTTCCTTCTGCCCCTGCTTCACTGCTCCAGGAAAGGGGTCAGAGCTACAGCTGGGTGGCTCCTGCCCCAGTGCATGGGGCTCTAGTTCCAGCTCCCAGCCACTTTCCACCCACTCTGCTCATCTGGAGCAGTGGGCAGAGTTCAGCCCCACGCGGAGAACTGTGGGAGCAGCTGCAGATTAGGAAGGTGGGGGCTGTGGATCACACCTGCACCTGCACTACCCAGGTGAGCTTGGCTGCACATGCCCCTGCACCACCCCGCAGCCCCTGCATGCCCGGCTGGTTCCTGGGACCTAGCACGCAAGCAGAACCCCCAAACACACATGTGCA
>NW_017729031.1:116485281-116487183 GCF_001723915.1 Gavialis gangeticus | reverse complement strand
CCTACGCACATACCCAACTACCCACACACCCCACCTCCCCACACTTCCTCCCACACCTGCCCCCCCCACATGCTTCCCAAAATATACAAGTAAGACTTTATTTTGAGCTACTATGCAATTGCCTTTATATTCACCACTCAAAAAAGCATAAATCAGGATTAAAATAATTTTTTGAAACAAAATTAAAATGTTATAGTAGATGTTTGATTTTTAGTATCTGACTTGTGTTTTATATAATTTGTTAAAATGATATCTTCTGAAAGACTTTATATGGGCACCCTTGACAGCTCACCAAAACTCGTTAAGTGGCCCTCTAGTCAAAATAATTGCCCACCCCTGCATTAATCCTGTATTAGAAAGTTGTAGACTAGAGCCTGCTAATCTGTATCTGTTAATACATTCAGGAAAATGCAATGGTTGTGCCTCTTATCAGATGATAGTTAAAATGATTTTGACTGAACATACACTACCTATTACCATCGTTTCATGCCTCATTAGTGTCAACCAAGTTTTTATTTGTGTTTGCAGCTCAAATAGAGAGAAACAGAACAGGGAAATAGTGAAGATCACTTTGGAAAACCAGAGAATTCTGAAGAAACTTGGTAGCCTCAAAGCTACTTATGATCGTAGGAAGTATGAGATTGATTGGCAGGTATGTGCAATAGTTTTATTCTTGAAAAAGCTTTTTTCTTTTTGTGCTCAAACCAAACAAAATGTGGGAGAAGAGTCAGCTGATCTTAGTTTCCCAAACCAAAATCAATAGGATCAACTGCTAGTTGCACAGTGAAGTACAAAGAAAGATTGGCTAATAGGAAATTGGGAGGTAGTTCTCTAGATTAATGTCTTGACAGAGTTATTAAATGAAAAGATCTCCTTCTCCATCATGTTGATTGGCTACTATATAAAATGGTGGAATCTAAGTAAATGCCTATCTAAATGAGTCAAGAAGTTTTACATATTTTATTCCAACAATCTCAATGAATATGACACATCTTATTAAAAAGACAAGGCTAATGGCTGATAATTTAGATAATTCTGACTAGAGTGAGTGAGTGAAGAGACTAGACTAATCCCATTAATAACTCACCAGTGCACTGATTGAACATAAGTACTGAAAGAAGAGGATGTATATGTGCAAGAAAAAAGGATCAAAACTAGATGTGTACTTGCCTTGACTCCATTAATAACAGTCACTTTAATGGTTAATCCTTTATACTGACAAACCCATGTGCTCTGTTCTTTCTGTGGCAGAACTCAAGGTGCTATATCCGGAACACTTCTCGGTATCTTATCTCTTCTCGGGATGGCTAGGTAGGCAATTTTGCTGCTGATTTTTTCACAATATAAAATGGGATGCAGCTACCATATTCCTTAACTGTGGATAATATTTATACACCATACCTCAGAGAATGATTAACTTGAATAACTTACAAAACTCGGGATTTCAGAGTGCCGTGGTAGTTTGCATTTAAATGTGGCATCTGCTGAAACAACCGCCATTTGTCAGGTGTGCAGGAGGTGGACATAGGATTTGGATCAGGGGTGAGCAAAATATGGCCTGCAGGCCGGATTTGGCTTGCAGAGGGGCTTTGTCCGACCTGCAGTGGGTTCCCTGGTTCTGCCTGGCCCAGGCACCACCCAGCCATGATGCAGCCAGCTGTCCCTGGTCACACAGCAGGGCTGGGACGGCTCTGCGGCTGTGCAGCCCAGGCAGCAGTGGCTCCTTCTGGCTGCTGGTGGCCCCAGGCCCACAGTACCAGCGGGGACCCACACGCAGAGCCCCGACCTGGTGCTTCCTGTGCCTGCTCTGGACTCACCCAACCACTGCAGTGGCAGCAGTGGTGGCACCAGGCAGAAACTCTTGCCTGGTGCAAGGGAAAAGCAGCCCCTTCCCCTCACCAC
>NW_017729031.1:116479623-116480281 GCF_001723915.1 Gavialis gangeticus | reverse complement strand
AGTGGCAGCAGTGGTGGCACCAGGCAGAAACTCTTGCCTGGTGCAAGGGAAAAGCAGCCCCTTCCCCTCACCACTGCCAGACAGTTCTTGGTGCAGCCGCTTGGAGCCCGCACTGCACTGGGCTACTCTGTGTCATCGTCACTGCTGCCCAAGCTGCCCTGCAGCTGCTCCAAACTGTCACTGCTGCATGCTGGGCAGTCCAGAGGCTGCACTGATGGAAGAAGAGCTGCGGGCAGCCTGGTGCAGCGTGGGCTCCAGGCAGTTGTACCTAGAACTGCCCAGCAGTGGCAAGGGGCTGCTTTTCTTTTGTGCCAAGCAACATTTTCTGCCTGGTGCCACCACTGCTGTCGCTGCTGAGCCTGGACAGGTGAGTCTGGACCAGGCACAGTGCATGCCAAGTTGGGGCTGCGTGCACAGGTCCCAACTGGTACTGTAGACCTGAGGCCAGCAGTGGTGGCAGCTGGAAGGAACCTCCCCAGCCCCACTGTGTGCCCAGGGGGCAGCAGGACATGCCATGGCCGGACGGTACAGAGCAGGCACAGAGCGGGGCTCGGGTTGTGTGCACTGTTGGTGGTGGTGGGGTTCACCGCAGGGTATGCAGGCTCTGGGCTGTTGCAGGGTGGAGGCAGGGGTGGGTGCTGACCAGCTCAGGGGGACG
>NW_017729031.1:116464607-116479216 GCF_001723915.1 Gavialis gangeticus | reverse complement strand
AGAAACCCCATACCCATCTACCCATACCCTCCCCCACAAACCCTATATCCATCCACCCATACCCCCCCACCCCTACACACCCCCTGCAATATGACAAAGATTCCAAGATGGCACCCCCCACACACACAAAGGACTACTTCCAGGGACAAAGGGAGGGACTTGCAGTGGTAAAAGTCAGAGGTTGGGGGGAGGGACTTCTGATCTCAAGATGATGACTAGGGGGCAGGGTACTTGTCAAGGGGCAGGGCTACAAGGCCCTCCACAGCTCACCAAAACTCATTAAGTGGACCTCCAGCAGCAATAATTGCCCACCCCTGACCTGGATCCTTTCCCGTCTCGACTTGATGCTCCAACAGGACCATAGAATCATAGAATCATAGAAGTAGGGTCGGAAGGGACCTTGTAGATCTTCAAGTCCGACCCCCTGCCTAGGCAGGATTAAAACTGGGCTCGAATGACTCCAGCCAGGTAGGCATCAAGCCTCTTCTTAAAGACCCCCAGGGTAGGAGCCAGCACCACTTCTCTTGGAAGTTGGTTCCAGATCCTAGCCGCCCTGACAGCGAAGTAGTTCTTACAGATGTCTAATCTAAACCTACTCTCCAACAACTTACGGCCGTTATTCCTTGTTATGCCAGGGGGAGCTAGGGGAAACGAGTTTCTCTGCAGAGCTAGCCCCTTACTTGATAATTGACAGGAATGGTAAGAAACAATATGCAAGGTGTCAGAAGTATACCATTATCTTGTTTTATTCTGTTTTTATTAGTCTTAATCACACAAATCACTTATACATATATATTAATTACATATATATGAATCTGAAATACATGTATGTCTATTACAAATAATAAACAATTAATAGAAAAGAAAAATAAAAGAAAGGAGGGAAGACAGATGGATAGAAGAGGAATGAATAAGTGTGCAAGGAATAATTAATTAATTGATTTGATTTATTCCCTTCCCTTCCCAAGCAAGCCTCAGGATAGCTTGCAATAAGCAAACAGAATAATGTATAAAACAGGAGAATACAAGAAAACAAAACAACTTAAAAAGGAACTAAACTATCAACATAAAACAGAGACCCCCTAAATTAGGGGCAGGCGATTATTTTGGGCAGAGGACTGGTTACTGAGTTTTGGCAAGCCATCGAGGGCCGCATGACAGGCAGCCGGAGCAGATAAATGTTAATTTTCTAAATTCTTTAGGGGCCCTGCAGGCCAGATAGAATGGCCTGGCGGGCTGCATTTGGCCCGCAGGCTGCATTTTGCCCGCCCCTGCCCTAAATAATACCTGAGATTAGCTTTGTTTGCTAAGTGCCTGCCCAAATAGGAAAATTTTACAGCCCTTCTAGCAGGCCTCAAAGGGAGGGAGTTTGAGGAGTGTCAACTGAGAGCAACTTTTCATGCATTTTCACAGAGTAGGCTTGGCATACTGACTTAACTAACTAGGGATTGTAATGGGGCATACAAGAGAAGACAGTCACTTAGGTATGTTGGGCCCTGGCCGTTTAGGGCCATATAGGTTGAAACCAGGACCTAGAATTGCACTGAGAAAGTCAGTGTAGACTTTGGAGCACTGGACTTGTGTACTCTTGCTGACTCACCTTCAAAAGAAGGGGCTAGCTGCAGATTCTAGACCATCTTCATGGACAGCCCTACATAGCATGCATTATCTAGTCTTGAGAATATGAAGGCATGGATGATGGTAATAATCCATTAAAAATAGTTTAGAACTTAGTTGCTGAATAGTCTAAAACAATCTTTCCAAAATGCATTAGACTTTTCAAAGCAGTTATCCCTCTAAAACATGACTCCCATGTATGCTAGCTGTGCTATTTCATTATGACCAGGCTTTAGCTTTTGGAGATCTCCTACTTTTACAATGGAATAATACAATTCTGCATGCCAATAATAAGGTCCACCAGAGGAATGCAATGATCTCCTTAGTCATATACCCCAAAATATGCTTATTTACCAAAGGTATGTGTATTCAAAACCATATTAATGCTAGTTATAATTTATTTTTAAAATATTGATTATGGGGCATGACCAAGTGTTGTCTGCTTGCTTTGCATCTCCAGCATGTATCTATTGGTAGTATATTGAATTTTTTAAATTTAGAGAGAGCCCAGTGAAAGTGAGAAATAATCTTTTGCTGTAAAAGATGCAATCTAATATCAATTTTAGAAGTTCAGATATTTTTAACTGCTCATTTTCTTGTTTTAACTTTATTTATTAACAAATCCCCAATCCCCTAAACTATGCATAAAGACAGATATTTATCTTCTATCAACAGTGCTGTCTTAACCCAAGTCAGCATCCACAAGAGTGTTGTGCTCTTTTTTCCTCTTTTCAGTATGCCAGTTTCTTTGTTTCAGTTGATGTTAAGCTTTTTTATTTCTTCATAGCTATATTCACCATCTCTTTTTCCTCAGAACTTTGCACAAAGCAAATCTCACTTTCTCCTACTCATCTCTGCTTTTAAATTTTGAATTGAATCCAAATTTTTTCTTAAGTGATAGCTCATAGAACGTGCACTGCCCTTCAGTATTCAAAAAAGTATCTCAAACTTTCTGGTTTGGAGGCAGGAGAAGATCCAAATTTTTTTTTATTATTATTTTTTAACAAATTCCAAAAATCTATACCAGATTTCTTAAGTAAGCATATTTTACCTTTTACCCTGTAGAACACTGACTGGATAGAACAACTTTTCCCTTATTAAAACTTTCCAGACTTTTTGAAACCACTCATTGATTTTAGGGGGTGGTACTTCTTTTCCAAGCTTTTGCTATTCTAATTGTTGCAGGCACTAGAAAGTGAGTAATCAGTTCTTATATATTGCAGCATTCTCAAGAAGATTCATTTTCATTGAGGTTCTGTCATCTGAATATGCAAATCAGGGGTGGAAAACATATGGCCCACAGGTCAGATCTGGCCTGTGGAGTCCTGTTATCTGGCTCCCTGTGCTGCCCTGGGTCTGATAAGATCCACACACAGAATGGTGCACAGTGCCAGAATCACACCCTAGGAGTCTTTGCCACAACAGGAGCTGAGCAGGACAGAGCCACACTGAACAGTGTATCTGAGGGTTAGAAGGCAAATGGAGCAAACAGAATGCTGCTCCCCGCACTGGGGAGCCTTTGCCACAGCAGGTGCATCTCTGCACCCAATAGGCATGTCTACACATGCTATTAATTCACAGTAGGCTTACTGTACAGTAAAATACTGCACAGTAAACCTTCCCTGGGAGCACATTTACACAGGTGTCCTGTTGGGAGCAAATTTACTCCTAAAGGGAGCAGCCTGGTACAGGGCTGCTCCTGCCCTGCTCTGCCCCCCTACAGCAGCCAGGGGGAGCTCCAGGCCTCCGCTGGGGTGCCAGCCTGGGGCTGGCAAGGGCAAGGGGCACAGGGCCTAGTGACAGCTGTCCCTGCAGTGGGCAGAGCTCTATTGGCCCTGTGTCCATCAGGACACAGAGCTGCCAGCAAGCCCCCACTAGCAGGGCTTCCCTGCCCACCAGAGGGATTGCTGGGAGCTGTCCTGGGTGTGGGACAGCAGCTGGCAAGACTTCTGCGAGGTTGGGGGTAGAGCAAGGAAGGCAGGGATCACTGGCAGCTGCCCTGCTTGGCACAGAGCTGGCTGCTCTGGGGTATGGGTTGGGGCTGGGAACCCTGCCTCCAAGAGGAGCTTTGCATGGTGTGGAGCTGGCTTCTCCAGGGAGTGGGTGGAAGCAAAGCTGCTCTGTGGGGCAGGTGGCAGCTGGGTTTCCAGCTCCTGCCTACTCCCCAGAGCAGCCAGCTCTGTGCTGGGAACTGGGATCAAGGACAGGGGGCAGAGAGCTCCTCAGTCCTGGAGCTGATTGGCTCCTGGCACCTGCAGGGAGAAGTGGGAGTAGCAGTGGGAATGGCAATGGCAATGGGAACCTGCGAAGATAAACCTTCCCTTCCCGCATCCATGTTCTCCCTGCCTCTACTTCCCCTCCCCCTGTCTGTAGTGGTCAGCAGATGCCTGCACCCCACTCCCTGCCCCATCTGCACAGTGAGTTTTCTGTGCCTCTGACTTGGGATTACAATTAGTAGGTTATGTAATAGATCAATTAGATGAGGTACAGTATTCATTTTTTTAAATATTCACATTTGCTCCCAAGAATTTTGTCAAACTGCGCCATTTGTTCAGAACCTGTAATATAATTTTGAGAATCTCTTGAAAGTTTTGGTAGATAGTAACATTAATATTCTTGGATATTTTAATACCCAAATAACTTATATGTTCTGATTGCTATTGAAACTGCCATTTACTAAGGATATTCCATGTGGGATCATTATGTAGTACAAGTAATTCAGATTTAGTCCAATTAATTTTATAACCAGATAGATAGCTAAAATTGTTGATTAATGAGGAGAGGGCAGGAACTGATCCCCCAGACTGGCAGAAATATTAGTGTGTTGTCTGCTTGAAACAGGATCCTGTGTTCATTGGGCGTGTCTACACGTGTACATTTAATGTGCATTAGCCCAATTTAAGGCACATTAAAGGCATGTGTCTACACGTGCATGCCTTTAATGCACCTTAAAAGTGGCGATTTTAGGCTATTTGAGCCTAAATTTGATACCTGCATAAAGCAGGTATCAAATTTATTCATGACTAGCTAAGTCGCATTAGCGAACGTGTAGTTGTGCTAATGCACATTAATGCGGTGCGTGCCCACAGTCAAAGGCCTTCTTTGAATCAAGAGCTAAAAGAATTATGGGAATTTAAGAATTTTGTTCTGTTACCACTGTATCAATAACCCGATGTGCAAGATCTGAATAATGCCTTTCTTTAATTAATCCTACTTGATTTGTGTGAAGTAATTGAAGGAGAACCTGTTCCAATCTGTGTGATAAAGGTTTGGCTGGAATGTTGGTGTCTATATTCATTACAAAAATTGGTCTATAATTACAACAGTTCACAGAATCCTTGCCTGGTTTACAGCTTACAAAAATAATAACTTTACACAAAGTGGCTGGTAGTATACATTGTTTTGGGGGGTTTTTTTACTACCGTTATAGAGTTTAATAATTAAGATAAAATATCTTTAATTTTTAAAACTAAAATTCCACAAGAAATCTATCATTGCCCAGAAATTTATTATTAGCCTGCATCAAAGCAGATGTTCAGCATGTGTATAGGTGCCCCCAGTGTTTAGAGCACTAATGCAGATTCAGAGCCCTCTTCTCTCTGAAGAGACTTCAACCCTATTTCCTTTTTCCTCAGGAAAGTAATCTAATCTGTAAAATTATAGGGCAGCGGTTCCCAATCTGTGGTACGTGTACCATCAGTGGTACACAGACAAGCTGTCATTGGTACACATTAATAGATTTATTATATTTACTTCATATGACAAAAATTTTGCTGGTTGTACTGAAGGTTGAACTGAAAAAATTGCTGGTGGTATCGTTTTAAATTGGTGGTGCGCAATCTGTCATAGTTTGGGAACCACTGTTATGGGGTGTTCTAGGCTGAGACTCTCTTAGGACCTTGTTACACAGTAATTTTGGGCAGCTCCTGGAGCTCTTAACCCCTGGATTGTCCACACATTAACATCTTACTAAAATGATTTTAAGCACTTGCTATGCAGCTCAGAGTTATACCCCTCAAGGGCAGGATTATCTCTGATCTGCACTACCCACCTCCTGGTCCATTAAGGGGTAGCTGCTCCCCACAGATGTGCCACCCAAGATGAGGTCCTCCTGTATCTCAAGATCTCTCACACCCCAACCCATAGAGCCTGTCCTAGCTCACCAGCCCCCTAGTGACAACTCACAGCTCCTAGTCCTGCCCGAGCTCACCAATGGCAAGTCACAGCAGTGCAGGTGTGGGACTGTCAGTAAAGGTTTCTTGACTAAGGGTGTGATTGCTCCAAAGTCCAAGCTAGCACTAACACCAATCAACATTTATGTGGCTCACAGCATATGGTATAACAAGGCCCTAAGTTCTTTTAGATTTCTTGTGAAATAAAATGGTTACTGGGTTAGAGAGTGAGTGTATGACTTTATAGCTACTGGTATTCAGTGAGGCTAGGAGGGGTGGGTGGAGGAAGAGAGATACGCTAGGGTTCTAATTCCTGTTCCTGTAAATGCTTAAATACTTTATATATGTGGTATGGATCTGGGTACCAAAATAGTAAAAAAAATTACTATGGAGTATCATGGGGAGGTCTGATCTTTAGTCCTCCCTTGGGCCCCTAGTCATAAAATTCCTAACCATGGGTTTAGATCTTTGCGAACACAATGGGTGGTATTCTATTAGACAATTTAGCCATGTAAATTACATGTGTATGTCATTTAGCTGGCTAAATCAAAGTTTTAAATTTTATTCCTTATCATCTCCCTCCATCTGTGAGGATTTAGGTGTGGCAGTCCCAGATGCAACTAAATATAGCCATGTGAGCCAGCTGCACATCTCTGTGATCAGCTGTTCCTAGCCATGAAGAGGCTGTACCCAGCTAGAGGCATTCTGTTAAATGTTTCTAGCCACATATAGCCCTGCACGGCTAGAAAAATGTATTCATACTCAGAGCATGATTACAGGGACTTTGCCTGTAGTGCAGGTGGGAGCCAATTCAATGAGGGAATAGGTGGCAATGGCTGCCTGTAGGAAACGGGCTGGGCCCATGACCGCCTGTAGGGGAGTGGCAGGGAGGCATGCCAGGCACAACAGAGAGGCAACTGAAGTGGCCCCAGGGAGATTAGCTACAGGGGAAAGCAGGGAGAGGGTAGGGACAGACTGGGGAGGCAGGCAAGGAGTGGAAACAGGTTGCACCTAGTCTGGCAGGATTGGGAAGCTGAGAAGGAACTTGAGGGCAGCTCTGGGTGGAAGGGCGCTAGAATGGGGAGGGAGGTGTTTCTTCTTGAGGAAATGCAACCTTACCCACTGCCCTAAGTCCCTCCACTTCATTTGGATGAACTCCACTGATTGTCCACATCCCCCACAGAGCTGACTCATTGCTGCAATTTGTCCCACAGGCAGTCGCACTAAATTGAGGGGGAGTCTCAAAAACTGTCACCCCCCCAAGTGCAGGGCATGAACTGCATTTATGGTCTGCACCTCTGTGGGGTAAAAGAGGCATTCCATTACTCCCTGACCCTCCCCTGAGCTACCTTTGCTCCCGTCATGGTTGTGTTGGCCTTGTGTGTGCAGCCTGCATGCTAACCCCTTTAAGGGGAGCCTGAGAATGGGGCTGGACTTCATGGCACTGAGATCCTGCTGTGTGGGCCTCAACTCTGGTCATCCAGAATGCAAGTATCTGAAAAAGGCAGGGATGAGAGTGGAGGAAGCAGTTTGGTATTCTGGAGATGTACATGTCCATATGGTACGAGAATGCCAGTTAAGTCCAGCTGTTTACATAGCCATTTTTGGTCCTAGTTAGCTTCAACTCCTGTACAGGCAGTGTCTTGCCTTCCTTTGTGCATTTGAGGGGCTCTGTACAGTTTCCTATGTGCAATTAGGAATAGGAGGGAGGGGAGCCCACAGGAAACAGTGCCCTCCCATCACCCCTGTGGGTGAACAGATACACAGATTGGTGGACCCTTGGACACTCACCTGCAAACATACAAAGCATTCTGTCTTGTGGGCACCTAGATGGGCACCTCTACTTAAAACAGGAGCACTTAGGTTTCCACAGGGTGCGCCTGCACAAGACATTAACTGTTCAGTAGCTGAATAATACTGTGCAGTAGCGCATCACAGCACAAACAGTGCTGAAATGCTGCTGCGCAGTATTATTAGGCTACTTTGCAGTACCATCACTAAAAAGGTGTTCACCATTGCTACTGTGCAGTAACTCCAGTTACTGCACATTTATTTAGTACGTGATTATACAAGTACTAAATAAATGCATAGTAACCAGTGCATAACAGCATCTTGTGTAGATGTGCCCGCAGAAACCAATGGAATGCCACTGATTTTAGATACTCACATAGTCTTTTCAGGCTCCCCTATTTTTAGACACCTACAGGGATTATGGAATGCCACCCAGTGTTTTCAGTTACTTTGCTGTATTGGGTTCTTAGACAATATGCCCTACTGAGGCAAGGCTTTTAATTGCTATTCAGCAACACTCAGGTTTTCTTTCTATGTCCCCACTCCTTCTCCCCCACTGCAGGAGAATATGCCATGCATGGAGATTCAGTGGAGATTCAGCACATCTTGTCCTGTAAAGGATGTATGTAACAACTGACTGAAGTTGTCTTGGAATTTTAGAATAAATTGGAGCATTGAGTGAATTCAGTATTTTCTGTAGAGGTGAACTCCCCCAACTCAAACGTACATTTCATACACCGTATACAGTTAGCATTGCCATAATTTATTATGATTTTACACACAACACTAGACCTAAAAAACCCTCACATGACAGTTCTAAGCTAAAAAAAGTGATAATGTCTAAGTACAGGTTTGCTGCCTACCATAAATTTGACATGAGGATTATTTGCTGTATGAAGCAAACTGTTAATGAAATTTCTGTTCAATGTTTAATACAAAGTTTGACCACAATACATTTTCAGTTTTTGTGACTTGAGCTACTTCATAAAATCTTCACATTTCTACTTGTGTTGTCTCTTTTTAATTACCATTTCCCCTATTCAGATATATTTTAAAGTAAAACAAACTGAGACTGCAAGTTGTAAGAAATTCTGTAAGTGGTTTAACAGTAATCTGATATTAAGTGCTATTTTTACAATAACGATTTGGAAGACAGAGCATCCTGAGTAAGCTTGCATATGACATGAAATTAGGAAGGATTGCTTCCCTGTGCCCGCCTCCCTCCATGAGTCACACATGATTAGAGACAGGGGTGGTACTAGCCTCTTCCCAGTGAGGCTGTGCTGCAGGCAGGAGTGGGGTGGGCTCAGCCACACAGGGCAGGCAGTGGGGGCCCAGAGGCCACACACAGTGTCACCCATCCATGTCACGAGTTTTGCCTGTCAGCAGCCAGACGTGCAGGGCCCAAGAACCCCCCTGCACCTATCTCCTTGACAGCTGGTAGGCTTTGTGGTCACAGCAGGGCCTAGCAGCTAGGCCTGAAGTAGTTTTCACCCTCCTGTGCCCTAAGACAGACACAGTCACACAAGCACCCATGTCACAAGTTTTGCCTGCCTGTGGCCAGAGGTGCAGGGCTCCGAACCCGGATTCCCCCTGAACCTATCTCCTTGACAGCTGGCAGGCTTCATGGCTGCAGCAGGGCCTGGCAGGACTGCAATTTTCACCCCCCTGTGCCTTAACACACACACAGTGTCACCCATGTCACGAGTTTTGCTTGTCAGCAGTTTGAGGTGCAGTTCCCCAGGAACCCCTGCACCTGTCTCCTTGAAACTTGGCAGGCTTCATGCCCTTAGCAGGGGCTACCATCCCTGTAAGTTTCATCTGAATCAGCCAAACAATGACAAAATTATAGATATTTCATTGATTCCCCATTATACTCTATGGCCGAATCTCTCCAAATCAGCGCCGAATCTTCCAAAGCCGATTTGGTTGAATTGAATCAGAAAAGCGATCCGAATCTCTGAATCAAATTGCTGGCATCTGAATTGGCCAAATCCAAATTGAATAGTTCTCTATTCGCACAGGTCTACTGACTGGCCAGGAGGCAAAAAACGCACCATATTTAAAACCTCCGTTTTTGCCTCCATGCTGATCAGGAGTGAGCATGGGGTGGGGGAAGGGATGCGCAGTGGAACTTGCAAAACTGGCAGGAGTGGGGCATCCAGAGGATCCTTTGATTTTGCAGATTTCCCTGTGCAACACCACAGACAAAGTACTGAGGTCAGCAGAATGCAGGCAGTGTCAATACATCCCTGCCTGTGTTCTTCTGACCCCACCCCTGGTGCCTGCTGTGGTGCTGGGAGCTGTCGCTGCTCAGGAGAGGCTGGAGCAGCAACTTAAAAAACATTTTTTTTTTAAGATTTTCCTTTTTTAAAAAAAATTTTAAAGAAGATTTTCCAAGGAAAATGTCTCTGCATGCTGCTAATTGGCATGTGTGCCAGGGGGTGCCTATCCCTGCACTAAGAAATGTTAGGCAATGTTAAAGTTAGCACGTGCTATGGGAAGTTGCACATTAACGTTTAACACCCTCTCTAATGCACATCTCTGACCTGTGCTAGAGGGCTAGCAAGTAGAGGCATGGCTAGGTGCTGCCAAGTCTTTTCCATGCCTGCCCTGCTTGATGGCTCTCTAGCAGCAGTATAAACTGGAGGAGACAGAGTTAAAGGGACTAGAGGACACTTGGATTTCTCCCTCTGCCCCTGCTGCCTAGATTGGCCCACCTGCCCTCCCCCACCCCTCTCCACACCATTGGATTTCCTCCCTTGTGCCCTCCTGCTGGCCCAAACTGATTGGATCACCCTCCCCTGTTGCCCAGATTGGCCCATGCTGCCCTGCATTGCTTTGCACCACTCAGATCACTCCCTCACTACCGGGGAGGGAGTGGCAGGAGGTGATATGAGCAGTGGAGGGGTGGCTCTTGTAGGAGAGTTTGGACTGATCTGGGCAGTAGGGAAGGTGATCCAAGCTGTGTGGGGTGACAGGGGGACTTCTGCTCAATCCTTGCTTGCTCCTCTTCCCTCCCATTCTTCCTCCCCTGCAGCTCCTTCCTCTCCCTTTCTCCCTCTCCCCACAGATCCATGGTTGTCCCCAGCTGTCAATCCAGGGCATAAGATTATGGGAAGTTAGCTAGTCCAGATGGCAAGGGCTTGGAGCAGTGCCTCCTGGGATACTGGAGGACTACAAATTGCTGGTATTAGCTTTGTAGCAGGCTGACATTACATCAACACAAGCACCTAACACAGTGTTAAGCAACCCCTGGCATAGGTGCCAGAGCATGGCACGAAAAGGCATTTTGCTTGGCACACATGCCTTGGGGTGAACTGTGGGGCAGGGGCTGGGGCTGTGCTTCCACAACAAGGATTGGGCCCTCATGGCTCCCCACACCACCTGGCTGTGGCATGTCCACATCTTACAAGTCCAAAAACATCTCGCAGGTGTTTCTGGCACCCTGCTCAGAAATGTTGCTGACCCCTGGCCTAGCATAAGCAGAAGATAATCCTTGCCTGAAGATGATTAACTTTGATAGTCTCAGAGGGTATTTAGCTCATCTTCTCCTGCCTTAATGTGCAGACACTCCTGTCTTTAACACATTTGAAAGGGAATGTGTAATGTTTTAGGGAACTCTTCAGTGATCTAAAACACAAAAAGCTTAAAAGAAGTGGACGCTTGGACAAGCAGCTAGGAAGGAGTAAAGGAGTATTGCTTGGGCATGCAGGGATGAAATCAGGAAAGCCAAAGCTCAACTGGAGTTGCAGCTAGCAAAGGACATGAAAGGATCCTGTTAAAGAGTTTAGAAACTCAGAAGAGTTTCTGAAAGTGTTGGCTACAAAGGACCAACTCATAGGATCGTAATAAATTCTAGTTTATTCAACAGGATGTGAAGTTACCAATAAAATCATAAATGCAAACTTTGAGTTATGGGTGGTACTAGTCACCTTAGCACATACACACACACACATATGCACTCACTCATTCAAACCCATGTAGCATAGTGTGTGGTGGCTGCTGTAGTGATTGTGAGCACTGGTGTCAGTATATCTACCTATCTGAGGCCCTGGAGTCTGCTGTTGATGGTCAGCTTCTTTCAAGGTAATGTCTTCTCCAGAAGGGAGTTGCCTGCTTGTCTTTCTGTCTCGGTAGGTCAGATACTGGATGAGAGGGCACCACCGTGGGTCATGCTTCACTGCCTTTGATCCCCCAGCATCATCGTTGCTACCCAGTCCAGAGGTTGCTGTCCCATGTGGGTCTTGAGTAGTACCTGACAGCTGTTAGTCACAGGGGACTCTGCCTGCTGGTACCTGAAGTTTTGAGAGTCCACCCTTGGCTTATTGACTTAATGGCTGTATTGTCATGGGTTACAGAAATAGTCCATAGGTTGAGTGCTCGGTTCCAGGAATCAGTTCTTTAGCTTGATTAGCTTAAAATGGAGTTCCTTTGGCTAAGCTATTGTCTACTGATGATCATCATTCACTCACATTCACTCAACAGATTTTATCGCTTTACAATTACAATTTCAATGCAGTTTTAACAATGGTCCAGGGTGTAACTTCATTCTACAGGGAGTGCATTCCTTAAGAGTTTAAAAGTATAACATATAAAATACAAAATGCCATGGTAAAGATGAGACAGATGAAATATGAAAATGCACCATGAGAAATATGTAAAAATGCAATGTGAGGTAGTGAGGATCAAAGGCTATTGGGGAGAGTAAGTGAGTTAGGTTAGCACAGGATATATTTACAGACTTTGCAGTGGATATTTTTGTTCTTTTGTTGTCTTTAGTGACACTGAGCTTCATTGATATGTAGATGTAGTTTCTAGTTTTCTCCTACAGAAAGCCACTTCAGCTTTCTGGCTTGCTCTGAGTCTTGCCACACCCTGCAATGAGTGTGCTAGGTCTCTGTCAACACTGAGAAGGAAAACACATGCCCAAAATGGGGTGGGGGAGGGAAGGGGAGGGGTTGCTGACAAGAAGGGGCTTCTGTTGAATCCATGTCCAGAAGGGAAATGTACAAAGGGGGCTTTCTGCTACAAAAGTATGTTAGCAACAAAAGAAAGATCAGGGAAAGTGTGGGTCCCTTACAAAATGGGGGAGGCAAATGATGATGAACCAACTGACAGATGATGTGGAAAAGGCTGAAATACTCAATGCCTTGAGTGGTGAGAGAACAGGTTAGGGACAATTTAGAAAAGCTGGATGTGTACAAATCCAAGGGGTTGGATGTGATGCAGCTGAGGATGCTGAGGGGGTTGGCTGCTGTGACTGCAGAACTTCTATTATCTTTGAAAACTTGTGATGTTTGGGAGAGGTCCCAGATGATTGGAAAAGGGTAAATATAGTGCCCCTCTGTAAGAAAGAGAAGGAAGAGAATCCAGGGAACTACAGCCATACCTCAGTCCCTGGAAAGATCATGGAGCAGATCCTCAAGAAATCCATTCTAATTACTTGGAGGAGAAGAAAGTGATTAGGAATAGGCAGCATGGATTCACCAAGGGCAAGTCATGCCTGACCAACCTGATCGCCTTCTAGGATGAGATGACTGGCTTTGTAGATGCAGGGATTCCAGTGCACAAATACGATCCCCCACATTCTCACGAGCAAGCTAAGGAAGTACAGGTTGGATGAATGGACTGAATGGACGTGGGACAGAGCAGTGGTGGCAGAACTTTAGGATAGAGATCTGCACCAAGCTGCCCCCTTCACCTGAGTAGCGTGAGAGCATCCCTCATTGTGGAAAACCATGTGTGGCAAATTGCCATCTGGAAGCTGGTCACCCCTGGCAGCCCTTGATCTGTAGCCAATCACTTTGGTACAGAGAAGCTCACACTAGGATGACTATGCAGGAGGAACTGGTTGATTTTCTAGGTACCTTCTACCTTTACTTTTCTATGATTCTCTGTGTGCTTTACCATCTAGAGGCTGGTGGCATTGAGGTTCCTCCACCTCACCAAGCCCCAGAAAGTCATTGCTAGAGTTGCCTGCATGGGTTTGCCAAACTGCATCAGGGCCATTGAGGGCATCCACATCACTTCCTGTGTTCTGCTCTCTGCCATATATCAGCTACAAGGGATTCTTCTCTCTTGTGCTGTATGATATTGTGGAACACCAGGAAGAGTTTCTAATTGTGACAACCAACTATCTAGGCAAGGTCCATGACAAAAGGGTCTTCAGGAAATCCAGCCTGCTGCCCCTCCTGCTGTAGGGGGTTTTTGCCCATGGTACTATGAGATTCAAGGTGGAGAAGTGAATATTCCCCTTCTCCCATTACTCAAGGACGTGGTATACCTGCTCCTCCTGTGACTCATGAGGCTTTGTACAGGATACTTAGGTGTCAGAAAGTTGCTGTTCAACTACTGGCCAAGCAGCTGCTGGATAACAGTGGAATACACCTTTAGGTGTATCAAGGTATGGTGGAGGCCACTAAGGTTGCACCTGGGTGCCATTGAGCACAGCATGATCCCAACTGGTATCTTGGCCTGTCTCCTACACAGCATCTATAAGGCCAAGGGGGAAGCCTTTTTGGGACACTGGGCTGAAGAAGTTTGGTGGTTTGGGAGCTGGTATGCGGCACCATGGGCTGAGCTGCTAGGAGATGATTTTCAGGACATTCTTGTTAAGGATGTCTTGGTAAACCACTTTCAATGGTGCCAAGCTGTGGAGGAGAAAGAGTATGATCAAATGAAGATTGATTGCCAAACAAGGCATGGAATACATGCAATGATTGCTTTGTGAAGCAAAACAAAATGCTTTTGTTAACATTTTTTGTTAAAGTCAAAAAATGTGTATGCTTCCTTCAGAACAGTACAAAAAGATGTTGACTAAACTGGGGTTTCTTTGCCAGCTGGAGGTAGGGAAAGAGAGGGGAATGCAAGCAGCCCAACTGTGGCTCATCAGAACAGTCCCATTTAATGGGTACATGAGGGGATGGGCCCTTTGGTGTGGACTACTGGGGCAGCAACCCACCACAGTGATGGAACAGGTTAAAGAAACTTTGGTCCCATCTGTAGCCCTCCCCCCCCCCCCCCCCC
>NW_017729031.1:116462922-116464500 GCF_001723915.1 Gavialis gangeticus | reverse complement strand
GCCCCCCCCCCCCCCCCCCCCCCCGAGTCTGTGAGGTGGAAGGGAATTGTTCCAGACCCCAAGTCCTTGACTCCTCAGTGAAAGATAGGGCCTTTGAACCAGAGCTGTATCTAGGGATTAAGGACTGCAGGTTCTTGTACCAGAGGAGGAGTTGGTGGGAACATAAAAGCCATTGGAAAAGCATGTCTGGGGTATGGTTACAACTGGGTCCATGCTTGCTGACCGGGTCCTAGTTTTGTTGCTACTGCAAAGCAGGGAATAGCTCTGGATGTGAGAGGTTGGGGAACAGATAGCATGGTGGGGGAAAATGAGCTGAACCCTGGGAGTGAAAGTCTGTCCCAAGGTAGGAGTTTGGTGATGCTGCTGAGGTTAACCCTGGGACGGAGGGCAGTTCTTAAGTGGTGGGTGAGTAGGCCTGTCTGGGGAATGGTACTCCAAGGTGCTGTTGAGGGTAACCTTTACACTGAGTGTTGTTCTCTGGCTGTTCCTGGAAGCCCTGACTGTGCAAAGGGTCTGGAGGTTGTGCCATTGTGTAAGAATTATGAAACACATTATAATTATGCAATAGGTGTAGGATGTTTTATCATATGTGATACAAGTCTAACTATCTTTCAGGAAACCAAAGTTTAAGAAGAGACACTGCACAGAACAAGACAGTCAAAATGCTAATGCACAATATTAGCACCATTAGGGCCACGACCTGCTAGTGAACTCAGTTTCCTTCTATTGCTTGCCTTTTACCACATTTCCACTGCATCAAGTGAGATTGCTAGTATGGGGAAATAGAAGCACTGTCTTGGCTAATTATGCTTTTTTTTCCCTAATGGGCAATCTCTTTCTCTTCCCCACAGCTGAGGAAGCTTGGTGTTGAGAAGAAGCATATGAATACTGGGATGAGAGGGTTGTGAATTTCTGGGTAACCACTAGGGGTGGGGTGGGGAAGGAACCTGCAGTGGCTGGGTTCTCATGGCCAGCTGCAACTTGTGAGTAGTAGTCTTAAAAAAAAATAGGTGATGGGGCCTGGGGAGTGGGGGTTGTCTGTAGTTTCATTGTATTGTGTTGTTATTCCTTGCTTAAGTGACTGGCTGGCTGGTGACCCCAGGGATGCGTGTTTGGCAGAACCCAAAGTGAAAAGTGGGAAGTAGGCCTGTGCCAAGTGGCTAGTATTCACTTCAGATTTGACCAATTCGGGGGCAGTGATTTGATTCGGTGATTCAAATCACTGTCCTGAATTGATTCAGCTGAATCTGATTCGGAGATTCGGCTGCTACCGAATCAGTCGAATCACCAAATCACACAGGCCCCATCCCCCACCCACTCTCTGAGCTCTGGCTCTTTGAAAAAAAAAGGCCTGACTCACTGGCTCCTGCCAGGCAGGGGAGCGATCTGCTGTGCCCCATGCCATGTGGGGGGCTCTGCCATGAGCTCCCTGACCCCCGCCCACTCCCCCAGTCCCCACCATGGCTGCTCTGCCTGCCCCAGCTGCTGGCCCTTAAAAAAAAAAAAAAAAAAAAAACCCCCAAAGCAGGGGCCGGTCCCAGGGGGGCAAACCCCCCCCCCCCCCCCCCCCCCCACTTT
>NW_017729031.1:116460900-116462034 GCF_001723915.1 Gavialis gangeticus | reverse complement strand
GGGTGGGGCTGGGAAAGCAGGCGGGGGTTGGGGGGTGCTTGTGGGAGCAGGGGGAGCAGACAGGGGAAGAGGCCTGGCAGGTGTCCCCCTATGGTCCCCTCCCCCTTCTCCAGCCCCCTCTCCCCTGTCCCCTACTTACTAGTCCGGGTCCATCTCCCTGGTGCAGTCAGCAGGGACTGCCCAAATTACCGAAGCTCTCCAAATCTTTTTTGCACACCCCTAGTGGGCAGCCAGGATGCCATTGCCACACCCAAACAATTGACTTGACCAGTCAGAAATGTGGAGGATGGATAAAGAGGAGAAGCCCAAACTGTTATCTCCACCAACCACAGCCCTCTCACATCAACTGAGGGAGGGTTGTGAATGGGAGAGGTGCAGTGGCTTTCTGACTGCCTAAGAGTTGGGGGCTGTCAATTAGTGATTTCCCTGACAGCTGTCACTTAAATTGACAAACACCAGTCTGGAATGGACAACAGCACTTTCCAGAGAAAGCCCAATTGTCCACACTGAAACCTGACTTGATTGCCCCTGAAACCACCTCTTTCAGTACAATTTTGTACTTTGAGGGTCTTGGAATGAGGGGTTAATTCACCGTGATGACCCAGGGATCCAGGTTTTTTGTTTCCTATGGAAAAAAATGTGAATTGCCTCTTTTAACCAAGAAAAAAGACAGATTTTTAATTTTAATGGAGAAACCCACAAATTTTCCACTTTTGAAAAGAGCTCTCTGCAGGCTGGCAGAGTTCCAGCCTGCAAGAGCTTCTTGTAAAAAGGGTGGGAAACCTTAAGCCCTGTCCTGAGGTGGAGGTAAAGGGGAAAGGGGCAGGGCCTGAGACTCTCCAGTCAGCCAGGGCTTGGCTCAGGCTCAGGCTCACTTTCCCTCCTGCTGCTGGCTGGGACCGGGGCAACACTGAGCTCTTCCCGGTGGAGGGCTGGGCTGAGCTGTGCTCAGGACAGGCAGTGGTGGTGCTGGGAGGTGGGCTATGGTGGGGGGGGCGGGGCTGCAACCACTCCAAAATTTACCATAGACCCCCTCCCAGTGCTGCTGCCGCCCACCCCAAGTCCAGTCCCTGCCCAGCCCCCAGCTAGGAAGAGCTTGGTGTTACCCTGGTCTCAGCCCACAGTGGCAGCCTG
>NW_017729031.1:116460523-116460887 GCF_001723915.1 Gavialis gangeticus | reverse complement strand
TAAAAAAAAAAAAAAAAAAAAAATGCCCCAAGTCATGGGCTGCTGCCAGGGGGGCACAACCCCCACTGCCCCCACTGCTCCATGCTGTGGGGGGGGCTCTGCCACGAGCCCCAAGAAGCCCTGAGACCACTGCAGCAGCTGCTGAGTGTGGGGCTTTTTTGTTTTGTTTTTTTAAAGGGATGGGAGCTGGGGCCAGCATGGCAGCCATGGTGGGGGAGGGGCTGGGAGAGCGATCAGGGGGCTCATGGGAAAGCCCCCCATGTGGTGGGGGACAGTGGGGATTCCTCCACTGCCTGGCAGCAGCTAGAGTGGGGGCTTCTTTTTAAACAACTGGGAGTTGGAGCCAGACAGGGCAGCCATGGGG
>NW_017729031.1:116448760-116459817 GCF_001723915.1 Gavialis gangeticus | reverse complement strand
GAGAAAGCCCAATTGTCCACACTGAAACCTGACTTGATTGCCCCTGAAACCACCTCTTTCAGTACAATTTTGTACTTTGAGGGTCTTGGAATGAGGGGTTAATTCACCGTGATGACCCAGGGATCCAGGTTTTTTGTTTCCTATGGAAAAAAATGTGAATTGCCTCTTTTAACCAAGAAAAAAGACAGATTTTTAATTTTAATGGAGAAACCCACAAATTTTCCACTTTTGAAAAGAGCTCTCTGCAGGCTGGCAGAGTTCCAGCCTGCAAGAGCTTCTTGTAAAAAGGGTGGGAAACCTTAAGCCCTGTCCTGAGGTGGAGGTAAAGGGGAAAGGGGCAGGGCCTGAGACTCTCCAGTCAGCCAGGGCTTGGCTCAGGCTCAGGCTCACTTTCCCTCCTGCTGCTGGCTGGGACCGGGGCAACACTGAGCTCTTCCCGGTGGAGGGCTGGGCTGAGCTGTGCTCAGGACAGGCAGTGGTGGTGCTGGGAGGTGGGCTATGGTGGGGGGGGCGGGGCTGCAACCACTCCAAAATTTACCATAGACCCCCTCCCAGTGCTGCTGCCGCCCACCCCAAGTCCAGTCCCTGCCCAGCCCCCAGCTAGGAAGAGCTTGGTGTTACCCTGGTCTCAGCCCACAGTGGCAGCCTGCCCTCACCCCCTGTGCAGATATAGGGGCACATGTCTCCCATCCCCTCCCTGGGCATGTACATCAGTGGGAGCTGCCACCCCTTCCGTGTGCCCCCCGATGAGCCACTTGTGGTTCTGTCCCTTGCCCCACCCTGGCTATGCAGCACCTGCCGCTGTGCCAACCCCAGCCCCACTCCCTCCCTTGCCACTGGGGCCTCAATCTGCCCCCCTTCCTTCACAACAGACTCACCAGCTGGACCCGGCTGCTTTCCACACTGCCAACCTGCACTCCTGGCCACCTGTGTGCTGCGCTGTGGCTGTGCACATGCATGGGGCATTTATTGGTGACAGTATTGGCACATCAACCAAAAAATGTTGATTGCTGATGCTGTCAGTTTTCCTTATATCAGTGCCAATCTGATATGGGACCTATGTATTGGTGCACCTCTAGTCATTAATTGAACTGTTCAAGCCATTCACAATATCAATCTCCCAGATTGCTTTCAGTAGTCACTGGGCGATTGATCCTGATTCAGGTAGACACCTGGCCAATCCAGGAGGGTTGGCAACCCTATCAGTAGGGCAGGTGGGGGGCAGGGCAGAGGTGTGTAGGTGAGGGCTGAAGGAGCAGGGAAGTGTCCACAGGCCCTCTCAGGTCAGCACGGGGGTAGGGATGGGCAGGCAGGCAGGGACTTTTACCCACATGTCTAGCAGTCTTGCACAGCTAGGGCACCTGCCCTACCACCCGCTCCTGCAAGGAAGCAGCAGTGGCCACAGCACAGTGCTGCAGCTCAAGGGATGCTGCAGTGTGCTGGAGGTCAGGACAGGTGCCAAGCTGCTTTTGCCATCCATGTACCATCGGGCTAGGCTAGCTGGCTCCGTGCCTGCATGTGGGGCTCCCAACACTCCAGCAGGAACATGTATGAGGAGATAAGCAGGAGCTCACTTGGCTTGATGGCATGTGGCTACTGCCTGCAGTGCCACAATCCTCACATGCTGGTATGAAGTCAGCCAAGTTTGGTGTGAAGGTGTGCACCAGTGGGCTGGGCCAGCTCTGTGCCAGCACATGCAGGCCCTGAGGCTCATCTAGAGGTGTGTGCTGCTGAGGGCTCTGCCTGCCATGGCCACGAGTGCTATGAGGGCCCACTGCCTGCTGCCGCTGAGCTGCTGGTGGTGGGAGCTGTGCACCACAATCCCCTCCTCCACACACACACCCCTGCACAACCCCTCCCACCCACAAACCCCACATACTCCCATACCCACACCTCACACACCCATCCACAAACCCTACACACACACATGCACCCTTACCTTCGCACCCCCCCACAACAACCCACAAACTACACACACATACCCAACTCCCTATACCTTCACAAATCCCCCCACACTCCCCACCCCCACCCATACATGTTACCTGCATATCTTTCTAAAGAGGGTTCAAATAGTGTTATATTTAGTTTAACTTTATAATTAATTTTGCATAAGTTTGAATTTTTCTGCACATCATTTTGAATTTTTCTGTACATAAATTTGAATTTTGAATTTTTCTGTGCAGGTATGAACCTCTTGAAGACCCAGCAGAGCCTGCAAAGCTGCCAGCTCCTGCAGGCAATGGAGACTCACTCACAGCTACTATCCCTGCTCTCCCTAAAGTCACATGTACAGTGGTCATTGTGGGAGACTCCCTCCTGAGGGGGACTGAGGGTGCAATCTGCTGCCCCGACCCCTTAGCCCAGGTCTGCTGCTTCCCAGGAGCCCATATCCAGGACGTTGCTGAGAGGATCCCAAAACTCATCTGGCCCACCAACCACTGCCCTATGCTCCTTATCCATGTGGCCCGAATGACACGGCTCAAAGCAATCCCGGGGCATGAGACACTACAGGGCTTTGGGAGCGGGGCTTAGGGGGCTGGGGGCTCATGTGGTGTTTTCCTTGATCTTCCCGGTTTTGGGCTATGGGCTGAGGAGGGAGAGGAGGATCATAGATGTTAGATGTTAGGGCTGGAAGGGACCTTAAAGATTATCAAGTCTAGCCCCCTACCTCAGGGGCAGGAAGTCAGCTAGGGTCAAAGGATCCCAGCAAGATAAGCACCCAAACATTTCTTGAATGAGTCCAGAGTAGATGCCTGCACCACTTCTGGAGGGAGTCTGTTCCAGGTCTTGGGGGCTCGAACAGTAAAGACATTTTTCCTTATGTCCAGCCTAAAATGCTCTTGGAGGAGTTTATGACTGTTAGTCCTTGTTATCTCTTGGGGCACTCTGGTGAACAGACATTCCCCCAGATCCTGATGTACACCCCTCATGCACTTATAGGCAGCCACCAGGTCCCCCCTGAGCCTGTGCTTCTTCAGGCTGAAGAGTCCAGTGGCTCTCAGCTTCTCTTAGACGTAGTTAACCAAAGACTGTGGTGCTGGTGTCATCGTGAAGGCTTTGGCCTCCACGATCACAGTCCGCTCTTTGGTGAGAGAGGCAGTGGTCTGCTCGAGAGAGAGAGCCTCCACCTCACTGCACTGGGGAGGAGGCTCTTCTAAACCAGACTGGCTGACTTGCTCGATTGGGCTTTAAACTAAGGCCACTGGAGGATGGGGGGACTACCGCCACAGCAAGCCCACCGGGCAACTTTTGCAAAACCAGCAGGCTCAGGCACTCAATGGAACCTACCCCTACCCCAGCCCAGGAATGATGCATAGGGAAGACTAGGGCCTCCAATGGGACACTTACGTGCCTGTACACCAATGCCAGGAGCCTGGGGAACAAACAGGAGGAACTGGTCCTCTTGCTAAACAAACATGACTACAATCTCATAGGGATAACAGACCTGGTGGGACTCACCTATGACTGGGCCACAGGTATAGACAGATATACTTGTACAGGACAGATCGTGTAGACAAAAGGCGGGGGAGTAGCTCTCTATGTCAAGGAAAGCTACACGTCCCTGCAAGCCGATATTGGCATCCAGGGTGGATGACTGGAGATCCTGTGGGTTAAAATCCATGGTGAATATGGCACAGGGGACACAATGGTAGGAGTCTATTACAGACCTAACCAAGATCAAGAGCTCAACCAGGAATTCGCCAAGGAACTGGCTGAGGCTGCATGCTCCCGGTGCATGATTGTCATGGGAGACTTCAGCGACCCAGACATCTCGTGGGATGCATGATCAGAGGGCAGGAGAACAGGCCTTATGATGAGAGGCTGAGAGCCATGGGGCTCTTCAGCCTGGAAAAGTGCAGGCTCAGGGGGGACCTTGTGGCTACCTATAAGTATATAAGGGCTGGACTTGATAATCTTCAAGGTCCCTTCCAGCCAGTCACAAACTCCTCCGAGACCATTTCAGGCTGGACATAAGGAAGAACTTCTTTACTGTCTGAGCCCCCAAGGCCTGGAACAGACTGCCTCTAGAGGTGGTGCAACCACCTACTCTGGGCTCCTTTAAGAGACATTTGGACATTTATCTTGCTGGGATCCTTTGACCCTAGCTGACTTCCTGCCCCTGAGGCAGGGGACTAGATTCGATCTTCTGAGGTCCCTTCCAGCCCTAATGTCTATGAAATCTATAATTCCCTGGGTTGTACAGAGTGGTCTCAGCAGGAACTCTGATTTTCTGTGATGAAAAACCCAAAATCAAATGCCAAAATATATAGTTATTTAGAATGTATTTTATTATAGTGATTGAGGCATTGGTAGGCTTCCAACTTGCTTTAGAACTGTAAATATATCAGTCACAGTTTGTGATTTTTTTTTAAATCAGAGAATTTGCAGTTTTTAAATAGGATCCCTACTAATGACAGCCCCCTTGCAGAAGTGCTAAGTTCCATGGAATTTTATCACCTCCTCTTGCAGACTCTGAATCCCCAGCAAACATGTTCTGAGTCCTCAGTAGCCTATTGAGACTCTATTGAATAATCCTCCACCAGAATCCACAACAGCTCCCTGTGGTGAGTGTATGCCATGCTTAAGTGCCCAAAACCTCACTGGTGCCTTAGGCCTTCAGCATGTTGGCTTTGGCACAGCACTAGTGCCAGTTGTGCCTTCAAGCAGCCATTTAGGAAGCGATGACCTGATGGCTCATTCAGAATGAGCGAGCAATGTACCCTTGACAGTGCTGATGACGCTCTGGGTACAGACCACTGGTGACGTACTCCAAAGTGTCCTTGGCACAATTCTGCAAGGGTAGAGGCTGAGTCCTTGGGGTGGCCATCCAGCAGAATGAGAGAACAGCATAACTTTGTGGTTGGCTATAAATAGATTTCACCTCCCTAAGTCTTGTGACCCCATATCAATGGAATTCAGCATGAGTTAAAAGTGGCTTTTCAGAGCTGTGGGGAGAGAGGGGGAGAGTAGAGCTCTAGGTGATGCTGGTGAACCAACTGCATACTGCATGTTGGTCATCTCAGTCTAGTGGTTAGGGAACTCAGCTAGGTAGTGGGTGACCCTGGGTCTCAACATTCCCCCATCCACTTCCCAGAAAAGTACCCTAACCATTAGGCCAATGGGCTTGGTCCTATCAAGAATAATTTCCACCACTCCTGTTGAAGCTGATCCACTGTGCAGCCAAGAGGGGAAGGTAAGTGAAGCTAAAGCTGATCATGTCAGAAGGTGGGTGAGTTAATGAGATGGGCACTGCCCTGGAAGGGAGAAGGCCTAGTTTTGGCCCTACCTCCAATTATGTTTTCTGCGTTTTGCATTTGAAAATAATTTAAAATGACATTTTGCATAAAGCACCACGAGTTAAAGCATCTCCCTGATCCAACAGACATTTGCCTGTTGGGTTCGGGGAGGGGGAGGAATTCAGCCTGCCTGCAGGCAAGCAGCCAGAAGAGGAGTGGACTCTCTCCCCAGCCCTGCTCTCCCCTCTCCCAACTTTGGGGCTGTCAGCAGAAAGGGAAGGGGGGAGGAGGAAGCCAGCAGCAATGAGCTGCTGGCTGGGGTCTGTCCTGCCTGAGCTGGAGGTGGGGAGCCTGAAGAGGGAGCTGCAAGGCGGCAGGGCTCTGATCCACCCAACCCTGCTCCTGCTCAGGCTGGGCAAACCCCAGTTAGCAGCTCACTGCTGCTGGCTTCCCCCTACCCCCTCCCTTTCTGCTGACAGCCCTGGGGGCAGGGCTGGGCTGCATCCGCCCAGCCCCAATTGCATGACAAATGAACCGTAGGGAACACAAGTTCCCTAAGGCACTCTAAAGTGGAGTGCCTTCATCTGATACCTCATTTGAAGAGGGTTAATTTGTCATGCAATCAGCCACTTTAAAAGTGCTCTGCAGCCATGCATGTGTATCATGACATGGCTGTAGAGTGCTTTCAGGGGGTCGATCACACAAAAAATGTAACTTGTCTGTGCCGAGTCATAGAGAAGTAGGGCTGGAAGGGACCTCCAGAGGTCATCTAGTCCAACCTCCTGCCTGAGGCATGATCACTCCTATCCAAACCATCCCATATAACCATAATCTGAACTCTACATAAGACTACCCTCAACCCTAACACAACATAGACCTAATACCCTAACCTGACACAGGTAAAGCACAGGAACAATGGCACCCAATATCCTGCTTCTATAAAATGTTGTCAATATATGCTAAAGAAGTCCCAGGGAGAGGGCCACGCCCTCTGCTATAGAGGAAGGCAAAAACCTCCACAGTCCATATCAATCTGACCATGGGGTAAAGTTCCTTCCCAACCCCAAATATGGTGATTGGTCTGACCCTGAGCAAAGGGGTAAGACCCTGAAACTAGGGACCTCTGGCTTTGCTTCTAGCAGAAGAATTGATATACCCAAGTTGAAGTCCTCAGCCATATCCTACAGATAACACCCAATGCCTCCTTGGAGGCTTAGAAACACCCTAACACAGATAGCAGAAAAAAAGGGGTTGGGGGGAGGCTGGAAACAACCAGCAAAGCCCAGAAGCATAGGAAATACCTATGGTAGAAAATAGGTATAACTACACCTAGATTATCCTCAACAAGTGGCTGTCCAACCTCTTCTTGAACACATCCAATGATGGAGAGTCCACAACTTCCCTAGGCAATCTATTCCACTGCCTCACTATTCTAGCAGTGAAGAAGTTTTTCCAGATAATCAATCTAAATTTACTTTGCTGCAACTTCAAGCCATTGGTTCTCATCCTCCTCTCTACAACAAAAGTGCTTTTTGTCTTCTATATGGCAGTCCTTCAAGTATTTGAAGACTGCTATCATGTTCCCTCTTAAGCGCCTTTTCCGCAAGCTGAGCATGCCTAGCTCCCTCTGCCTCTCCTCATATGACTTGCCTTCCAAGTCCTTGATCATCTTTCTTACCTGCCTCTGGACCCTCTCTAACTTCTCCATGTCCTGTTTAAAATGTGGAGCCCAGAACTGCACACAGTACTCCAGTGCCAAGTGGAGAGGCACTATTACCTGTTTCATTGATGCAGCCCAAAACCACATTGGCCTTATGTGCAGCTGCATCACACTGCAGACTCATATCGAGTCTGTGATCTACCAAGACTCCCAAGTCCTTTTCCTTAGAGCTGCAATCCAATCAGGTATCCCCCATTTTGGATTTAGGGTTCGATTCTGGAGCGAGATGCATGGGTGGAAGCCCATCACATCCCCATGAGCCCAGGACCCCTCAGGGAACCCCAGCAGACCTGTGGACCCTGGCCTTGACCCACAGCACAGCCAGAGTTAAATGGGGCCTGCGGTGGGTGGTAGTTAGTACAGCTGTGGGAAGGCAGCTGAGAGGAATGTCACATCCCCCCGGCTCCTACTTCACCCAGCCCCACAGGGAGCCACTGGAACAGAGCACGCAAACAGATGCACTTCTGGGCCAGGTGCATGAGTTAGCATGGGAGTTCGCACAGGAGGGCATGAAGCTCCAGGCAGCAAGCCTCAAGGGAAGGGTCTGCACAGTAGTAGCCTAGACTACTATGTGGACCATTGTGGGAGGGCCACATCGCACCCCAAAGTTCCCCCCTGCACCTGGACCCCACCTGCTCTGGTAACACTGGGGTCTTCACCCAAAGAGAGCCCATAGTTCTGGCCTCTACCCAAACAGTCTATGGTCCATGCCCTCACCTCCATTCAGAAGGAGCCTCTGGCTTCCTGTGGAGGCTGCCTGGTGCAGATGTGGACAGCTGGGTTTGGAAGCACTGACATCTCTTATGGGGTGTGCTCAATGGTGGAGGCCCTGGAGGGCCAGATTAGGGACCTCCAGGCAACAGTGCTGAGGCTGCACACAATTAAGAATGCAGAACTGGAACTGGACACCTACTTCCAGGCTCTCCACCTGACAGCTGATGATGCCATGGCGGAAATATACAGCCACCATGAAGTCTAGCCAGGGGTTGCCTAGATTAAGGTAGTCTCTGGCCCAAGGAGGCACTGCACCAGGGTGACCTCCCACTGGGGCTGCACAGCTGTTTCAAGCCCCTCACATCAACAGGCTAGGCAAGATGCTGGCCTTAGCATGTGAGTATGGAGAGCCACCAGCAAATGTGTCCAAAAGAAGACGCAGAGCAATTGTAGTAGGTGATTCCCTCCTGAGGGGGACAGAGAGCCCAATCTGTCACCCCAACCCATTAGCTCATGATATCTCCTGCCTCCCTAGGGCTTGTGTCTGGGATGTGACTGAGAGGATCCCCAAATTTGTCTGGCTCTCTGACCACCATCCCATGCTACTCATCCACGTGGGCACAAATCATACAGCTTGGAGCAATCCTGGCCAGGTCATGCATGATTACAGGATTCTTAGGGTTGGGCTTAAGGGTCTGGGGGCTCAGGTAATTTTTTCCTCAACCCTTCCAGTCATGGGTCATGGGGCCCTGGAGGGAAAGGTGAATTGGTGAGGTGAACAGAAGACTCTAGCAATGGTGCCATTCCAAGGGTTTGGCTTCTTTGACCACAGTCTGCACTTCAGTGAGAGAGTAGCAAATTGTTGGGAAGAGATGGCCTCCACCTCACCTGGAAAGGGAAGCTCTTCCTGGCCAGAATGGATGACCTACTCAATAGGGCTTTAAACTAAGATCGCTGGGGGATGGGTAGTCAATTAACAGTTCTAGGCCAGGTCATGCAAATCACAGTAGTAACAGGGTTAAGTAGCCCAAGGGAACCCACTTGGACAACAGCTCAAGGCCATGTCCCATCACACAAGGAAGTCTAGGTCTTCCCATGACAGACTCAACTGCCTGTACACAAATGCCAGGAGCTTGGGAAACAAGCAAGAGGAACTGGCCCTTCTCTTGTGCAATAAATATTATGACCTTATAGGGATAACAGAGATCCGGTGGGACTCCACCTATGACTGGTCTGTATACCCTGTACAGGAGAGACTGTGTTGAGAAGAAGGGTGGGGGTGTCGCTGTCTACATCAAGGAGCGTACACCCTGCAAACCGGGTTCACTAACCAAGAAGGGCACCTCAAGACCCTTTGGGTTAAGATATGGGACTGGATCGAGAATTCAATAGGGAACTGGCAGAGCCCACATGCTCCCGATGCATGATTGTCATGGGGGACTTCAACTTCCCTGACATTCTCTGGGAAGAGCACACGGCCAAATCTGACTGGTCGGATAGCTTTCTCACCTGCATTGATGACCTCTTCCTAACACAGGAGGTCTACAAGCTGACTACACAAGAGGCACTGTTGGATCTGGGTCTGGTCAAAGGGGATGATCTGGTGAGCAATCTGAGGATCAAGGTGAATCTTGGTGATAGTGACCATGAACTGATCACCTTCTCCATTCAACGCAAGGTGGGCAAATCCCTCAGTAACACAGAAATCCTCAACCTTGGGAAGGAAGAGTTTCACAAACTCAGGAGACTGGTCAGTCAGGCACTAACAGACCAAGACCCCTTGAGGAGTCCACGAGGAATGGTTATTCCTTAAGAACTCAAACCAAGAAGCACCAGGGAAGTCCATCCCATCCCATAGGAAATGCAGTCAACGGGCAGGAAAGGCCCCTTGGCTAAACAGGGAAATGTACCTCCTGAAACTTAAAAGATAAGCCTACACCAAATGGAAAATGGGAACTGTCATCAAAGAGGACTATTCAGCACTTGCCTGCACCTGTAGAAAGCAGTTCAGAAAAGCCAGAGCAGAAACTGAACTCAAACTAGCCATTGGAATCAAGGAAAACAAAAACTCTTTCTTCAGATATGTGGGAAGTTGGAAAAAGAACAAAGGCAACATTGGACCCCTGCAAGATAAAATGGGGCAGATGATATCTGATGCCCAAGAAAAGGCCAATCTCCTAAACTAATACTTTGCGTCAGTTTTCCACCCGCGCAAATGGATCATACTGTCAGACAGAACACAAAACTTACAGGGAGCAGGAGGTGGGCCTGTAATTGATGTTGATCAGGTAAGGGAACACCTCGAAAGGCTAGATGTCCCTAAGTCCACAGGCCCGGATGGAATGCACCCAAAAGTCTTGAAGGAGCTGGTGGACATCATAACTCACCCTATGGCAAAGATATTTGAGAAATCATGGCACTTAGGTGATGTACTGGAAGACTGGAAAAGAGCCAGTGTGTTTCCAATCTTCAAAAAAGGAATGAAGGAAGATCCATGGAACTACAGCTCAATCAGCCTGATATCCATCCCTGGAAAGATCCTGGAGAAAACCATCAAGCGATCCATCAGCAGCAAACTAACAGAAGGCAACCTTCTGAATGCCAGCCGACATGGCTTTATGCCTAACACACCTCGTCACCTTCTACGACTAGGTGACGCATTGCCTCGATAAGGGAGACAAGGATGATGTCATATACTTGAATTTCAAGAAAGCCTTTGACTTGGTCTCCCGTGATGTCCTCATGGTTAAGCTGGGGAACTGCGGCCTCAACCCTCTCAGTCCAATGGCAGGGAACTGGCTCCAGGGTCAGACCCAATGAGTACTCGATGGGAGCGAATCAACGTGGTGCAAGGTGACTGATCTCTGGGGCTGTATGGGTAGCACAGCCTGTTGGGTATGTAGCCCCTCCCCTCAACTCGCCTGCCACAACTTTGATGTTAAGGTACCAAGACAGGGGGTTCAGTGGAGATCTTTTCGGAAGGGCTTCCCAACAATAGCGGTACTCACAGTCACTCATTGCGATTTTCCACGGAGCTCCACCTTCCCTACACCCTGTCCACTCGCCAACCGGATTGGTGATGGTGTGATAGTTGTTTTGACCCCACAGGGCTTGCTCGCCACCTGCTTCAGGTAGGGCTCCCCACGTCCAAGTGGGGCTCAGTTGACTAGAGTACTTCCGCCCTTCATGCCTCACCTTCTTTCTCTCTCTAGCTCTTTGATTTTCCATTTTTTCTTTTCCCTCTTTCTTCCTATTTTTGTTTTAAGTTAGAGGCAATATTCTCCTGGGGAGAGAAGGGACATGGAGCTGCCTCCTTTTCCCCAGCCACCTTCAGGGGGCTCAAATGTTGCCCCTTCTCTGCCTCCTGGAGGGAGCTCAGACGCTTC
>NW_017729031.1:116448137-116448749 GCF_001723915.1 Gavialis gangeticus | reverse complement strand
TGTCCCTCCTGTACAGCCTATAACCCTTGACATTCACTGTCCAGTCATGCGTTGAGTCCCACCACGTTTCCATGATCTGCACTATGTCCGGGCTGCTGTCAGCCAGCAGGAGGGTGAGTTTCTCCTGTTTGTTACCCATACTACGAGCATTTGTGTAGAGGCATTTGAGGCCTCCTGTAGATGTGTGTACTGACCCCCTAGTCATAAATAATCCCCCTGGGGATTATGACTAATCCCCCTGGCCTCCTTCCAGCAGGGGGATCGAAGAGTTCCCCTGCCCTGCTTGCTGGTGCTGCTCCGGCTGTGCCGCTCCTCCTGGTTCTGGAAGCCTGAGCACTTCTGGGGTGCTGCTCGCCTCCTCCCTCTTCCTCCGGCTCCCCCTCACCGCAGGGACTGCCAGGGCTTTTAAATTTCCGCCGGCCACCGTGATTGGTCCAGCTGTTCCCCGCGTGGGGAACAGCTGATTAATAAACAGCCGGTGTAATGCCGGCTTGCGCGGCTGCAGTCCGTGTTCCTGTGCTGCCGGACTGAAGGGAGGTAAGTTTCCCCCACAGGGGGCCTGTTCCAGGGTTTTGGGACCTGCGGAGCCCACCTCCGCCCCTCTGAACCCCT
>NW_017729031.1:116431537-116443137 GCF_001723915.1 Gavialis gangeticus | reverse complement strand
CTGAAGGGAGGTAAGTTTCCCCCACAGGGGGCCTGTTCCAGGGTTTTGGGACCTGCGGAGCCCACCTCCGCCCCTCTGAACCCCTGTGGGGGTGCATCACCACCACAGTGACCAGTGGAGTCCCTCAGGGCTCAGTTCTCGGACCAGTACTCTTCAACATCTTCATTAATGATCTGAATTCAGGTGTCAGATGCAGACTGGTAAAGTTCACAGGTGACACTAAACTATGAGGGAAGGCAGCCACACTAGAAGTCAGTCTGGGGATACAGGCTGACCTGGACACGCTCACAAGGTGGGCAGACCAAAACCTGATGGTATTTAACGTAGAAAAGTGTAGGGTGCACCTTGGAAGGAACAACCAGCATCATACTTATAGGCTTGGTAGTGCTACACTCACTAGCATCATAACCGAAAGAGACTTGGGGATCTTGACTGACCACATGATGAACATGAGCCACCAATGTGATGCCATGGCCAGCAAAGCTAACCAAACTCTGGCATATCTCCATCGATGCATCTCAAGCAAAACCAGGGATGTCAACCTCCCACTCTACTCAGCCTTGCTGAAGCCACACCTGGAGTACTGTGTCCAGTTTTGGGCCCCACCAGTTCAGGAGGGACGTGGATAAGCTTGAGAGGAGAGCCACCCTTATGATCAAAGGCTAAAAGAACAAACCATACAAGGAGAGGCTGAGCAACATGGGATTCTTCAGCCTGGAGAAGACAAGGCTCAGGGGGGACTTGATGGCAGCCTGTAAGTACATTAAAGGAGTGCATCAGGATCTGGGAGAACAGTTGTAATTCCAAGGGGAGCTCTGGTGAACAAGGTCTAATGGCCCAAAACTCCTAAAAGGCTGATTTAGACTGAACATAAGGAAAACCTTCTTCACAGTCCAGGTGTGCAGGGTCTGGAAAAGACTCCCGGAGGTGGTGCAACCACTTACTCTGGATTCATTCAAAAGGTGTTTGGATGTTTATCTTGCTGGGATCATTTGGTCCCCGCAGACTTTCTGCCTATGCCGGGGGTCTGGACTCGATGATCTTGCGAGGTCCCTTCCAGCCCCTGATGTCTATGAAATTTATTTTGTATTTGTGTTTTTGATTATTCCTCCTGAGGTGTAGCACCTAGCAGGTGTCTACACTGAACTTCATCCTGTTAGCTCTAGTCCAACTTCCCAATCTGCTGGCATCCTTCTGAATTGCACTCACAACCTCCGTATTCACAATATTTCCCAGTTTCTTATTGCCTTCTGTCTGTTCCTGATGAATGTTAATGCATAATTGATGTCAGTCTCATCTCAATTTAGGTAGTCAATTAGTCTTGGGTAATTATCACCTTCTCCGTAAGGTTTTCCTTTTCTTTTTCTTCGTACTAAGGCAGTTGCTGCTCTTCAACCGGCTGCCTGAAGACTGCCAGGACCCTTCTTGATGCAGTATTCCACACACCCACACTCTCGCCTGCCCCGACTTGCTGATAAGGGAGAAAAAAAGAAATGTCTGGGTGTGTACCTTCTTGCTCAATTGGTCCTTATGTCCGCCTTAGTATAGTGAGGGCTCCACCAACCCCTATACCCTCTCCCATTCCACCGGAGGTTGTTATAATCCATATACTCTGCCAGAGTCTGTCAAAGTCCTTCCTATGCCTCTGGGTCAAGTAAGTCCCGACTAACTTAGTTGTGCTTAGCCTCCACCAGGGCTTTAAAAAAAAAATGAACAGCCTTGTGTTTAAACCACCTCCTGGCTTAGATGCAGATAGTTCTCTTCACTATTGCTCCATATCAAGGAGGATTCTTCCCCTCTTCTCTCAGGTGAAGAAAACAAAGTCAACTTATCGCTGTCCTTCTATTCAGGTCTTTATGGTAATCCCTTTTCAGGCCTGCTATTCAGGTCTCTACAGTACCTCTTTCTCAGTCTTTCTCACTGGGCTGGCATGCTGAGGTTTTAGGTTACCTGAAAGCTGCTTTGTGTTGACTTCTTCCCTGTCAGCTTTCTCACTAGAGCTGACTCCCTGAAGAGACTTCTTTGAAGCCTCCTCAAAACTCTCAGCCATTCCCATTCTCACTTTGTTGGCTTCAGGAACTTCCTGTTCTGGTGTTCCCTCCCCTGTCTGCTCCGAGCTTCTCTTTATGGCAGAGCTCACATTCCTTCCTCCTCCCCTCCAGAAACACTGAGAGAAGGATCCCTGCATGGCTTTGTGTAGCTTCGGTGACAGGACAGCTGCTTGCAAGCACCCTTCCAGCCCCAGGGTCTTACTCTCTGCCACCGGTGTTTCTTCTCTTCCCTTATGCCTGCAAACATGCTGAAGAAGCTTTCTAGGCCAGCATCCAAACAAACATATTGAACAGCACCAGCCCCAGGACAGACCCCTGTGGGACAGCACCCGAAACCTCCTGCCATTCTAACATGGATCCATATATAATTACTCTTTGCTTCTGGCTATTGAATCAGTTATCGATCCACCTTTGTAGTAGTTTTATCCAGCCCACATTTCTCCAATTTGTTTATGATAAGGTCATGCAGAACCTTGTCAAAAGCCTTGCTGAAGTCCAGACACACTATAGCCACAGCATTCCCTTCATCGACCCAAGTAGTTACTTTGTCAATGAAGGAGATCAGGTTTGACATGATTTATTTTTCTTAAATCCATACTGGCTGCTTGTGATCAGACTTTCCTCCTCCAGATCCTTGCAAATAGACTTCCTTAGGATATGCTCCAGTAACTTCCTGGGTATTGAGGTGAGGCTAACTGGTCTGTAGTTACCTGGGTCCTCCTAGCCTTTTTTAAAGAGGGGCACTACATTTGGCCTTTTCCAGTCATCTGGCATCTTCCCCACCTCTGAGGATTTAATAAAGATCATTGCCAAGGACTCCAAGATACCCTGTGCCAGTTCCTTCAGGACCCTCAGATGAAGTTCACCTGCTGACTTGAATTCATTCAGACCCAACAAAAGCTCTCTGACCAGCTCTTTTTTTTATCTCCTCCCTCAGCTTGCCCCCTTCCTTATCCACATAATCCATCATAGGTGTCTGGCAGCTTAGTTTTTTGTGAAGATTGAAGCAATCTTTGCATCTTCCTTTAAGAGTTCCCTCTGGCTAGTTAACAGTGGACCTACAGCTTCCTTGGTTTTTCTTTTCTGGCCAGCATTCTTATAGAATCTCCTCTTGTCTGTAACTTCCATAGCCAGGTGCAGCTCTTTCTTTATCTTTGTCCTCTGGATTTTGGTAGTATAGGTTCTTGCTATTTCCTGGTATGCGTCCTTGGTACCCTGCCCATTCTTCCATTGCCTTTATGCTTTCCTTTTGCATTTAAGGCATTTTAGAAGCTCCTTGTGCAACCATATTGGTCTTTTGGCATTCTTTGTGTGCTTCCATTGTGTCAGGACAGTTTCTTGTTGGGCTTCCAATACTTACCCTTTAGAAGCTCCCAGCCTTCCTGAGTGCCTTTATCTTTCAGTCTATCCTCCCATGACACCATGACTATTAATTCCTTGAGTCAGATGAAATCTGCCTTTTTGAAATCTAGTGTCCTAATTTTGCTTGACCTCATGCTTTCCGTGTCTCAGGATCTGAAATTTTAGCGTATCATAATTGCTTCCTCCCAAATTACCCATCACCTTCACATTGTCCACCAATTCTTCTCTGTTGGTCAGGACAAGATCCAAGATAGATGATCCTCTAGTTGTATTCTCCACTTTCTGGAAGACAAAGTTGCCCTCCACACAAGCTAGGAAACAGCTTGACATTTTATGTTTGGCTGCATTATTCTTCCAATAGATGTCCAAAAAACTGAAGTCTCCTATCAGTACCATACAATAGCTTTTGGATAGATTTTTCATCTACTTGAAGAATGCCTCGTCCACCTCCTCTTTCTGATTAGGAGGCCTATAATAAATTCCCACCATTATATTGGTGCTGTGTCTTTCACCTTTCATGTTCACCCAAATGTGTTCTGTTTTGCCATCTTCTTCTTCCTGAACCAAGGAACCAGTGTTATGTGTTTCTGACATATAAGGCAACATACCACCACCTTTTCTTCCAACTCTGTCTTTATGAAACAGAGTGTAATCCTTGATGTTCACATTCCAGTCATAAGAGCTGTCCCACCAAGTCTTACTGATGGCAATCAGATCATAGCTTTTTACAGGATGCAGCTTCCAACTCATCTTGTTTATTCCCCGTATTTCTCACATCTGTATAAATGCATTGGATGTATTTTGCATTTTGACCTCCTCACTTTCTTTTTGTGCCACTTGTTGCAGTCCTGCAGCTCTTTGGCCCTTTCCCAGAGCTGAGCTGCCTCTTCAAGTCCTTTCCCCTCTGGACTGCATGTTCTGTTGCTGGAGTGTTTTGATCACCATCCCCATGAAACCTAGGTTAAACTGCTCCTTATTATGTTGGCAAGATGATGCCCAAAGATGCTCTTCCCCATTCTCATCAGGTGGATCCTTATCTTTTGATAGCAGTCCTCCTCCCAATAACATCCACCCATTGTCAAGGAAGCTGAAGCCTTCACATTGACATCAACATCTCAGCCACACATTCACTTCCAGGATATGACGCTCTCTGCCTGGACCCTTGCCTTTTACAGGAAGGATTGATGAGAACACCACTTTTGCTCCAAGTTCCTTAGTCCTCCTGCCATGAGCCTCATAGTCACCTCTGATCTGGTCAGTGTCATTCTTGGCAGTATCTTTGGTGCTTACATGAACAAGCAGGAAGGGACAGTGGTCTGAAGGATGGATGAGCTTTGAAAGACTTTCTGTGACATCCTGAATTCAGGCTCCAGGCTGGCAGCACACTTCCCAGGCCCCCAAATCTGGATGACAAATTAGTGCCTCTGTCCCCCACAGAAGGAAGTCACCAACCATCACAACTCTTTTCCTTCTTGGGGCAGTGATCCTGGAGCCCCGTGTCCTTGGAGCCTTGTACTTTCTGCTATCTAGACTGATGCCTCCTCTGCCTCATGCCTTCAGATATCCTTTCCTCTGCCTCTTCCTTGGCAGTTCCATTGCAGAATGGTTGAAAGCGGTTGCTAACTTCAACCTGCTCCTCCTCAATTCTGGGGCCCTCCTTCTTCAAGTAGTCACATGCTGCCACTTCTGCTTATTGCCTTTTGGCCCCCTCCAGTACCAGGCCCTTCTAACTTTTGTCCAAATAATCTTCTTGGTCTCAGATGCAATGTAGCATGAATGCCTGTGCTTCCAATCTATGAATCTTTTCCTCCAGGGCAGACATCATGTTACATTTGGTACAGATGAAGTGCTCCTGACCCTGTGGGAGGAACATGAACATGACACATTCCACGTAGATCACAACAAGAGCCACTCGTATGATGTCTGAAGAGCAAGCCATACGAGGAAAGGCTAACAGATACAGGACTGTTCAGCCTAGAAAAGGGAAGACTTTGGGGGCATTTGGTGGCAGCTTACAAATATATGAGGGGTGAACATCAGGGGCTAGGCGAACAACTATTCACCAAAACGCCCCAGGGGAAAACCAGGAGCAATGGTCATAAACTCCTAGAAGGTTTCAGACTGGATATAAGGAAAGACTTCTTCACAGTTCATGTGACCACACTGGAATAGACTCCCAGTGGGGGTGGTGCAGGCACCTACCTTAGAGATCTTCAAAAGGAGACTGGATGCACACCTTGCTGGGGTTATTTGACCCAGCAGTCTTTCCTGCCCAGAGCAGGGGGGCTGGACCCAATGATCTTCCAGCCCTAAACTTCTGTGAATCTGTGAACACCTGACCCAGACTCTATTTGTGCCTCCTTTGCTCCTTGGAGCCCAACTATGTAGTAAGGATTTTAAAAAGAAGGGGAAAGGGGAAGGAGGGGAAAAAACTGACATGCCACAAGAAGCTGCACACCAAGCACCCACACCAAGGTCCTTGTCCACAATCCCACCTGAACACATATGCACAGAGCCTCCTGTTCCCTGGCTCCCTCCTGGGGCAAACTCTGTAGGCAAACTCCTCCTCTGGTGCCCTCTGCTCCCTGCTCCCATAGTTCGATATAAGGCTGCCTATCCAGCTCCACCCCTTGGTTACCTAAACCAGCCCCACCTAGAGCAAGCCCTGTAATTCAGTCACTCCAGGAGGAGGAGGAGAGAGAAGGGGAAAAAAAAGCTATCATACACAACAGCAGGGGAATAACCCCCCAAATAAGTGCACCAAGCACTAGGCAAACACGCTAGCACCACTCAGGCACCCCAAGTCACTAACAAAGAGAAAAACTTCTTCAAAGCAGTCCCACACCTGAACTGCTTATCCCAGAGCCACTGCTCTCTACTTACTGCTTGGTTTACTCATGGAATTTTATGTCCATCCAGGGAGGATATAATAAAAAATCTGCATAAGTGGCCTAAAACATCACTTCTGTGGCTAAAGTTAGCTGTGTGTTACCTACACATCTAAAGGTACAGTTGGCTTTGGGCCCTTTCCTCATAATGCCCAACACACTAAAGATAATATGGACTCCCTTACAGCATGCTCAGTACCTGACCAGAAAGAACTTAATAACAAAGCAACACATTGTGAGTAAACATTTTATAATGAATAAAAAACATGAAAGCTTTGAAAGATTAAGTAAAAAACTGGGACACTTCATATGTCACATAAGAAGCTTCAGAAATATCATGAGAAAAATATGGAATACACTATCTCCTGATACAGTGGCAGGGATCACAAGTGACTGATTTACTACATGGCACCTTTCAAGATAAAAGTCAATAAGGGTCAATACCTGGCCCTGAATGAGTAACTGATTAAATGTGGCTTTACCTAGGGAAAAAGTTCATCCTTATTTTTGGAAGGAGAAGATGGTGACTTTGTATTAGGACTTTCTATATTTGGGGTATCCTAGCAATTTTGCTGGAACAATAATAATTTTCATACCATTAAGACAAAATAATGGGATGATTAGATCTGAACACATTTGAGGGGACTTAGTACATAAGAAGATCAAAAGTGGCAGGCAAATAGAAAGCAGCACCTCTTAGATATGTTACATAAATCTGTTTAGAAATAATACCATACAGTTATCAAATTACAGACTTCAAAGCACTGTCACTCACTGCCAAAGTTATAAGAGAGTTGTATTTCATACATATACTAAAAATTCTATATATTCAAACTTCTGAAATATTGCTGTGCATATTTTATCTCCAAAACTTGATGTAAGTCATAGCATGCTCTGGGACCTCTTCTTTGAGTTGGGATGCACACATCCCTAATTATCAAGAGCATGGTATCTTAGAGTCTGTTAATGTATGTTGAGATGTTGTCCTACAAAAACAGAACCTATGCTAGCTCCAGAACCAGAAAGGGTGTAGCCTTGTGCAGGCTCTCTCTATATGGCACTGCCTTGTGCTGTACAGAAAATGCCCTTAAGTATTGTGCCAGTGTACCTAAAGGTACTTGAGTGCTCGGTCCATCGTTAGATGCCAGATACATTGTCCACACTGCCAACTTACTGTAGGTGCCTAAGTTCCTTGGTAACTGGCATTTGCAAAGTTACCTCGCATGGAGATAACTAATATGCTGCTTAGAACCCTTGGGTGTTTTTACACATGCTGTGGGGGGTAGGGGAAGGGTGCTTTAATCAGAGCAACTCCAAGAGCCGCTCTAATTAAAGCTCCCACATTATCTCATGCATCAGCATCCCTGTACTTCAAAATGGTGGCAGGGACACTTTATCTAAAGCTCATTTGATGAGCTTTAGTTAAAGTGCCTCCGCCACCATTTTGAAGAGTGCTCTATTTAGCATGCTCCAGCCAACTCAATTAATCAAGTCTGCTCCGACATGCAGTAATTACAGCACACTGGAGCAGCCTCCCAGCACATCTACAGGCACCCCTTATCTGAGCCAAGTCGTGATTAAAGACATGGAATATTTACCTCATTAGCAAGGCTTGTTCCTGTAGGTGTGCTTAGACAATAAGTAACACCTGCTTTTTCCCAGCCCATGTTAGGAGGCTAGAGGTAGGGTGCCATCAGGAAGAAGGCAAAGTGCCATTGTGAGTTCCTGGCTAGTGGAAGCACTCCTGAAAATCCTTTCCATAGGTGCCTAAACTCTCTCTACTCACTGAAAGAGAAGCTGTAACTGGGAGTTGAGGATTATCCTGGATGGCAGGCTGTCTACAGGCCTGGTGTTGCAATGACTAAATACAGGACCCATGTAAAGTTCCACTTCATACTGCAAACTAAAGTATTTACAAAGTTTACAAATAATCAAAATGTTTACTAATCAGTTATACTGAACACATTTTAATTGATATTTGCTATTAAAAATTCTGGTTTAGAAACCCAGTGTCAGCTTCTAACTGGATCTGCCTGGTTCCACTGATAGAACATTTCATATTATCTCCTGGACTAACTGGCAGTTTTGAAATGCAACCAACATCTTTCAGTTTATAATTCTGGTATTTACAACAAGTTTTATACAAACTTTTGTTTAAATGCGTAACAACAGGCTATAACCGGACCCAACTGACTGGCACCCAAAATGAGTCCTTGCTCAGCTTCTCTAGAACAATTTTCAGTTGATTATAGGCACTCTGGAAATCTTCTTTCACCAACACAGTGTCAATTAAATGGCCATACTGCTCTTCGATGAATACTGCTGAATTAATAATTTCTTGCTGTTCTTCATCCTGCTGACCAATGTGTGAGAAGAAGATATTAAACTTGAAAAATATTCATTCTACTTTTCCAATGACTAGCTAGTATCTTGGAGAGAATCCAAAGAGAATAAAAAGGAAGGGAAATGCAAAAGCTATTGCCAATGCAAAACGATAAAACAAAAACTTGCAGTCACAATTAATAAGCAATGTGCTTAGTACTGGGACTGATGTGATATCTTGGGATGGAAGATGTGGCTGGGAACATGCAAGAAGCTTATAAATGGAAAATTAAATTGAGACACTGCATTTATGAAGTAACAAATGTCCTGCTTCATCAGTAATAACAGACAAGTAGAACAATGACAGTGCAACAGCCTCATTTAAACCCAAAGCTGAAGGCTTCATTGAAAACTTGCTCAAAGCAATGTGCATGTGAGGTCATGCACCTGGTTATTACAGAAAGAGATGATACAACAGCACATGGGCAACTGGTGTCTCCTGATTCTGGGGGGGCACCAGCAGCCGATCGCTGACCCCAGAAGCACCAGCAGCAAAACTGGAGGTGCTGGCAGCAAAACCGGAAGGGCTGCTGGAGCTTCTCTTGGAGCCGTCATTCCCCAGCCAGTGCCAATCTCGTGGGGCACCAGCCAGCACTTCTCTTGGTGCCCCCATTCCCCAGCTGGTGAGGGCCAATCTCAGGGGGGCACGTGCCACTCTGTGCCCCCTCTACACGTCACCTATGCAACAGCATATTGGTTTTTCTAACTTAAATGCTGCTAATAACCAATAATTCAGTTCCTTTTCCTTTCAAGATTTTTACATGCTACTTGTTGCGCAAGTACCACTAATTAATAACTTGCTCTGCTTGATTTTCACTTTCCCCTTTTAACTGAATGCCTTCTGGCCAGACTCATGGGAGCCACTCACTGGAACAACAAGAGGGTTGAGATCAGTAGGTACCTGATACACTAGTAGCTCCCACTGGTACAACCCTGAAGACTATATGCTACTGCAAATGGGAATTCATACCCCTTTTCTTCACTGCTGGTTCTGTTAGGTTTAGTGTTCACAATCTAATCCTGAATCTCCTGGCTGAAATATATGTTGGCTGTTGGAAAATTAAAACTAACCCCTATTTCACACTTCTAATATTTAATGCAATCATTCTTTCTGCCAAGGTACTATAATGTTTGTGTTTGGAGGAGCAGTACAGTCATCATGAAAGCACTTGTCAAATTAAAAGGCAAAACATTTCAGAAAAATTAACTCACTGAGCATGGGGTAGGAGGAAACAGAAGATGAGGTTATGGTTTGTGATTCCATATTCATTGATTGTAACATGGGAGCTCTGAAAATTTCAGACTCAGGTTTTATACACTGTCATATAATTAGGCTTTGTTTTGACATGGTCTTGCATAACCCATCAGGCATGTCATACAAGAGAATGCTTTGTTGTCCACATACACCCCTCAGCAATGTGGTGTAACTGAGAGGAATGCAGAGGAAGACGTTCTAAGATATTAGATGCATTAACATGTTCTATCCTGCCTTCCTATCATAAGACACTTATGCTTACTGAAAAGGAGGGACAGGAAAATTAATCGTCCAAATTATGGAATTTTCTTCTGGAAAATTATAGTCCAAATCCTTTTTTTTAAATATCTTAAGAACAGAGATTGAGAGGTTGAAATACTTACAAGTGGAGCTAAAATTTCTTCTGAAGTTGGAGATGTTGGCACACTTTTTTTCTTTTCTGCAATCAGAGGCTTCACAAAAATAACATAAGGCTTAAATTCTGGAGTCCTCAAGTGCTTTACTGCCTGTGAGCAGAAATTTAAATGAGCATCTTTTGATCAAGAAATACTTTCATATCATGCTGTATAATTCATTTTTAATCATCTGTTTAAACGGGCTTTTACAGAGTTACTTAAGTAAGTAATATATAGTGTTAGGTACTGCCAGTCTGAACACTAATCACCCTCTTGAAGAATTAAAAAAGGTTACAATGTCAGTGCCTCATTTATCTCTAGGACTGCACTACTAAGCATACATCTTGCTACATATTTGTCGCAGGGCACTGGGATGTACCTGTTCCTTTAAGAGCATAAGCAGCCAGAGAAGCTGCCTGCAGGTGGCGGCGGGGGGGGAGCTAATGAGGGACTACCTTGACTGGAAAGGGCTAAGTTGGGACCAGAGGGTCCAAGAGCCAAGGGGGTGCATACAGTGGCAGGGAGCCATGCCCCCCACCACCCCAGCACCTCTGGATGAGCCTCCTGCAGCTCCATCCCATGACCCACCCCAGCCCCAGGGCCCCATTCACCCAGCCCCTACACCTGCCCCACTCCCTCCCTCACCATGGAGGCCTCAATCTGCACCCTTAGTCTCTCCCCTGCCACAGGCTTACCTGCCGGGTGCTCTGTGTGTGTGTGTCCATCCCAAGTCAGAGTCCCCCCAGCCCTGCTGCTGCTCCTCACTCCTGACCCACAGTACCTAACATCCTGCCAGCGCATGCAGGACCCACCCACCCTGGGCTTCAGACTCCACACACACACCCACAGCCCCCCACACTTTCACAAATTTCCCACCCCCCATTCATACAAAGTACTTGCATAATTTTTAGGTTTTTCTGAGCATAATTTTGAGTTTTTAGCTGTGCGATTAAAATAGCAACTAATTGTGACTTTTTTTTAATTGCACAACTAATCGTGATCAATTTTTAAAAATCATTTGACAGTCCTAGTGCTTTGACATAATTAATTAGCTATTTTGTGCGTCTCTGAAGATAGAATTTTGTGACCTGTTTGTAACTCCTGGTAGTTAGCAAGCTGCAAGAGGGCATGTTTTCACAACTCAGACTTTGACAGATGTCCAAGGAAACATTCAGAGACAGCATGGTGCAAGTTGCACATAAAAAAGTGAAATGATTCGTCACTGGTATTGTAGGAGTAAATTTAGTCGGGCTTCTGGCCTACTTGA
>NW_017729031.1:116428494-116431526 GCF_001723915.1 Gavialis gangeticus | reverse complement strand
GTCCCTTCCGACCCTAGAAACTATGAAACTATAAATGGATCCATGTTAAATTGGAAGGAGGTTTCGAATGGAGTGGCACAGGGGTCTGTCCTGGGCCCAGTGGTGTTCAACATGTTTATTAATGATCTGGACGCTGCCATAGAAAGCTACTTGAGCAACTTTGCAGATGACATGAAAATGGGAAGTACTTCAAACACACTGGGGGTGGGAGGGTAATTTAGACAGAATTTGACAGATTGGGAAGCTGAGCTGAAGCTAACAAGATGCAGTTCAATGCTGACAAGTGCAGGGTGCTACAACTTGGGTAGAATAATCAAAAATACAAATACAAAATGGGTGATACCTGGCTGGATGGTAGCACTATGGAAAAGGATCTAGGATTCTTGGTAGATCACAGACTCAATACAAGTCTGCAGTATGATACAGCTACACAAATGCAGCTTTGGGATGTGTGAAAAAAAGTCTCCTTTTTGTCTGCCTCTCTGCTCTGAGTCTGCCCAGCCTCTGTTTTCAAACTCGGACTGGTGGATCCCCACGATCACCTGGGTGACTGGGTTGTAAAAATTCCATAGGGAGGGGAGAGCTCCATCTTCCTTTGTTCTGAGTTTCCCATGTGACCCTGGTCCCTCCACCTGGGGATGCTGACTACTTTTAAAAGGCTTGGTCTGCATCATGCAGTCCCTGTTTCTGGTTGGAACTTGGTGATGGTCAAAAGCTGCAGCAGGCAAAGCAAACAAAACTGGCTTGCATCTACCAATGCATCTCGAGCAAAACCCAGGAAGTTATCCTCCCACTGTACTCAGTCTTGGTGAGGCCGCAGCTGGAGTACTGCATTCAATTCTGGGCTCCACAACTTAAGAAGGATGTGGAGAAGCTTGAAAGAGTGCAGAGGAGAGCCACATGCATGATCAGAGGGCAAGAGAACAAGCCTCATGGAGAGGATGCGAGTTATGGGACTCTTCAGCCTGGAGAAGCGCAGGCTCAGGGGTGACTTGGTGGCAGCCTATAAGTACGTAAGGGGTGTGCATCAGGATCTGGGGGAACACCTGTTCACCAGAGCACCCCAGGGGATGATGAGGTCCAATGGTCACAAACTCCTGCAAGGCCATTTTAGGCTGGACATAAGGAAAAACTTCTTTACTGTCTGAGACCCCAAGGCCTGGAACAGACACCAGATGCAAGCACCTACTCTGGACTCTTTCAAGAAACATTTGGATGCTTATCTTGCTGTGATCCTTTCACCCTAGCTGACTTCCTGCTCCTTGGGCAAGGGGCTGGGCCCGATTATCTTCTGAGGTCCCTTCCAGCCCTAATGTCTATGAAATCTATGGAAAAGGTTTAAAAAAGGGTCACTCCATCTTGCAGGAAGTTGGCCATTTTGGGACACCAAAACAAGCAAAAAACCTCCTGAGCTCTATCAGTCTCTGGATGAACATGTAAGTAACTTCCCTGAAATTTAGCTAGTATATTAGGGTCATGTAACTTTAGCTGCATGTTACAAAGAGCCAATAAGCCCACTCTGTTTTGCTCAAGGTGTCTTTCTTTCAATACACCTGTCATGTACCCCTTTCTCATCTCCCTCTTTAATCAGTAAAGCTATCTGTTACAGCACGCCTCCTGTGGATGCTTAAGAGGGACAGACTAGCATTTATAGCTCCCTTTGCTCAGCCAGCTACGGTGGGCATGTTTTTTTTACTTCCCTCCGGTACAGAAGGCTACTTGTGAATGCTTCAGGATAAAAGAAGCACCTTAAAATGCCATGGTGGGCTAAGCACCCCCTAGGTCTGCAGGGTCTGGCTGCACAGAGCCCTAACAATGACCAAGAACCAGGTGGTGGCAGTGATTACCCCAGGCTTGTGGGCATGCTCCAGGAAAGAGGCGCCCCAGGACAGACACCCAAAGTGGGGTTTTGGTTGGGTACAGTGAGGTGGGTAGTTTAGTGTAGTAGCGCCCTCTACTGTCCTGCCACAGGATGCATCAACAGAAGCATCAGGTATAAAACACAGAAAGTAATACTGCTTCTATTTGGCACTGGTTAGGCCTTATCTTGGGTATTGTGTACAGTTCTGGGCTCCACTTTTAAAGGACATGGAAGTTAAAGAGGCTCCAGAGGCAGGCAACAGAAATGATAAAGGACTTAAAGGGCACATCATACAAGGAAAGGTTGAAGGAGCTAGGCATGTTCAGTTTGCAGAAAAGATACTTAAGAGGGGACACGACACAAGTCTTCAAATACCTGAAGGGCTGCTGTAAAGAAGGAGGAAAACACTTTCTCTCTCTTGCTGCTGAGAGCAGAATGCAGCCCAATGGCTTAAAGTTACAGCAAAGTAGGTTTAAATTGGGTATCAGGAAAAACTTCTTCACTGTGAGAAGAATGAGGCAGTGAAATAGACTGCCTGGGGAAGTTGTACAATCTCCATCACTGGAGGTGTTGAACAAGAAGGAGGATTGACAGGCATCTGTCAGAGATGATCCAGGCATAATTATGCCTATGTTCTACTGTGAGTATTTCCCACGTTTCTGGGCTCTGCTGGTTGCTGCATGGGTCCAGGAGAAGATTTCCCCTGCCACACACTCCTGCAGCTACATGTGTCAAGGGGGCTTTTTTGGCTTTCCTCAGAAGCAGAGTACTAAGTGCAGCCAAGACTGGGGATTTTGACTAGGGCAGGGGCGAGCAATTATTTTGGATGGGGGGCCATTTAACAAGTTTTGCGAGCTGTTGAGGGCCACAAGAGTGGCCCCGCCCCTTGAGAAGCACCCTGCCCTTGGTTGCCATCTTGGGACCAGAAGTCTTGCCCCTAACCTCTAACTCTTGCCACTGGAAGCCCCTCCCCTTGCCCCTGGAAGTGCTCTTTTTGGGAAGGGGTTTGCCATCTTGGAACTGGGAAAAAAATACAAATTATATACTAAAAATCAAACATCCTTAATAACATATTTTAATGTTATTAAAAATATATTTTTGTCCTGATTTGTGTATGTTTGTTCTGTGTACATATATATAGAAGTGATTCCATAAGAGCTCAAAATGAAGT
>NW_017729031.1:116418802-116428311 GCF_001723915.1 Gavialis gangeticus | reverse complement strand
TTTTTAGAAAAAAAACCCCAAAAAGTTACGGGGGGGGGGGGAGAATGGGGGGGGGGGGAGGGAATGGAGGGGTGTGGAGGCATATGGGGGTATGGGTGGGTGCCTCCCTGCCACTACCAACAGCAGGCAGCCCCAACACAGCCCACATCTGCTCCGCAGCACTTGGACATGGCATGTCCTGTTGCCCTGGGCATGCAGTGGGCATGCACTGCCCCCAGCCCCAGAGTAGTGATGGGGACCTGTGCATTTGCAGCCCTGACCCCATGTGCCCCCCCTGCTCCAAGCTCACCCGTTCAGGCTAAGCAGCAGCAGCAGCAGCAGCGGCCAGGCAGAAACTGTTGCCTGGTGTGGGAGGAAAATGGCCCCTCCCCCTTGCTGCTACTGGGCAATTCTTGCTGCAGTAACCCAGAGACCATGCTGCGCAGGGCTGCCTTGCGGCTCTGTCACTAGTGTCTCTTGGCTGCCTTGCGGCTGCTCTCCACTGTCACTGCTGCTGTGCTGGGCATCCCAGAGGCAGTGGTGATGGAGCCACAAGACAGATCGGTGCGGCACAGTGCAGCGCGGCGTGGGCTCTGGGCAGCAACAGCAAAAGGGAGGGGCCACTTTCCCCCCTGTGCCAAGCAACAGTTTCTGCCCGGCTGCTACTCAGCTCAGACAGGTGAGCCCAGAGCAGGACGGGAGGCCAGGCTCAGCAGTGGCAGTCCAGGAGAGAAACTGGTGCTCAGCACTGGGTAAAAGCAGCCCCTCCCACTCCCACTGCCACCGCTGGCACTTCCTGGTGTGGCTGCCTGGAGTCTCTGTGGGGCTGCCCTGCATCTAGTTTGTGCTGCCACCGCTGCCCTGCAGAGCCACCCAGAGGTGGTGGTGATATGGCATAGATGCAGGGCAGCCCCGCGTGGGCTCCAGGTGGCTACAACAGGAAACACCAGCAGTGGGAGGGGAGGGGCTGCTTTTACCTTGCGATGAGCAGCAGTTTCTGTCCTGCACTGCTGCTGCTCAGCCCAGACAGGCAAAATCAGAGCAAGCACAGGGCATGCGGGGTTGGGGCTGCACATGTTGGTCCCTGTTGGTACTGCGGGGCTGTGGCCAATGGCAGTGGCAACCAGAAGGAGCCGCTGCCACCTGGGCTGCCTAGAAAGGCAGTCAAGCCGTCCCAGGCCTGCTGCATGCCAGGACGCACCATGACCGGGTGGTGCCTCAGCTGTGCAGGACTTAGGGACCCACCGTGGACCAGACACAGCCCCTCTGTGGGCTGGATCTGGCCTGTGGGCTGAATTTTGCCCACCCCTAGACTAGGGGATGCTAGTGCTCCTGCTGGGACTTAAACCCAGCTGTCCCTGGCTAGAGGGTCTTGCCCTCTGCTCAAGATCAGACTGATTGCCATATCTGGGGTCAGGAAGGAATTTTACCCCATACCAGATTGGTATGGACTGTGGGTTGGGTTGCTTTCCTCTGTACTGGGAGGCATGGCCTTTTTACTGGGATATTTAACAACAGCCTTTGCATCAGCAAGATGTGAGATACCAGAGTGTCCCTGCTTTATCTGTGGCAGACTAGAGTGCTTCTATGTCTGTGTGTTGGGTCAGGGTCAGCTGCGTAATTTTGCTAAGAGGTTAGACTATGGATTTGTATAGGATGGTTCAGATAGGGACGATCCTGCCTCAGGCACAGGTTTGGACAAGATGACTTCTTAAGGTCTCCAGCCATACTTCTCTATGACTCTAACTAGCTTTCTATGGAACCATGTGATAAAACTGCTGTAACTTTAAACTGAAAGAAATAGAGTTAGAGTTGTAATGTCTTTACTACACTTGTATCACTACATGACCATACAGATATAAATGTCAGGGTATAGAGAGATGTAACAACTTCCAGCCCTAAATTTCTGTGTGAATCTGTGAAATTGTACTGATACAGGCTGTTATGCAATAGCTGTTATGTTTACATGCTCTTGCAGCAATAGGAGTGCAGAAAATCGATTGCCACCGTAACCCTGTTTCACTCAGGATGCAAAAAGGGTATAGACAAACACACATTTAGAATGGTTTCAAAACAGGGGGAGAGGTGGGAGGGAAATGTTGCTCCAAAGTTCACAGCAGCTGTTCTAACAGTTGTATCCGCAAGCTATGAGTGATACAAAGGTAGCAAAATAGCTCAAAACAGACTCATCAAGGGTTAAAGGTGGAGTTGTTTGCCTACATCTACCCAGCTTGTGCACACTCAACTGTTAGAATGTGGCAACTGCCCAGCTCTCCCAGCTTGTATGCATGACTGCAGCCCCATTCACACCTAACAGTTACATCATAACAGCTGATGCACACCCCCTGAGCAGCAGTTCCTCCTTACATTTTAAAGCAGTTAAAAGTTACATTTATACCCCGCTCTGCATTGTAACAACTTATAATCAGGATCCATTGAAAGCAATACCACTGTGATGTCTGTTCCCTATTTTCCCCTTTCAAAATGGAGGTGTGGAAGGTGAACTGGAACATGAACTTCCAACACATTAACTACTGTGCAGTATCTACTTGTGAGACAGAGATTGGTACTGTGGTTCCCCCCCGCCCCCCAACTTCCTGGCTGCTTCATCCCCCAGAAAATAAAGAAAGTCATAAAAAAGATTTAAACTTACATCAGGTACTACATCCACCAAACAAACTTTATTTTTGGCCATGACGGACCGGATTGCCTCAAGGCTTGTTCCATAGAGATTCTCTTTGTATTCTCCATGTTCAACAAATCTAAAAGTGAAGACAGTTGTATTTCATAAGTAAAGGCCACAAAGAAAAGCAAATTTAAGAAATATGTTTGTTCCTCCTTAGACAGTTGCATTAGTCAGCTCCAGGGAAAGCCATGAAAAAATGCATGGCTCTGTAGAGTAGTAATGTGTGGGGATAAGAAAACTATGACAGTGTAATTTATACATCTCCTTCCATTTTGAAGCTCTCAATCTGCTCCAGGAATGTTAATGGATTGTGAACAAAATTCACAACCTAATAGGAAAGCCTGAAACAAAAAAGTTCAGTGAACTGGAGGCCATGAAACTCTGACTAGAACCCAGCTTTCCTCACTTCCATTTCCACTCCTTCCTCTCTCAAAACCTGAAAAACAAAATACAAAAGTACCACTAAGTTAACTTTCACCTTGGGGAACTTACTGAGCAGAGGAATCCAAAGAGAAAATATTTCTGTTGGAACACATTAAATGATTTACATGCTAGCAAACTGCCCCCCCCCAACAAATAACAACCAAGAAACCAAACAAAAAACTCCCAAAACCCAAGATTTGACAATACCTTTAGTGGGCTATATTTATAGTTGACAGAAATGTCAAGTTTTCAAGCATAAAACGCCTTTCCTCAGAGATACAGATGTAGCCTAGGTTAAAAACAAATTCTAACAAATTATTTTTAACATAATTATGCAAATTAAAGCAATCTCTTAAAAAGCAAGGTAGGCAGTAAGCCTCTGGAGTAAAGAGAAGTTATTAGAGGTATTAATAGACCAAGTACAGTTGAAATAAGTGAGCCTTCTTACATAAAACAATAAGATCATTCAAAAGGGAACAGAACCATAGAGAGGTTAGCAAAGAGAGCAGGTAAGTTATAATAAGCCATAAAACTACTGCCTGTGTGAGGTCTAATATTTTTGCTGTTCAGTGAAACAATATATTTTTGTTCCAAGGCCCAATTTTGGAAGTTTTGCACAGGTTTTCCTTTGGGCCAAGCACAGTGAGATCAGAGACAAAGTAGCAGTTCTATGAAGAGTTGTCTGTCTACTGGGTGATTGGATGTTTCTGTCCTCTATCTGTGCTTGTGAGAATTCATTCTTGAGTGTAAAGGTTGTATAGTTTCATCTACATAGCTGCCAAGAGGGCATTTGACGCACTGGATGATGTGCACACTTTGTGATAGGCATGTGTAGGATCCATGGATTCTGACGGTTTTGTTGTGGGGTAGATTAATCATGGCCAGGGTGGAAATGTGCTGGCACATTTTGCATTCATTATTTAGGCAGATCTTCTTCCATCTGGTGTTTGATCAGTGGGAAGTTTACTTTTAATGAGGAGTTGGGTGAGGCTGGGTTTTTTGAAAGCCCAGAAGGGTTGCAAAAGATTCAAGATCCCCTTCTAGTATATGCTGCAATTGTTCGATGATCCTTCTTGTAGATTGCAGGGATAATATGTGAAAATGGGTGTGTGGCAGGCATTTTTTAACAATATTTTTGCATTGTAGTGAGTTTTCTTTTTGCAGGATATTTGGGTACCTCTTCCACAGATGTGATCTATTACTTTGGCAAAGTGTCTTTGTTGCAGAAAAGGCAGTAGGATTTGTGGGGTGTATGTCACAAATACTCTTCTCAGAGAGGATGTGATGTTAGATCTAAGGCCTGCCAGGTATCACTGGCATAATTACAAGTTTTGTAGAGTTAAATGTGATGATCAGTGGGTTTTACATATGGTTACAGGTAGGATGACCATATGTCCCAGTTTAGCCAGGACAGTCCTGGATTTCACAGCCCAGTCCCAGCTGGCTGTTGAGAATTATACTGGGCACTAGGGTTGTGTGAAATTTTGAAGGGTGTTTTGTTTCGAAGCTGTTTCAACTCGTTTCGAGCTTGAAACAGCGAAATCAAAAGGAAACAAAAGGCTTCAAAACTGAATGATGTTTCTAAACATCTTGAGGGCACTCGAAATGTTTAGAAAAGTTTGGAGTTTCAAAGAAGCCTGGTGGCAGGAGGCATGGGAGAACTAGGGTTGTGCTCTAAGTGGCTCTGCCAGCCCCACAGAGCTCAGCGAGGCAACGGGAGAGCCAGTGGCAGAGCTGCTCAGAGGGCAGCCCTGGCCTGTAGCTCTCCCCCACCTTCCGTGGGACTGCAGAGCCTCCTGCCACCCAGCTGCTCTCCAAGGGGCTCTGCCACTGACTCTCTGCCACCTCCCACCACTGGGCTGAGCTCCATGGGGCTGGCGGAGCCACTTGGAGCACAGTCCTGGCAAGCACAGCCTGGCGAGTGGAGGCTCTGCAGCCCCATGGAGCTCAGCCCAGTGGTGGGAGGCGGCTGGAGAACCAGTTGTAGAGCCACTCTGAGCGCAGCCTTGGTGAGCACAGTCCCACAGAGCTGAGCCTCGTGGCAGGAGGCAACAGAGAGGCAGTGGCAGAGCTGCTCGGAGCACAGCCCTGGCTAGTGGCTCTCTCCCACCTCCCGCCACTAGGCTCAGCTCCATGGGGCTGCAGAGCCTCCCGCCACTGGGCTGTGCTCACCAGGGCTCCGCTCCAAGCAGCTCCACCACTGGCTCTCCTGCTGCCTCCCACCGCTGGGCTGAGCTCCATGGGGCTGGCAGAGTCACTCAGAGTGCAGCCCGGTGGCAGGAGGTGGGGAGAGCCAGGACTGTCCTCCAAACATCTCTACCAGCCCCATGGAGCTCAAACTGCCCTCCCAGTGCTGCCGGACTCCTCCCAGGGGTGCAGGCCCCCAGATCTGCATGCAGAATGTCAGGAGGCTGCCACTGCTGCCTGGGGCCAATGGCAGCACCATTCTTCCTCACGCTGGGTGTGGGCTGCACCCAGTGCCAATCCCAGGTGGTGGCAGCAGCAGCAGCCTCCAGTCAACCTGAGCACAGATCTGGGGGCCCACACCCCTGGGAGGAGTCTGGCACAGCCCCAAAGCCCTCCTGGAGGCATGGGCCCCCAGATTGCCCATGGGATGACAGGAGGCCAGTGCTGCCAGCAACTGACAGGAGTTTTGCTTTTAGCAGTTCGAGGTACAGTTTCCCAGAAACCCCTGCACCTATCTCCTTGAAACCTGGCAGGCTTCATGCCCTCAGAAGGGGCTACCATCCCTGCAATGTTCATCTGAATCAGGGAAAAAATGACAAAGTTATAGGCATTTCCATGATTGCCCATTCTAATCTATGGGCGAAACATCGAAATGCGTCGAAACAGTGAAACAGTTTCAACAAAATGAAACAGAACAGTACTTTGAAACAAACCAAAATGCTGTCCCTTTGAAATGGTGAAACATACGTCAAAACTAAATGGTGTTGTTTTGTACAGCCCTACTGGACACCCTGGAAATGCAGGGGTGTGGGGCACAGTCTGGCCAAGAGTTGGAGCAATGCAGAGCACCTTGCAGGCAGGTAGGCAGGCACTGCTGCCTGCCCAGCATGCTGTCCCGCTTTGCCCCCACCAATTTGTGAGAGCACGGGGTGGAGGAAGCAGTGCCTTGGATGTCCCGGATTTCTTTATAGTTAACCTAGTTATAGGGTACTACCCTAGATATAGATCAAAGTATACAGAGCTGATGCTAATTTAAGGCCTTGTACAGACCATTCAGTTTCTCCTAGGAGAATCACTACTCTTCCAGGAGAAACCACAAATATACAGATGTTCAGGTTTTTTCTCCCAAAGTAAAAATGGCTGCTCCATGAAAAAACCAATGTGCAAATAACCAGGGTTAAATCTCTCCCGGGAGAGCTTCTCCTGGGAGAGAAAATGTTTGTACAGGCTGTGGCTTTTCTCAGAAGAGAAAACAGTCCTCCAGAATTTCCCCCTCCAAGGAGACAGTGGGCACATCTACATGTGCACTAGCCTATTTTATTGTCCATTAGTATTTCAGAAAAAAACCATGCTAATGTATAGGAAAAGAGGCTACTGCACATTAAGCATAACTTAAAAAGCATGCACTTTCACTACTGTGCATTATGGCAGGCTACTGCATATTTATTTAGTACCTTGAGGAACTTTTACACATGCTCCAGGGGTGGGGAAGGGCAGTGCTTTAATTACAGTTTTAGTTCAAGCACCCCTGCTACCATTTTTTAGCATAGGGATGCTGATACACAAGACACAGGAGGCTGCTGGAGTGCAACAACTGCCACACTCCAGAAGACATGATTAATCAAGTCTGCTCCAACGCGCTGGAATTCCAGTGAGTCGGAGCAGCCTCTGTGCTTGTGTATAGCTGCCCTCATATTGGAGGTACTACATGCACATTAGGAAAAGTGCATTAATACATGTGTAGACACACCCAATGTGTTGCTTGCTGGACTCTCCTGCTCCAGCAGGGAGCAGAACACACCCTCTTCACAATCCACATTGTGCTGCAGAGAAATACAGGCTGACCATGGTCAGTCAATTGTGATTTCCCTATGCAGTGTTGCCGTCTGTCACAAGACAGCCTAAGGGACCCTGCAGAGCACACTGAGATGTGTGCAAAGGCCCCCCTCCATGGCTGCAAAGTGTCAACACTGCAAGTTTTCCACTCTTCAGGGCCTTAGTATTTTAATGTCCATACACCTGCAACTGGGTTTTTCTACCAGGAGAACAAATCTGGGAGAACAAGCCAATTGCCCATCATGAATGATGGAGTGTTTCAGGGAATGTTTACATGCCCCACCCCGACTTGCCCTTCGGGGCCGGCCATGTAAACCGGGGTAGGCAATTATTTTGGGTGGAGGAACACTTAGAGTTTTAGCACTCTGTCCAGGGCAGCATGGGTAGCCCCACCCCTTGGCAGGTGCCCCACCCCTGGTAGCCATCTTGTGACTGGAAGTCCTGCCCCCTAACCCTGGACTTTTGCCACCAGAAGTCCCTGCCCTTGCCCCCAGAAGTAGTCCTTTCAGCAAGGGGTTTTGGCATCTAAACAGGAAACATCTACAGCATTCATTAATTTGATTTCAAAAATATTTTTGTCCAGATTTACGTGTTTTTGTGTTGTGTACATAGAGGTGATCACACAACAGCTTAAAATAAAGTCTTATTCTTGTGTGTTGTGGAGGATGGGTATAGGTGTGGGGGGGGCTGTGGGGGGGTGTCTGGATACGTGGGGTGAGGGAGCGTGTGGGTGTGAATATATGGGATGTGGGTGGGGTTTGTTGGGGTCTGTGTGGGCAGGCAGGGTGGCTGGGCTGTGCGAGGGAGGTGTGGTGGTCTGCATATGTGGAAGTGCAAGGGGTGTGTGGATGCATGTGTATGGTGGAGTGTCCATGTAGGACTCACCCTGTGAACACCCACACACTCTGCCCCTGCCTGCGCACCCCCCACCCACATACCCACATTCTGCCCTGCCTGCACACACACCCACATCCTGCCCCTGCCTGCACATCCCCCGCCACACTCTGCCCCTGCCCACACACACACACTAGGCTGCTCAGTTGTGCCGAGTACTCTCCCTGGGTCCTACTGCCCCTGGCTCCTGTCAGCTTTGACAGGCATCCAGGAGCAAGTAAATATTAAACCCTAATGGCTCCCCTCCATCTCTGTCTCTGCCTCCCTGCCTGAAGAGGTAGAGCCTGCCCAGCCAATTGCTGCTGGCCCTCTCGGGAGAGCATGTGTACCTGATCAAAAGTGTTACAGACAGACAGACAGACAGACAGACAAAGCCCTTTATTTTATTAGAATTCTCCCATATTATTTGGCTAGGGACGGACATTACACAAACTGATTTAAGTGATCAGAAACTGGTTTAAACTTGTAAAAGAACAGACGTTCAGTGGACATAAACCAGTCTGAAAATGGCTGGTTTGAGATAAACCTGGTTGAATGTAGTATCAGACTTAACCGATTTGGCTCAACTGGTTTATGAAATATCTGTCCCAGACTCCTTGATGGTTTAAGTTAAATCAGACTCCACCAGCATCCCAGTATGCTCTCTGGGCTGGGCAGAGCTCTGCTCCAGTGAGCTGGGCTGGCCCCTCACCTCTGCTCTCTAGCCGAAGCAGGGGCAGGGTGTTGCCAGCTGCTGTCCTGGCATGGCCCCCGAGGCAAATTCCTCCCTGCGCCCCTGCCTGCCCTCAGCTGGCAAACTCTGGAGACTGCAACTGGGGTTTGCCAGGCCCAGCCACACCTCCACAACTTGCCTGTAGCCAGGCAGGGACGGAGTTAATTCCTTCCTCTGTCCCCTCTCGCCCCCCAGAAGGTTGGATGTAGTCTCTGTAGTTTGCCTGTAACCAGGCAGGGATGCACCTGTGAGCCCAGAGCTAAGACGTCCAGGACCAGACTGAGAGGTGGGAAATGTTGGCAAAGACCTGACGATCATCACATGTGCTGGAGATGTAGTTAAGGGAAGTTGCAGACAGCTTCACCAAAGAATACAGAAAGCTACATTTACCTTATAAAGAAGAATGTGTAAAAGCTGAGAACGCCTCAACAAAACCTTTCTGAATGCCTGGTGGGGGAACATGTGGGTGTGTGGATAGATATGGGGTTTGTGAGCAGCTGTGAGTGTGTGGGGGAGGGTGGCTGGGGAGGGTTGTGGCATGTGGAGGGTGCGGGTGGCTAGGGTATGGGTTCATGTGTATGGTGGTGCGAAGGGGGTGTGGGTACATGTAGGACTCCCCCTCCTACCAGCAGCAGCAGGCAGCAAGGCCTTAGGATGTTCACAGGGGAACCAGCCCAGCTCCATAGAACCCCTGACAGCCCAGGCTCCCCACTCCTGCCACCCCGCCCTGGGCCCCCACTGGCCCTGGCACTGGCATGGGCCCCACGCTCCCACCCACCATTCCCCCCACCT
>NW_017729031.1:116416847-116418289 GCF_001723915.1 Gavialis gangeticus | reverse complement strand
GCTGCCCCTCAGTCCTGCCGCTAGCTCCTCTTGGGTCCTGCTGCCGCTGGCAACTTGTCAGCTTAGGCAGCCATCAGCAGATAATAATTAATTTTCTACATTTTTTTAGGGGCTTTGCAGGCTGGATAGAATTACCTGGTGGACTGGATTCAGCCTGCGGAGTGTATTTTGCCCTCCCCGATCTAATCCATCCCCAAATTTGGTGTCAAGGGCACTTACAATGAAAATGTAAATAAAACCTGACTGCATAGTTGTACCAGAAAACAGCAGTGCAGGTACTTAAAAGGACTACAAATAATTAGATAAGGACTCTGCTTCCTGAGCCTTTTCAATCCTCAGCTCTTCCTTATTTGTCTTCCATTACATTTTTTGAGTGTATATGTACATTTAAAACTGAAAAACAGCTTTCACTAGAAAAAAATGTTCCTGTTACTGTTTTCTTAATTCAGTGGCTGAAATTGGTTGGCATAGACAATACTTTTTAATAAATAACTCTTAAAATGTAACCCGATTAAGCCTACGTTTTAAAACCAACTCACTTATTCTGCTGGACATCTGTCTCAAATGATTGCTTAGAGACAAAATTGTATTCTACTCCTTCTTTTTCATGACTTTTCTTTGATCTTGTTGTATCTGGAAAAGAGAGGAAACAAAATTAAGAAGACCTGAAACATAAAAGACACTTCACACAGGCTCACTTGCCTTTGTTCAGTCTGGGGCTTTTACGTATCCAAAATTAAAAGGACACAAAGGAGTGTGTTAAGGCTGGGGGAGAAAAAACTTCACTTATATTACAAACAAAACCTTAAAACTGGCTTAAAATTTGTTATGTACTTTGTCATCATTATGTATTAAGGTGGCACCAAAAAAGCTCCTGTCAAGGTCACTGGACATTTATGCAAACAGGCAAGGGCATACAGACTCTGCCTCAGTTTGTTTTAGGCCCCCATCCTGTAAATTGTTCTACAAGGCCAACTCTGCACCCACACAAAGCTCTGCGTAAGTTGATGATTCTGTTGTTTGAAGCCCTGTGTCCTGCACTCCCTGACCAAGCTCTGCTCTGTTTTCTGCTCCCTGCACTACAGGAAATGGGCTTGTAACAGGCATTGCCAGGTGAAATTTTCTGGCATTTTGAGTTGCATCCATCAGATTACAAGATCAGACTGATAAATGATTGAATTTGGCATCAGTAATTCCCATTTTATGTTGGCTTGCACTAGATACAATAGTTTAACACAGGGGTGGCCAACTACCAATCTATGCCACATGACAGGCAGCCTGTGGGTGTGGCACACAGCAGTTTAGAGGTGGGGACAGGCAGCACAGTGGTAGGTAAGGCAGGGAGCAGAAAGCAGAGCCAAAACTCAGTCAAGGAGCACATGGCAGGAAACATAAAACTAAGCAGCAGATTGGGAAAGGGATCAAACTGACAATGGGGGGGG
>NW_017729031.1:116411605-116411847 GCF_001723915.1 Gavialis gangeticus | reverse complement strand
GCCTGCCTGCCTACCCGCCACTCTGCACCATGTGGTTCCCAGCTACATGGCCAGGACCACAGAATGCAGCAGAAGCTGGCATGACCACTACGGACTGGGGCGATCTGTGCCCTCCCCTCCCCCGTTTTTATCTGATTTTGCACTCTTGGATGGAGGGAGGTAAGGGAACAGCCCCAGAGACACTAGGCCAGAAACCTCTGCTAGGAAGAGCCTTCTGGTTGGGAGCTGGGGGTGGGGTGGGG
>NW_017729031.1:116396021-116410507 GCF_001723915.1 Gavialis gangeticus | reverse complement strand
TGATTCTGTTGTTTGAAGCCCTGTGTCCTGCACTCCCTGACCAAGCTCTGCTCTGTTTTCTGCTCCCTGCACTACAGGAAATGGGCTTGTAACAGGCATTGCCAGGTGAAATTTTCTGGCATTTTGAGTTGCATCCATCAGATTACAAGATCAGACTGATAAATGATTGAATTTGGCATCAGTAATTCCCATTTTATGTTGGCTTGCACTAGATACAATAGTTTAACACAGGGGTGGCCAACTACCAATCTATGCCACATGACAGGCAGCCTGTGGGTGTGGCACACAGCAGTTTAGAGGTGGGGACAGGCAGCACAGTGGTAGGTAAGGCAGGGAGCAGAAAGCAGAGCCAAAACTCAGTCAAGGAGCACATGGCAGGAAACATAAAACTAAGCAGCAGATTGGGAAAGGGATCAAACTGACAATGGGGGGGGGCGGGGCCGGGGCAGGATTAATTTGTGGCATGCCTGACAACAAGGTTGACAACCTCCCCCCACTTATAATACTTAGGTTGTAAAGGATAAGGAAGTTGTTCCTGTATTAGTATTTTGAAAAAAAATCTTTCCATTTGGGATTCAAAAAAAAAATTCCTAATTTAAAAAATCCAAATTTAAAGCCAAATCAATGTAGTTCTTCTAACAGAATAGAGCATTCACAAGAGTTAAGATTCATACTAAATTTCCTATACCTGATAACTGCAGCATACATATTTCTGTGGGAAATGGTATCCTTTCTAGTAAATAAGACCTGCAAATGATTCTTTTCATCATTACTACTTTTCAGAAAACTGAACTGTATAAGACTCCCTTCAACATCAAAAAACAAACCAAAAACATGCAACATAAAAGTTCCCTTTGAAGTTAATGATTGAACTGCTGTTTGGATTCGACCCTAAAGAGTAAGAGGACATGCATACACTGAATATAAATAATTATTTAAAAAACAGCATGTTTTTTTCCAGTTTTTCATGTCAAACTTTAAAAACCATAACAGACGTGTTGATGCCTGGTTATCTCCTCTTCAAGGACATTAACCTACAATACTGGGTTTGGATTTTTGCCTTATTTTTAAACAGCTGTTTCTTCTTTATTTTCTGGTGATACTTCTTTGAGGTGAAGTGAATATTCTAGATCCGGTCTGACACAGATGGTATTATAAGCAGTTGTCATTAGTCCTTGAGATGCATTCTGTTTTCACATCCAAACTACATTCTTCAGGTACTCTTCACATGTCCTCATATTTTCATAACTCACTGTCATATATTTTTAGTGTTCCTGCTTTAATTTAGTTACAGTAATTTAAAATTTGTTTATGCAATTGTAACCATCTACTTCTGTGTAGCTACTCAAATTAAATACCACTTTTTTCCTCTCAGTGCAGTTTCAAGTGGAAAGTAAAGTATTTTCTGGGTGTGCCTACACAAGACACTACTGTGCAGTAGAGCTAATTACTATGTAGTAAGTGTTACCATCTACACGTGCAGAGGCTTACTGTGCAGTAATTTGCTCTACTCCACAGTTAATTTGCTATCTGCAAATGTAGGTAGTGAATTAACTGCAGAGTAGTTACTGTGTGGTAAGGCACATGTAGATGGTCAACCAAGAACAAATTTGCTCCCAGTCAGCCAGACAGCAGGGAGTGGGAGATTGCCCATTGCCCCCTCTGGCCATGTCCACACAAGCATGGACATTTGGTTCCCCAGGGACAACTAGCAGTGGGACATCTTGTGCCATGGTCCCTCTGGCACCCGGCAGGTTACCTTCAGTGACATAGGGGAGGCTGAAGCCAGCACTGGCCTGGCCCCAGCAGCTTTACCTGGAGGTCTCCTGGGGCTGCAGCAGTGACAATCCTGCTGCTCAGAGCCAAGCAGGCAGCTGGAAAGTGGCTCTGGCCAGCCAAGCTCTGGTTTTGAGCAGTGTGCACTGGCCCCATGTGCACCACACTGCTTTTTTTTTTTGTTTACTTGTTTTGTTTTTTACACAGGTTTTTTTGACCCCTGGATATCCAGGGGTCAACTTCCCCTCTCCCCCAAAGTTGCTCCCTTGCAACACAGAGAATAGCTGAATGTTCAGTGTGTGGCACCTCACACGTCTGCAGTGCCATGCGTGGCACGGCCACACTCATCTGGATACGGCCTGCCTCTGAGGCTACATAGGACACATTGTGAAATGCACTACCTCAGTGGTCACCCACCTGGAGATCCCTATTGACAGGTAGATCCCCGAGCCTCTTTGGGTTGATCCTGGGCTGGGGGGAAAGCTGGGCATGCACGCATGCACACACCTGCCGCCCCCAGCCCCAGCAGGTCAATCTGTGAGGAAGGGAAGGGAAGGGGCGGGGCCAGATAGAGGCCCCCGTGATGAGCAGCTGACTGTGTGGACAGCCAGAAGCAGGGAAAGGTAACTTGGGTCCCAGCCCAGCCAGGTGGTGGGAGGATTGGAGCCCAGGGGGCTCCTCCAGGAGCATGGGGGAGCTCCCTCCCCATCTCTACAGGGGCGGAGGTAGCAGAGGTGGCTGCTGCTGCGCCTTGAATCCCGCTGCAGCTGGCCATGTGCAAGCATGGCTGAGTTCAGCAATGGGGACTCATATGGGGGTGGCCCCAGCCCAGCCGGGTCTGGGAAGATCTGGTAGTCCAGCAGTGTGGAGGGGGGACTCCCACTGCTGGACACAGCTCAGTGGAGGCCCCAGGGGCCCGTGCCTCCCCCACCTGTGCTCCAGGCACAGCGGGTAGCCCGCAGCAGCAGCTGCTGCCTCGCCCCAAGTGCGGGGGGGGGGGGGGAATGCAGTATATCGTGGGGGGCCCTTTACTACTAAAAACTGATCTTCCCCATAAAAAGGTTGGAGACTACTGTACTACATTTAGTTTACTGTAGGCTTCATTTATATCAAGTTTTCATACTGTACTAAAGTATCCCAGGGCATGTCTATATGTGCAAATGCTCTGTGGTGGGTTTACTCCAGAGTTACTCATTCTGGAGTAAACCCACCCTGGGCAGATGTCTACATTTGCAGGGAAGCAGGAGCAGATTTGCTGTTCATGGCAGCAGTTTGCTCCTGCCCCCGCCGGTGGTGCACTGGCCCCCTGAAACAGCCAGGGGCTGGCAGGGAGCACGGGGCCAGGAGACAATTGTCTCCTGGCAGGGGCTGCGAGATTGCTCCCTGCCCCCAGGAGCTGCCTGCTGTTGGGGCAGGTTCCACCACTGGAGCCCAGGTGGGGACAATGTCCCCCTGCCCCAGCAGCAGGGAGCTCCCAGGTCCTACTACACCATGGTTGCTACACAGTTGCAGGAGTCAGAGCTGGGAGATAAGACAATTGCTTGCCTAAGACAAGGGAGGTGGAGCTCTTAACTCTTATAGTTAAAACTCAAAATTTAACATTACAATTAGTTTGTAAAAATACATAGAACCAACTTTTTAAACCTATGTGGATGACTTGGATATATAAATGTACATTAGAATCCTTGTTGCCAACTCTCATTATTTGAGGTTCCCATGATATTTGATGGTATGTTGTTTGGTAAACCACCAGACCCTGGAGTCAGGCAACTAAGAATTTTGACTTTAAATTAAAAATGTAAACCCTCACAGTTGCAGAAAAAGCTTGGAAAAAGACAAAACTCCTAAAATGGCTCTAACGTAAAAACTACAAATAAGAACTCCAATTTTTTTAAACCCCAGGATTTTTAAGATATATCTTTTACTGGACCACCTGTATAGTTGGAAGAGCTGTTGGACAACCTTTCAGGCTTTTGCACCTTCCTGCACAATGGCCCACTGAAGACAATGGAGACTGGGGTTAAAATCTTTCTAAATCCTGCAAGCCTAGAAGGTTTCTGTTAAGAAAGGCAGGTCACTAAGCCTTTCAAAGCAGGGTGGCTCCAGTTCTCAGAGCAGACTGGGATCAGGAGGGCACTAGATTCTTCTTCATGTCTAAGGGTTACACATTACACTTAGACCACACTAAATCAATGGAATGTTAAGCGGTGTTCAAGTTTGAACATGCTGGGAGCAGTTGCGTGTTAAGGATTAATACTGTTTCTTGCCTGCACAGCTCTCATTTGCCTCTATAGAGGGCTGGCAAGTAGGGGCGTGGCTAGGAGCCAGAACACCTGGGCTCTATCACTTCTCTGGATATTTATGTTTGGGGGGAAATCTGGGAACAGTGAATCCTGGGATGCTGGAGGGCTGCAAATTGCTTGTTTCATCTCTGTAAAGCAGGCTGAAATTTACCCTCACATGAGGTGGATAACACAGCCCAAAGTTAACTCTCACCTGAGTGACATAACTGAGATGCTCAGAGGCTACTTAGCATGACTTAATGAGCTTTAACATATGGACGCTCCCATTTTAAGTGCCCTTGGTATTGTTTAAGTATATCATGTAACTTCACCCTAAGAAAAAGGTAGACGCAGGCTGAGCTACATAGCAGAGAAAAGATTCCATGTAAATGCAAACTGTCTTCTTGGAAAGAGGAAGAAGGGTTGCGAACTAGGAATAAAGAGGTATTGTTAGAGGCCCTTATAATATAAAAGTAGTGCAGTAAAATAGGCAATCTAATTATTGTCAGAGAAAGACCAGTCAAAGGAAAGGCTAGTTGCTACCTGTTAAAGGCGGGGATATTAGTAACAGTTTTTGTTAGGTTTAATGAGCTACAAATTCACTGTCTATATTAAGTCCAGATTTTTTTACTGTTGGTAAGATTATGAATTCCTGTTCCCATGTCTATCTTCTGGAAGTGTTTTGTAAATTTTGTATTGTGGTTGGTTATAGCTGGGTATCTGTGTGTCTTGTTTAAAGATATGATCTATTTCTCTGCTGCAGTGTCCTTGCCAGGTAAAGTCATTTTTTTCAGATTGAAGTAGGTGTTGCAAGCATTATTCTGAGAGAGAATTTCAACTACCCACAAATAGACTGGGTTAATCTAACATCAGGCTGGGATGCAGAGACCAAATTTATTGATGCTTTCTGGAGCAGTTAGTCCTGGAACCTAAAAAAAAAAAGAAAGGCCATTCTTGACCTAGTCGTAAGTAGTGCACGGGATTTGGTGCAAAAGGTGAGTGTTACTGAGCCACTAGGCAATAGTGGCCGCAATGCAATTGGGCTTGACATCCATGCAGGAGGGGAGACAGGAACAAAATCTACCACAGTAGCCTTTCACTTCAAAAAGGGAGACTACACCAAAATGAGGAAGTTGGTTAGACAGAAGTTAAAAGGAATCCCTAAGGAGATGAAGAATTTGTAAGCAGCATCATGGGAATTGCTTAAGACCACCATAATGGAAGCACAGAGCAAATGCATACTGCAAAATGGAAAGCGGACCAAAAGAAAGTCAACATGGTTTAATGGCATAGTTAGAAAGGCAATAAGCAGAACAAAGGCTTCTTTCAAAAAGTGGAAGTCAGATCCTAATGAGGAAAATACAAATAAAAGAGCATAAACTCTGGAAAATTAAATGTAAAACCATAATAAAACAAGATAAGCTCCTTGTCGCACCTTACACTGTGAACCGCACAAATGTTAATCAGTGTTAGTGCCAGCTCAAGTTTGGAGCAGTCACACTTCAGGCCAACAGATGCCTGGAGGACTGAAAGGTAAGAATTATGCACCCTCACCCCCCATTCTGGACTTGTCCCTTGCCCCCACCCCTGGGGCTCCCTCCCGCCACTCCCCACCCCTACCTGCACTGTCTGTCCTGGGGGAGCAGCAGGGTAGGGTTATCTGGGATGCTGGGGAGGGCGAGCAGTGGGCCTGATCCAGGCTAGTGGGGGGGGAGGGGGGATTTACATTAAAGTGTAGCCTAGAGTGGATACACCTTAGTGTAACACAAACTGGGTAACATGGATCAGATATTCCTGCCTTGGAGTGGCATAACATTGAGATGCATGAGTGCTTAAAGCTAGTGTCAGGTGTTCATGTGGGGACAATCCAGGAGTTAAGAGCTCCAGGAGCTACCCAAAATCATCGTGTAACAAGTCCCTAAGAAAAATTCTGAGGAGACACTTGCTAGAGACACAGATGATAACAATAAATATGTCTTTAAATACAACAGAAGCTGAGGACCTGCCAGGGAATCAGTTGGGCCTTTGGATGATCAGGATGTAAAAGGGGCTCTAATAGATGATAGGGACATTGCTGGGAAACTAAATTAATTCTTTGCATCTGTCTTCACTGTGAAATTAGATATTAGGGAAATTCTGTTACTAGATACGTTCCTCTCTAGAGACAAGACAGTGGAGCCAACCCAAATTGAAGTTTCAATGGATGAGGTCAGAGAGGAACCAGCAGCAAATCACCAGCACCTGATGACATTCACCCTAGGGTCCTGAAGGAGCTAAAATTGGAAACTGCTGAACTCCTAACTGTGGTATGTAACCTATCATTAAAAACTGCATCAGTACCAGAGGACTGGAGGGTTCTGTTCCTGGAAAACCGGTAGAAACAATTTAAAAAAAAAGAATTGCTCAGCACTTAGAGAAACATGACTTGCTGGGGAGGAATCAACATAGCTTTGTCAAAGGGAAATCACGCCTCACCAACCTACTAGAGTTCTTTGATGGTGTTAAGAAGGTGGATCAGGGAGATGCAGTTGATATACCATACTTGGACTTCCCAAAAGCTTTTAATGTGGTCCCCCATCAGAGACTCTTAACTAATGTAGATTAGTTAGACAACTATGAGATTAGAGGGAACATCCATATGCAGATTAGAAATCAGATCAAAGATAGAAAGCAAAGAGTGAGTATAAAGGGTCAATTTTCAGGGTGGAAAGAAGTAAACAGTAGGGTCCCCCAGGGATCTGTGTTGGGACCAGTACTATTTCACATATTCAGAAATGATCTAGAAGGGGTGGGTAGTGAAGTGGCCAAATTTGCAGATGATGCAAAACCACTATATTTACTCAAACAGAAGATGACCCTGATTATAAGATGACAGCCCCCCCCCCCAAATAATTAGATTCTTTATATGGAAAATTTATGCATTTGTTATCATTTTCCAGGTATAGAATCTAATTATAGGAGATTTGCCTTGAATTTCATAGAATCACAGAAAATTAGGTTTGGAAGGGACCTCAGGAGTTCATTTAGTTCAAACCCCTGCTCAAAGCAGGACCATCCCCAACTAGATCATTCTAGCCATGGTTCTGTCAAGCCAGGCCTTAAAAACCGCCAAGGATGGAGATTCTACCACCGCTCTAGGTAACCCATTCCAGTGATTCACCGCTCTCCTAGTAAGAGTTCTTCCTATATCCAAACTAAACTTCCCTTGCTGCAACTTGCGACCATTGCTCCTTGTTCTGTCATCTGTCACCACTGAGAATAGTTTAGCTCCATCCTCTTTGAAACCACCCTTCAGGTAGTTTAAGGTTGCTATCAAATCCCCCCTCAGTCTTCTCTTCAGCAGACTAAGTAAGCCCAGTTCCCTCAGCCTCTCCTTACAAGTCATGTGCCTCAGTCCCCTAACCATTTTTGTTGTTCTCACTGGACTCTCTCCAACTTGTCCACATCTTTTCTGTAGTGGGAGCCCAAAACTGAACACAGTACTCCAAATATGGCCTCACCAGTGCAGAACAGAAGGGAATAATTACTTTCCTCGATCTGCTTGCAATGTTCCTACTAATATAGCCCAATACGCTGTTAGCCTTCTTGGCAGCAAGGGCATATAGTTGACTCATATTCAGCTTATTGTCCATTATAACCCCCAGATCTTTTTCTTCAGAGCTGCTGCTTATCCAGTTGGTCCCTAACCTGTAGAGGTGCATGAGAGTCTTCCGTCCTAAGTGCAGGACTTTGCACTTGCCCTTGTTGAATTTGTCCCCCTTCCCACTGCTACAGTAAGGAAAATAAGTCTGGGGAATCAGGTAGTCCTTTGCTCTACTTCCCCTCAACTTTTTCCCCTAGCAGCCCCTTCCCCCTCTCCTTACTATGAGACCCTGTTCTCCTTGAACAGTGGAAGTGAGAAGCAAATTTGAAACCCATAAATTAAATGATTGTATTAATTTGCATATAGTACCTATAGACTTAGTTCCAGAATTGATGCACGTTCCCATTTTTTGAAACTGCTGCACATTTTAGCACAAGTGTTTCATAAACACACTTCCAGCAGTACTTTGGGAGCTACTTACATACCTCTTCTCCTCTTCACACTATGTATATTAGTCATAGATTTCATAGACATTAGGGCTGGAAGGGACCCTGCAAAATCATTGGGTCCAGCCCCCTGCCCAAGGGGCAGGAAGTCAGCTGGGGTCAGATCACACCAGCAAGATAAGCAACCAAGCATTTTTTTAAAGGTATCCAGAATAGGTGCTTGCACCACTTCTGTGGGGAGTCTATTCCAGACTCTGGAGAATCGACGATAAAGACGTTTTTCCTTATGGTGAGTCTAAAATGGTCTTCCAGCAGTTTGTGACCATTAAATCTAGCCTTTCCTTGGGGTACCCTGGTGAACAGACATTCTCCCAATTCCTGATGCCATACCCCTTATATACTTATAGGCTGCCACTAAATCACACCTGATCCTTCATTTCTCTAGGCTAAAGAGTCCTATGCCTCTCAGCTTCTCATAAGGCCTGTTCTCTTGACCTCTAATCATGCACATGGCTCTCCTCTCAACTGTCTCAAGCTTCTCCACATCCTTTCTAAAGTGTGGAGCCCAGAATTGGATGCAGTACTCCAGCTGCGGCCTCACCAAGGCTGAGTAAAGCAGGACGATGACTTCCTGGATGTTGCTTGAGATGCGTCAGTAGATGCAAGCCAGAGTTTTATTTGCTTTGCTGGCCGTGGCATTGCACTGGTGGCTCATGTTCATTTTGTGGTCATTCATGACCTCCAAGTCTCTTTCAGTCATGGTGCTAGCAAGTGTAGTACTGCCAAGCCTATAAATATGATGCAGGTTTTTTTCTCTCAAGGTAGAGCACTTTGCATTTCTCTATGTTGAATGTCATCAGGTTTTGATATGCCCACTTTGTGAGACTGTGCAAGTCGGCCTGAATTGTCAACCTATCCTTTAGTATGACCACGCTTCCCCATAATTTGGTGTCATCTGCGAACTTAGCCAGACCACTTCGGACATCCAAATCCAGATAATTTATGAATATATTAAAGAGTACTGGTCTGAGTACTGAGCCCTGAGGGACACCACTAGTTACCATGTGCCATGTTGACTTGGTTCCACTGACTATTACTTTCTGGGTCAGACCATGAGTCAGTTCCCCAGCCATTGGACCATAAGGTTGTCGAGGCTGCAGTCCCCCAGTTTTACCATGAGGACATCACAGGAGACCAAGTCAAAGGCTTTTTTGACATCTAAATATATGACATCAACCTATTCTCCTTTGTCCAGGTGATGCGTCACCTGGTCATAGAAGGAAATGAGATTGGTCAGGCAAGACTGACCCACAACAAAGCCATGTTAGCTCTCTCTCAAAATGTTGCCTTCTGTTAGCCTGTTGTTGATGGTTTCTTTGATTTTTCCAAGATCTTTCCAGGTACTGAGGTCAAAAAGACTGGCCTGTAGTTTCCTGGATCTTCCTTTCTTCCTTGCTTGAATAGGCACCACACTGGCCCTCTTCCAATCTTCAGGAACCTCTCCTGAGTGCCACAAGTTCTCAAATATACTTGCCATTGGTTGTGCTATGATATCAACCAACTCTTTTAGCACTCTGGGTGCACTCCAGCTGGGCCAGCTGACTTGTAGACGTCCAGCCTCTCAGGCTGTTCCCTCACAAGATCTTCACCAATTATAGGTGTATGTTCACTCTTACCCTAGTAGCCCTGTCAGGCAAGGTGATTCCCTTGGGTTGGTGGAAAACTGATGCAAAGTAATCATTGAGATTAGGTTTTTCCAGGGTGTCAGTTGTCAGCTGCCCCACTTGGTTCAGCAAAAGTCTGATGCTGCCCTTGTTTTTTCCCAACTTCCCTCATTTGAAGGACTTTTTATTGTCTTTGATTCCCATAGCCAGTTTGAGTTTTGTTTCAGCCTTGGCTTTTGTGGTCCACTCCCTACAGGTGCGGGCGAGTGCTGCATAATCCTCCTTAGTGGTAGTTCCCAACTTCCATCCGTTTTAAGCTTTTTTCAGATTCAGCAGGTCCATGAGATCCCTATTGAGCCAACGGGGTCTCCCAGCCCTTTTGTTACCTTTCCTACAGGCCAGAATGGACTTCCCTTGTGCTTTTAGGATTACATCCTTAAGGAGCGACCAGTCATTGTGGACTCCCCTCCCTGTCAGATAATGGTCTCTCAGGGCCTCAACAACCAACCTCATGAGCTTGTGAAAGTCAGCTTTCCTAAAGTCAAGGATTTCTGCATTGCTTAATGATTTGCCAGCTTTGTGATGGATAGAGAAAGTTATCAATTCGTGATCACTATCACCAAGCTTCCCTTCGATCCTCAGATTGCTGACTAGATCATCCCCTTTGGCCAGTACCAGATCCAGGAGTGCCTTACCTCTTGTCAGCCCATAGAGTTCTAGAGTCAAATACAGCTTGTCAATGCAAGTGAGCAAGTGTCCAAAACCAAAGGCTCATAATTTGTCACACACCTCATTGGGCTGGGCCCGATGATTAGTGTGACCCTAGCATGACAGCTCAGCACTGGGATGCTCCAAAATGTAGATGTAGATTAGGCGCATCAATTAAGGTTCCCATCAATTTTGTGGCAGTACTGCTTTCACACTTTTCCCTTAGCTACTTGCAGATTTTGGCTAGGAGTAAGCAAGACTAGGGGCATCTGAACTCCAAGGCTTTGGGGCTTGTACATAGGATGCCACCTAAAAAAAAGGGTCCCATCAGCATGTTTGCCTGGCTTTGGCAGCAGTTTAATGACAGATGATGTGTTTAGCAAAATGTCCTTGTATGTCATTATAAAATGAACGGCATTTTTCCCTGTATCAGTTGGGGGAATAAAACTCATCTTGTATTTGAGTAAATACAGTATTCAAAGTGGTAAAGACCAAGGTGGACTGTAAGGAACTACAGAACCGTCTGCCACAATTTAGAAAATGGGAAACTAAATGGAAGATGCAATTCAATGTAGCTAAGTGTAAAGTGATACATATAGGCAAAAATAATTCAAAGTATACCTACACTTTGATGAACTCCGCATTAGTTGTTACCACACAGGAAAGAGATCTGGGAGTCATTGTGGACAGTTTGCTAAATACATCAGCTCATTGCTCAGCAGCCATCAAACAGGCAAACAAAATGTTAGGATCATAAGAAAGGAACTGTAACCAAACCTGAAAGTATCATGCCCCTTTATAAATCCATTTTGCATCCACAGCTTGAATACTGTGACCAGTTCTGGTCCCCACACCTCAAAAAGGATACAGAAGAACTAGAGAAGGTACAGAGAAGGGTAACAATGATGATCAGTGGTATGGAGGGACTTCCATATGAGGAGAAACTAAAGAGGCTAAGCTAGGGGCAGGCAATTATTTCAGCTGAAGGGTTGCTTAGCAGGGTTTAGTGAGTTTCCGAAGGCCACATGGGTAGCCCTGCCCCTTGGCAGGTGCCCTACCCCCTGGTCACCATCTTGGGACTGGAAGTACCACCCCTAACCCCTGACTTTTGCCACCAGAATTCCCTCCCCTTGCACCCAGAAGAACTACTTTTGGCAAGGAAGTTGCCACCTTGGAACCAGAAAAAAACCAAATTATATTTTAAAAATTCATGGGACCCCGTGTGGAAACAGGGGGCAGGGCTCCTCCTGACTTCTGGTGCGGTCAGGAGCAGCACAGGCAGTTGGCTCTAGTGTGGGACTTCCCTCCCATGCTGCATGAGTGCGGGGGATGCACATGCGCAACGGGGAGTGCCAGTGATAGAGACGGCCCGGCAGAGGTTGTGCCCCTTGCCACAATATGCAGTGCTGGCTGGAGCTGTATGCCACCAGGCAGTAGTACTGGGCACCAGTGCCCCTGCCTTCTGCTGCTGCTGCTGCCACTGCCTGCCAGGGGTGTGCACCATGGAAGGAGTGAGTGGGGAGGTCCCCATACCCCCACCCTGCCCACCTGAGCTCTGTGCTGATGCCACCCCCCTGGGCATGGGCTCTGTTCTGCTGCCAGCCCCATGCTCCTGCTCAGCTGCAGCTTCACCCCATCTGCTTCCCTACCTGCTGCCCGGAGCCAGCGGGACGCTGGGGGAGCAGGTCCCTGGTGGCTGCAGCAGCAACAGTAGCAGCCCCACCTGGAAGCTGAGTGCTGCCTGAGCCAGGCCCTTCTGCCCACAAGGTGGGGAATAAGGCACAATAGGGCATGTTGGGCTGGGGGTGTATAAGTAGGCACCTCACTTCTGCCCTTGTGGATGGGAGGGTGAGGCACAATTTGTTGGAGGGCACTGCAGGCTGGATAAAAGTGCCTGGTTGGCTGGATTTTGGCCCACAGGCCAGATTTTGCCTGCCCCTGGGCTAAACCTATTCAGTCTAGAAAAGAGTCACTTGAGGGAAGCATGGTAAGGGTTTACAAAATACTAAATGGACAAAAGAAAGTAAATAGGGATTTATTATTTACTATCTCCCTTAATACTAGAATTAGGGGTCACAAAATGAAACTGTAGTAAGTTGAAAACTAACAAAAGGAAGTTCTTTTTCACACAGGGTGCATCCACATATGCATTTTACTGCAGATCACACTAATTAGCTCCTCAGTAAAGTGTCACCATCTACATGTGCACCAGTATTAGGGCACAGTACACTAATTAACCCTGCTGTAAGGTAGTACTATCGGGGAGAGTACTATCTTATGGCAGAGTAATTTACTGTGCTGAAATGCTGTAGACACTAACCACAGGAGTAAATTGTGCCCAGTCAGCCCAGCCAGCCAGGGACCTGCTCTGCCCCAGCTCAAATTCCTGCTGTCCCAGCCACATGTGCAGATGCAATGCCTGGGAGCAGTTGATTCAGACTCAAACTACTCTGGAGTTTATTGCTTCACATTAATTGTATGTGTAGATGACCCATAGTGTGTAATTAAAGTATGGAACTCATCGCCACCAAATGTGGAAGCTGAGTTTAGCCCAGGGACGGACAAAGTCTGGCCCACAGGCCGGATCCAGTTGGCCGAAATTCCATTTTCCAGCCGCCTCTGCCCGCATGGCTTGTGCTGGTCTCCACAGCAACCCCAGCTACACCTGCATGTGAAAGCTCAGGCTGGGGTTGCCATGGAGACCAGCCTCAGCCATGCTGGCAGTGCACACAGCACAGCAGTGCAGGGGGCTGTTCCGGAGCTGCTGGGAACTTGGGATGGGAGCAGATTGCTCCAGAGCCAGGGCAGAATCGTGAACTGTAGCCTACACAATCACGGCTCTGCCCTGGCTCCAAAGCAAGCTGCCCCCATCACACGTTCCCAGCAGCTCCAGAGCAGCCCCCTGCATTGCTCTGCCAAGCACACCGCTGGCGTGGCTCAGGCAGGTTTCCATAGCAACTCCAGCCTGAGCTTTCCCATGCAGGTGCGGTTTGGGTCTCCATGGAGACCAGTACAAGCCATGAGGGCAGGGGCTGTGGGAAATGGAGTCTGGCTGCCAGCTGGATCAGCCATTTTGCCCAACCCTGCTTTAGCTAGATTCAAAAAAGGGGCTGAACAAATTCTTGGAGGAAACAGGCATCCGTGGCTATTGAGCGCAGGAGTTAGGGATATAATCTCTGAATCAGAAGTTCCTGGACCTTAAAATGCTGGAGGCTGCAAGTGAAAGGAACAGAGGAAAAAACCATGGTCATACCCAGTTCACTCTCCCTTTCAGCATCCACTCTCTGCCACTGTGTGATAAAGGATGCTAGCAGGACAGACCTATGATCTGACCCAGTAAATTGCAATTCTTATGTTCTTCTGAGCAGATGTCGTATCTGAGGACCTGACTACAGATTATAGCTTTCTTAGTGTGTCTGGGGTAGCTGTCAGTCTTATGAACATAGGAGAATTCATTGGTTTTCTGTATACAGTGGTTTGTAGGATGCCATCCCAGATGTGGACTGTGGCATCCAGAAATGTGATGTTGGTGTAGAAATCTTCCAGAGATAATATTTCATTCATGAAGGTCCCAAAGTTAAGATATAAGGGGTCTGGTAGGGTTACTTTGTTTGTGTAACTTTTGGAACATATGAAAAAGTTCCTGATAAGTGCATGGATGAATTGAACAGCATTTCTAAGACAGGAATTTTCTAAGACAGATAATTCTCCTGATCTTTTGGACCTTAACTAATGGTTTTTGAATGTATGTATTAGTCACATTCATGCATTTATACCTCAAAGCTGGATGTGCTCGAGTGCACACTGCTTAAGGCAGTGGTGCACAACCTTTTTGGGCAGTGGGCCAGGTGGGCCGTGCTCAATCCCTCTGTAGCTCAAATCTGGCAGGGCCCCATCTGGCTGTGCAGAGGGGAGCAGAGGAGCAGCCCGGCCCTGATCCAGCTGCATGGTGGAAGGGTGCTTGGGTCAGCATCAACCTGGCCCCATGGAGGGAGGCTGGGGGGGGGGGGGGGGGGCCCCCCCCAAA
>NW_017729031.1:116390845-116395600 GCF_001723915.1 Gavialis gangeticus | reverse complement strand
AAGCAGTCACACAGAGTGAGGGGACATGGCCTGGTCCTACAGAAGGAAGGGGGCATGGCCCAACCCAACCTGGCCCTGTGTGTCAGGGGGCAGTAAGTGTATCCTGAGCCATGGGGAGATGGGGGTGCAGCTTAGCCCCACCCAGTGGCTTGAAGGGAAGAGGTCATGGCTTGGCTCTGATCTCACTGTGCAAGGGGAGGGTCATGGCCTAGCTCAGACCCACTCCCCAGGGCTTGGAATTTTGGCAGCAGAGAAGGGTTGGCAGTACTATCACTGCTCCACCACTGCCAAATTTCCCAACCTGTGGCAAGCCCTGTGGGCCAGATTCCAAGGCTCCACATTTGGCCCATGGGCAAAGGTTGATCACCCCTGGTTTGAAGTGTTGACCCACTGCTTCAAGTTAGGATAAAAGACTGTAGAAAATAATAAAGTGAATAGGGATGAATTCAGGATTTTCCAAAGGGAGGGGCAGGAGCAGCAAGGCACACTGCAGGGGAAGCTGCACTCCCTGATCCCCACCTCCTCTGCCCCCACTGGGGGCAGACTGTGTGGTGGGAGCTGCTGGAGACTTTTTAAGACCCTAAAGCCAGTGAAAATGCCCCTCCACTCTCCTGCTCAGACACATGTCCCCAATACTCCTCTTCCCCCCACCCCTCCATGCTTCCCACTCCTCTGCCTACTGCTTCTCCTTTGCCCATTATTCAGGGGTAGGGAAGCTGTAGAACCAGCTGGACTATGCAGGGACTGGGCTCAGTTAGGGAGGTGACAGCAGCAACAAGGTAGCTGGAGATTAGTTCCCTCCACCCTGCCCAGTCCCAGAGCAGGCACTAGGAAGGGGAACCCCCCCATGCATCCCTGCTGCCATTGTCCCTGTCCCAGCCTCTATGCCAGGGGTGGGCAAAATGTGGCCCACCAGACCATTCTATCTGGCCCGCAGGGCCCCTGAAAATTTTAGAAAATTAATATTTATCTGTCCTTGGCTGCCTATCATGCAGCCCTTGATGGCTTGCCAAAACTCAGTAAGCAGCCCTCCGCCCAAATTAATTCCCTGCCCCTGTTCTATGTAGTGAGCAGAAACAGCTCTGGTGCCTTCCCCAACCCTGGAGACAGTGAGGAAAGGCATGTAAAGGAGGGAGGGAAGAGGTAGGAAGGGGGCATGCCTCTGAACAGGAAGGGGAAGAGAGGGAGGATTTTCACCTATCTTAGGAGCTTTAAAAAGCCCCGGGAGGCTCCTGTGGTACATGCTAATCCAAAAGGTAGGTGCAGCTGCGCCACTGCTCCCCCCTGGATCCGCCCCTGAAGATGAACACATTCTACTGTGCTGAGAAATTCTGCATATACACAAGCACTGTAGAGATATATTAAGAACATCCTAGACCTCATAGAAGAAAAAAATTAGATTGCTAGCTGAGTGTTCATTAGGACCAATGTTGCAGTAATATTTATTTAATCAGGAACTAGAGTTCAGGAAGCAAAGTGAAAAAAAAAGAATCACAATATGAACCTTTTCATTTCACCTTGGATATTTTGTCTGCATTTCCCTTTCCCCTCTTTTTGTTGAATTTTCTGTTTACCTCCTTACTATAGCTTGGCTCATTTCCTAGTACTGCTAAATTATCTACCTGATTATCTCCTGTATCATTTTGATGACTTCTTCTTGCTGTTATTTCACACTTACAATGTTTATAAATTGACACCGTTTCAACTTTATGACATGAGTTTCAACTTTACAATGCTTGATCCGATGCGACGCCACGCCAGTGAACAAGTTCACTGCATCGCTCATCTTCCTGGAGAACATCTGTCCAAACTTCCTTGGACACTTTCTTTAAGAAAGCAGACAAGACTCCAGAAAAGCCTGCAGCCAAGACTCCTGAAGAGTCTCCAGCCAAGAACCCTTCAAAAAGTCCAACTAAGTGCCTTTCAAAAAGTCCAGCAAAGTCACCTCAAAGAAGTCCTTCCAAATCAATATGATTGATATTTACAATATAAATACAATAATGTACCTATATTACTCATCTATAATTGATCCAGTACAAAATACTGGGTTATTTTTGGTGAAAACAGGATATTGGGCCTTGGTTCAGGAACCAGTCCCCCCATTTATAACATTGTTTCTTGTGAGAAAATTGGTTCTGAGTTGCAACGTTTTGACTTAAGACACGGTTTTCAGGAACCAATTATGTTGTAAGTCCAAGGACTGCCTGTACTACTAATTAAACTGCCTCTTTCCCTAGCTTTGAAATTGCCATTTCTTCTCTTTATTCTCATTACTTCAACAGAAGACTGTTGACCATTATCCAAATACATACAAAGACAAGCTGCTCTTGAAAATATATGCACATGCACTTCAAATGTGACAATTAAACATTACATTCAAATTTAGAAGTAATTACTAGTGTACAATGTAGGTCTTCAATAAAGGGCTATTGAAAAAGAAAGTTAAAGCCAACAGTGTAAGTTACACACACACATGCACGCACAGCCCTGCTGTCTAAATGTAAGTGCCATTGACATATTTAAATTTTTTGGATAACAGAAGTGGATGACAGAACCCTAAGCTAGGTTTGGATCTTGAGGTAGTTATTTGCATTATTTAGAAAACTTCTTTAATAATGTCAATGTTGGATCAGCAGACATTATCACCATCCATCTGCACTATTAATCTATACATCATAAAAGCACTACCACCACTCTTTGGAATAGTTTTTTAAATTCCAATTTGCAAGTGGCTGTTGTTGTGTATGAACAGAATTAATATGCTAATCAAGACTTCAGAGTACTAAACAGGAACTGATCTGCTTCACTGCTCTCTACTTAAGATAAATATTTTTCTCCCTAATTTAACTGAAGAAACAAGAGTCTATAGATAAACACCATTTTGACAAAGAACAGTGAAGCCTAAGTTTCCTTTTTGCTGAATTTTCCAAAATGTTTCATTTTTATTCCAACTTTTGAAAGTTACAATCTAATTTCATTTCCTAGTAATTCAGTGTCACTTCTGTTATGGGTACTGAGAAAAATCAATCTGTTCACTTAGGAAAATGTAATGCAAAAAATTGATTCAGTTGACAAGATTCCAGACTCTGTCCATGTGCCAGAGGGGGAAGTTATATGAACTGGGCTGTTCAGAGAAGGAAATGCTTTCAAGGGGTGGAAAGGAAATAAGCTATGTCCTAAAGATGCACATAAATGAGGATAAGAATGGTAATAGATTACTGAACAGCATTTTAACTAGTAATTTTACTACTGAGCATAATTCACAGAATGATTCACAAATAGAGACTTCTGTAGATTTCACTTACGTGGAACTGCAACACCATACTCCTGTGGATTCTCTGATACAACTTTCTGCTTGAGCTCATTTAGTTTGGCTCCCAATGAACCTAATAAAAGCAAAAAGCTTCTGTGTGAAAATAAATTCTGCAAACTGCAGGAATGTTATCAGCTGAATGTAAACAAAATACACTATTTAGGAGGAAACTGGAAAAAAATCTTTAAGGGGGGAGAGAGAAGAGATGCTAGGGCTCACCTGATTCTACCTTAAATAGCATCAACATCAGCTGCTTAAATCCTCAAATAACTACAGGCCAGACATTTACGAGTCACTAGAGGCTTAGATAGATATTAATTTGACCCACTTTTATGTGTTGTTTTAGAACAACAAAAAGTCTGTGCCAGAGGCACTGTGTACGTGGGGGCCTGAGAGCCTTGGGCCCACTTGGGAAGAGGGCTGTCATCTGCAATGTATAAAACTTTCCGTAAATCCATCATCTTACCCCCCACCAGCACAAATAAAAGTTGGTGCCTATAGTCTGTGGCCACACATTCAGGGTTTTTGTCCTATTAAAAAATGGCCATTCCAACCCTAAAATAGTGGATCTGCAACAAAAAAAAGTTGCTATTTAAATCAACAACTGGAAAGGCTTTCTGGGATAAATTTACATGTGAACAGGTATTTTTGTTCACTACTATCCCACAGTTTCCTGCTCTCCTTTCTGCCTGCCAAGCGGGAGGGAGGGAATGAGAGTAGCTGACTTCCTGACAGTTTGCCCAGCAGTAAACTGTCAGAGCATCCAGCGCACTGGTGTGGCTCTGTCCCGGACCCAGGTCTGCCACAGTTCCTGTGGGTTAGGGAGCAATGTTCAAAACTGTCCCCCCAGCACACGCCATTGGAAGCTGGGAACATAGAGCAGTTTCTGGTCTTTGAGACAACAGCTGATGAGCAGGGATCCGGGTTTTCCATTTCCCATGAAGAAAATGGAGAAAATGGTGGATTTTACCTTTTACCGGAGGCAAATGTGGATTTCTCATCTTACCGGAGAAACCCATGGATTTTGCAGTTTTGCAAAGAGCTGTCTGCAGGCTGGCTGAGTTATAGCCTGCAAGGGGCAGGGAGGGAGCAGAAGCAGGGTGGTCAGGTAAGGGGGCGGCGCCATGTCCCTGTATATGCACGTGGCCATCAGGCAGCCTGGAGAGCAGCCCCCATAGGTAAGTGGAGTGGGGGCCATTGAGACCTCCATAGGGAGGGAGGGAGTAGGGCAGGGCTGGAGCTGGGGCTGCTGCCCAGCCAGGGGGTGCATGAGGCTTGGAGCCCAGGACCGCAATTCGCAGCCTCAGGGCCCTGGTGGGTAGCAAGACGGGGCTGCAGGCGGCTCATTCAGAGGGTGGAGAGGTGTGGCCAGCTCCCCGTCACTGTGCACACTCCAGGGGGTAGATGGGACCTGTGCTCCCCAGATCTGTGAACGGGGGGGG
>NW_017729031.1:116390608-116390819 GCF_001723915.1 Gavialis gangeticus | reverse complement strand
TCCCTGCTGTAGGCTCGGGCTTTTGTCCTGCTGCCCTCCCCCAGGGCCTCCACAGCCTGGCAGGTGCAACCCAGTGCTGCAGGGAACAGCAGGGCTGCGTGAGCCCTGCACTGCCCTGGCAATGCATACCTGCATGCGTAGCAGTAGCAATGCGGGATTGTGCCCCTCACTGCAGCCCCGCAAGCAGGGGATGCATCGCCAGGGCAGCGCA
>NW_017729031.1:116385288-116385608 GCF_001723915.1 Gavialis gangeticus | reverse complement strand
GCAGCAAGGAGATCCCTGCACAGCCCCACTGTGCCCTGCAGAGCCAGGTTGCACCTGCCGGGTTGCAGTAGCTCTGGGGGAGGGAAGCAGGGAGCCCAAGCCTGCAGCGGGCAGTGTGCACCCACCCCACCCAGTGCACTGATCTGGGGACACTGGTCCCCCTGCCCCTCCTACCCCACAAAGTGTGCACAAAGGTAGGGAGCTGGCCCCACCCCACCTGAGCCTGCAGCAGGCAGCCGGGGTGGGGAAGCCAGGCTCTGCTTCACTGCAGCAGCTGCCACCTCCAGCCATGGGCAAGGGGCTGTGGACCCAGGTCACTG
>NW_017729031.1:116379133-116385044 GCF_001723915.1 Gavialis gangeticus | reverse complement strand
TTTGCGATGTTTTTTTCAAAGAAAACCAGGATACCTGCTGATGAGGCAAACCTGTCAGTGAGCCTATCCAAGCCTAGATATGGGAGAAAACAAGGCCCTACGACAGAAAACTGGAGAAAATTAGAGGACGTTACCATGTTACAGAGCTCTTCATTACAGCTTCTAGAAGGGAAACCTTTCGTGTTTTCATTATAAAAAGGTGACTAAAAAGGAACCTTTTTAGAAACTTTTTCTGTCAACAAAAGCCATTTTCCACTGATGGGGGAAGCAAAAAAATTATAACTCTTAAACCAGTGAAAATGTTTGGCCAGGTCTGTATCTTACCAATCAGAACAATGAGTCTCTGCTTTTCTCCAGGCTGTTGCTGATACTTCGTGACTTCTTCATATGTTAGTAGCTCCAAAGTGTCTGCTTGTTCCGTCTGCTTTGCTTCAGTCTGGTTGTTCTGTTTCTCCTTTCGACTTAATCTAAAGCTCCTCCGCAACCCAGCTAAAGAGCGAAGTATCAGATATGTTAAATCAAGTCTCATCCCAGCTCACTGGCTAAACTGCTTAAACTTCTGTTGCTTGTGTGGTTTTTCATAAAATCATAGCGCTGGAAGGTTATCTAATCCAGCCTCCTGATCAAGGTAGGATCAGCCTGACGTGTTTGCCTAACCTAAGTTTTAAAACTTCTGGTAATGGAGATTCTGCAGTTTCTCTAGGTAATTTGTTCCAGTGCTTAACCACCTGGCAGTTAGAAATTTCTGCTTAATATTCAACCTAAATTTTCCTTTATATAATTTGAGACCATTGCTTCTTTTCCTTTCTCTGTATCCACAGAAATCAATCAATCAATCAATCACAATCCTCTTTATAAAAACCCTCTTGATATTTGAAGACTATTATCAGCTCCCTCACAGTCTTCTCTTCTCCAGATTACATAAACCCACTTCTTCCAGCCTCTCCTTCTACACCACATTTTCTGGACCTTCAATTTATTTATTTATGCTTGTTCTCCCCCTCAGTTGGTTTCTCTACTGTCTCCTTCAGAAAGCTGCCTCCAAAACCAGGGGTCAGCAACATATGACCCATGGACTGAATCCAGCCATTGCATCCAGCCTGGGAACTGGGGTGAGGGGCTTTGCTCATCCCATGACTAGATAACAGGGAGAAGTTGCACTGGTGGTGGCTGGATCAGAAGCACTCGCCTGCTTTGGACCTGAATCAAGTTGATATGGCTTGTCACTGCAAAACTTTGCCAACTGCTGCCCAAAACAATCCAAAACTTGTTTGATTATTTGTGCAATGCTGATATCCCAGCAGATATCCTGATAATTAAACTCCCCTGTAAGCACTAAGTCCTGTGATTTTGCTATCTGAAGAATCCATTTTAAAAAAGTGCTTCCTTCTGATGTGAGAGTCTATCACAGCATCTGTGATAGCAGTTTTCCCCTTTACTTTAAGCATAGACTTCAACAGTCCAGACAAGCAGGGGTGTGCTCTCACAGCAGCACAAATAGTAGCAGCACAAATTTATGCTGCAATGCATGCCCCTCCACATGCAGTTTGTTGAGGGACAGATTGTCCTACTTCAGGCAAAACTGCCCCTGGCCAGCCCCTCCTGGCTCCCGGTCGGATTCCTGTGTGGAGGGTTGGCTGGGGCATAGCATGCCTCAGTGTGGGCCTAGCCAGCAGGCAGCCCCCATACTGAGGTGCCCAGTGCCCCAGTCAGCTAGGAAGCAGCATGTGGAGACAGGGAATTAGGCTTCTTTTGCATGCTTTGCTCCACTTTTTTATCAGGGCCTTTTTCTTTTCTTTTTTTAACCACTGGCAAATTCTGGGAGCAAATTTTGCCACTGCACTGCAAATTAGTAGTGCAGTGCATGGTTTAACGTGCTAGGCGTATGGTTTCTGGTGTCACAAATTGCATGTGCATGTATGTGTGGACATGGCCTGTGTCTCTCACTCCATTCTTTGCCTCAATACAAATTTATGCATCTTTTAATATAAAAGGCAACCCCACCTCATTTTGTTCTTACCTGTAACAATAAAACAAGTTGAACTCACACTCTTGACAATATTCCAGTCACATGAATTATTCCATCAAGTCTGTTATTCCATTAACATCATTTTGTGTACTTCCCCACATGCGTTTCTCTAACATAAACAACTTAGAAGACTTGCTGATTGCCCTACTAATTTCCATCTCACAATATTGTTAAGGCTCCTCATTGTCTTTTCTTCCTTGGCCTTCATTCAGGTCTTTTTGTTCTTTATTTGTTTGTGATCTTTTGTTTCCATCCCTCACTGAACCTAGCTTAAAGCCCTTTTTATTATATTAGCAATATGCCTTGCTTCAGGAAAGACTAATTTGTTGTTTACAAACAATTTGGTGCATAGTGTGCTTCAGTATAGAAGGGAATAGTGGGGTCCTTAGAAAGCTGTTGAAAGGACACAACGGACTCCTTCAATACAGCAAATTATAAGAAGACACACATTCCATAGCAAATTCAGATGACAAATGTGTATATTTGCTTACATGATGGGAAACTGTTCAGGGTAAGATGTATTTGAGTCTCCAAAACAAAGGTTGAATTTTTGTTGAATCTCTTGGCCTCAAACGAAAAGTCAGATTGTGGCTTGTACCTCTACACAATCTAGTTAACACAACTTGCACAAACCTAGAGAACTGATAAGCTGCTCTAAAACAAAAGCAATAAGATCCATGCCACATTCTACAGGGAAGACAAATGGGAATTAGGCTTCTTACCTATATATTGCCCGTTGAAATATCCTTCACAGTCACAGTCTTCTGTTAACAAAATGAGAAAAAGGAAAGATAAACATTGCACTGTGCCTTACGTTACATAGTTTGGGGAAAGCTCTGTGTCCTCTATTACATACAAACCATTTTCTACAAAAATGTTAGTGGCATGGAAAAGGGCTTATCCCTTGCCTAGTAGCTTATATAAGCACAATTAGCTTCTATATTCAGATAACATTTCAGAATTTGAGGTTTCCTGTAGATGTGTATTCCTTAGTGTTCACCATATCTGTTACTCAGGTTGTTAATATTCATGATGTTGCAATGTCCACTATAAGCCTACAAAAAACACAAAACAAAACACTTCCCCACTCAAAGAGGTAGGGTTCTAACTTCTCCTGTGCATCAGTGGATCTGATTAGCACAGGATACTTCCTGCTCTGAGGCCATGGGCAGACGTTACATTTGCAGCACTACAAATGCCCTGGTAGCAGTGAAAGCAGTGACTGTTCACATTGTCTATGGTATGAAAAAAGTGGCTGATCTGCAACCAGAGCATTCCTTTCAAACACAAACTTCTTGGTAGTGCAATATTTTGTCACACATGTAATATATACAGTTCCAGGTAGTCCTACAGGGCGGGTCTTAGCCCTCCAGCATCCCAGAAGACTTTACTCTCCACCCCCGATGAGCTCCAGGGCGTGTCTGTGATTTACACCAAAGTCTGTTGCCCAGGGTTGGGAAAATGAACTCATATGTCATCATCAGTCACAGTCACTTGCTACTAAGTACTCAGGCACACCAAGCCCTCTCATGACCCATGCACTACTGCAGGGCTGTGCCGTGACAACGGAGAGGGTACATGCCTTCCTGGGACACATGCAGGAGAATGGATCTGAAAGCACATCGATTCTGTGTAAAGGGCCTTGTAAGCTACAGGCAAAAACTGCAGTGCTGTAGAGCCCCTTTCCTGTGCTGCTGCCAAGTATTTTCCAGACCCTCTAGTCTCTCTCCAGAGTATGCAGGAGGCTGACAAGCTCTATACGTGCATTCCTTCTCTCCCAACCCCAACACTTTTCCAAGAGATGGAGTGATAATGGAAGGGACATCAAGCTGTGGAGTCTGTGGGAACAGAAGGCACAGGCAGAAGTGACAATTTCAGTAATGCCAATGCTCGCAGAAAAATCATGAGACTCCTAATTTCCAAGTCAAATTAACTCTGACTTATGATGTCCGAATAGAGAGATCAAATTATGGGATTTTTTCTTCTGGCATATGTAGAAAGCACTGAGCTGGTAAGTCTGTGAAGGAGAAAGAGTGAAGGGGAGAGGGGAGGGGCGAGGGGGCCCCCCATGGTAAGGGAGGGCGTGGGGCAGGGGCTGGGGTGAATGGGACCCTGAGCCCAGTCATGCGACAAGAGCTGTGGGCAGTTCGTCCAGGAGCACGGGGGGAATTCGTATGTGGGGCAGAGGCGGGCTGGGGCTCTGTGCCCTGCTGCCTTTGCCCTGGGAGTCGAACACTAACCGTGCTGCACATCCCCTGCCCACCTGATGTTGTCATGTGGCTCCCAAGGCAAAGGCAGCAGCGCATAGAGCCCCAGCAGACAGCCTGCCTCTGTCCCGTACACAAATCCAGGGGGCACGTGCCCCCCACGCCTCCCCCAGGGGTGCATGCAGTGGCAGGGAGCCGCACCCCCATACTGTGCTCCTGGACAAGCCACACACGGCTTTGTCACACAACCTGCCCCAGCCCATCTGCGTATCAGTATGTGTCTATGTATCTGTGTCTCTTTGTGTCTGCCCCTCACTCCCAAGCCTCAGCCCCCCCAGCCCTGCTGCTGCCCCTCACTCCTGACCCACAGTACCCTGCATCCTACCAGGGTGTGCAGGGAACCCCCCGCCTGCCACACACACCCACAGCTCCCCACACCTTCCCAAATAATGCCCCCCCACACACACACTTGAAAAATAGCATCTCATGATTTACATTCCAAATCTCTTGATTTTTACGATTTTGTCTCATGATTTTTGACATGGTGAGGCTGGCAATACTGCAATTTTTGCCTGATCTGGCCACAAAAAGTGGTCTATAGCCATGACCAAACACAAGTGCACAGTTGCAGACAGCTTAAAAAATGGCTCATGGGGTGAAAATCTGAATCCTCATTGCATGAGGGGTCAGATGAAGACATTTCAAAACACAGTGTTTTCTGTAACTCCTGTTTGCACTGCCTGCCAGCCTCAAACTGTTTTCAGCATGGGAGAGGAGAAAGGGAGCGGCAGAAGTTTGGTCTGGGGGGGTTTTCAGCCCCTACTGGAGAGTGGGACAGGTGTATTGGAGCACCCCCAAGGTGGTGGGGCTCCAATTCCCACCTCCAACCCCCAGTGCTAACTGGGGAACCCCTAGAACAAGCTCCCTCTGCTCTTTTTCTCTCTCCCCTTCTGAAAACATTGCGGCCTTGCAGGACAGAAAGGCCATTGCTAAAGGAAACCTGCTTTGGGCTGCAGCTAGCAGCTACATTCCTCCCCTGGAACCAACGGTGCACTTCTGTTTGGTTTGGGGAATTGCAACTCACAATGCTTCCTGCAAAGCGTTCTCAGTTACAGCAGGGAGCTGCACTTCTCTCTACACCCTAAGTATTTTGTTAACTGTGTGAACCACTGCCAATCCTGCAGCAGGTTTTTCAAGAGTTTCCCAGCAATTAAGAGGTACCTAGCTAATGGTGCACGTCACACCTTGTCATCACAGGATGCTAACGAATTAACAAGATTTGATACAGTCCCCAAGGCATCTTCTCTTTCCTTAGGCCTGCCCAACACCCACCTCGTCATCTCTCATCATGAGGTTCCTGTCTCAGCCAATGGGAAGGTTTGCCTTCTGCTCATTCCTCCCTCTGTGGGGAGGCTATCCCTGTCAGAATGTGACTGGGGAACCTAAGTCCCAAGCAGATGATACCCTGTTGCTGCCCCTGGCTCCCTTCCACCCAACTTCCCAGATCTCATGTGGTGAATAGTGGAGGTTTCTGGGAATGTGCAGTCCATGCCCAGCACTGGGGGCATGGGGTAGAGGGAAATCACATGGCTAACCTGGCTGCTTGCACAGGGAGCGGTTGCATGGTCATGGCAGTTGGGGCAGAAAGCCACCTTGGTTTCTCCCCAAAAATCTC
>NW_017729031.1:116377192-116379122 GCF_001723915.1 Gavialis gangeticus | reverse complement strand
AGCTGTTTTCCTGAGGTGGGATCTCTGCACCCGCCACAGCGGTCAACACTTCACCGGGATATGTTGCAGTACTTGCACTGGGATGGAAGGTCATGGCATCCATAGACCAGTGCACTGTGCCCTGGGATGGCATATGGTAGGGGGACTGGCTACTAGACAAACGCCAGGTCGATACCAGCTTTGATGGCTTGCAGGTCAGGCAAGGCAATGAACTGGTAGCATATCTTCTGAGATCTGTGAAGTGTAGCTCTTGCATTTCCAGGGTTGCCTCACCTGTTGATGGACCTATCAAAGCTTACAGTCTCCTTCCACAACTCAGTATCATCCAGCAGCACTGTGTCCTCCACAAGAAAGGTGTAGGGAGTCTCTCTCTTACCAAGCAGAACAACTTGTCTTCTAGGGCGGGGTTAAATTTGTCAGGGACACATCAGCCAGATGTTCTAGTCTTGCAATGAGAAAACAGGACTTACAGGAAATCCTGGGAGCATGGGATGGGGAGTCCCACAGCATTCTTGAACTCTGTCTGCCAGGGAGGGAAGTATGGTGAAAGCATTGATGCTTATTGCTTGTCTAAGGGCAGCAATCCCTGGTAACTTAACAGCCTGATACTCTTCCTTTACACGACTGGAGGGGGGTGGGTGAAACGCCATTCCAGTATGCACACTGAGAAAGGGAAGGGGTAGTGAGCACAAGATGCAAATCACAGGCTGCACAGGGAGTTCATGAACTTACCTTCCCAAGTTCTAGCCAGTGCAAGTGTGTGGAAAGATACTGAGCTCTTCCTATTCAGAAGTTGTGTTTTGCTGCATATTCTCTGAAAAATCTGACACATTCATATGGCTATTTGTTGCTTCCCTCTGTTTCCAGCCACTACACCTGTGTCTGGCATGTTGGACAGCTCTAGGGATGATTACAACCCAAGGCTAGAGCAAGAGACCACTGGCAGCAAACGGCACATCATAGGAGAAGGAAGAGCCAAAGTAAGGAGGAGATGTTGATATCATTCATAGTCTCTTCTGAGAACAGAACTGCAGCTGCAGAGGAGTGGAAGGCATACATCAGGCACCACTAGGAGTGCTGTGCTTTCCTCATTAGGGTGAACATAGCCCAGGCTATATATGTGGCCCTTTTTCAGGTATGGAAGACCATGGAGGCCAGTATGTGGGTGGTGGATACTGCCACATGTGCCTTAGAGATTCATAGATGTTAGGGTCAGAAGGGACCTCAATAGATCATTGAGTCTAACCCCCTACATAGACAGGAAAGAGTGCTGGGTTCAGATGACCCCAGCCAGATGCCCATCCAACCTCCTCTTGAAGACCCCCAGGGTAGGGGAGAGCACCACCTCTTTTGGAAACCCATTCCAGACCTTGGCCACTCTAACTGTGAAGAAGTTCCTCCTAATGTTCAATCTAAATCTGCTCTCTGCTAGCTTATGGCCATTATTTCTTGTGACCCCCAGGGGCGCCTTTGTGAGCAGAGCCTCACCAATTCCCTTCTGTGCCCCCATGATGAATTTATAGGTAGCCACAAGGTCACCTCTCTACCTTCTCTTGCGGAGGCTGAAGAGGTCCAGGTGCCCTAGTCTCTCCTCGTAGGGCTTGGCTTGCAAGCCCTAAACCATACGAGTGGGCCTTCTCTGGACCCTATCCAGGTTATCCACATCCCTCTTGAGGTGTAGCGCCCAAAACTGCACGCAGTGTTCCAACTGCAGTCTGACCAGCGCCCAATAGAAGGGAAGTATCACCTCCTTGGTTCTGTTTGTCATGCATCTGGTGATGCATGATAAAGTGCAGTTAGCTTTTCTGATGACTTCATCACACTGATGATTCATGTTCATCTTGGAGTCCACTAGGACTCCAAGATCCCTTTCCACTTCCGTGCTACTGAGCAGGTCATTTCCTAGGCAGTAGGTGTGCTGGACATTTTT
>NW_017729031.1:116375428-116376912 GCF_001723915.1 Gavialis gangeticus | reverse complement strand
GCCTTTGTGAGCAGAGCCTCACCAATTCCCTTCTGTGCCCCCATGATGAATTTATAGGTAGCCACAAGGTCACCTCTCTACCTTCTCTTGCGGAGGCTGAAGAGGTCCAGGTGCCCTAGTCTCTCCTCGTAGGGCTTGGCTTGCAAGCCCTAAACCATACGAGTGGGCCTTCTCTGGACCCTATCCAGGTTATCCACATCCCTCTTGAGGTGTAGCGCCCAAAACTGCACGCAGTGTTCCAACTGCAGTCTGACCAGCGCCCAATAGAAGGGAAGTATCACCTCCTTGGTTCTGTTTGTCATGCATCTGGTGATGCATGATAAAGTGCAGTTAGCTTTTCTGATGACTTCATCACACTGATGATTCATGTTCATCTTGGAGTCCACTAGGACTCCAAGATCCCTTTCCACTTCCGTGCTACTGAGCAGGTCATTTCCTAGGCAGTAGGTGTGCTGGACATTTTTCCTCCCTAGGTGCAGCACTTTGCATTTCTCCTTGTTAAACTGCATTCTATTGTTTTCTGCCACATGATAGAGGGCCACATGAATAATAGGCTGGAAGAGGCCTGCACCCAAGCTGTAGGAGCCACCAATAGAAGCACTGGAAGTTCCAGACTCTGCCATAACGAGTATAGCATATGCAGAACTTGCCTGCGATCTTGGAGCTGGACTTCCTGGGTGCATGGGAGGTAGGGATCCTGAACAAGTCAACCAGTTCAAAATGGACCATGCATGCTATGGCTCTGAATGCCAGGAGGAGGAGGGAGGAGTCCCTTGGCAAGCAACCAATCAGTGTACTGCTCTACACTCAGTTCTCTCCGGACTCTCCAGAGGCTGGAGCCTCCACAAGGCATGCTACAACACCTGTGCACCTTGCCCCCGGGTATGGAGTGCCAGCACTGCATGCTACCACACTGCAACAGACGAGTAGCCCCTTGAACGTGTGGACACTCATATCTCACTACATTTTCACAGCACTACAAAATCTGTGGCACTACAAATGAAGGTCCGTCTACCTTGAGACTCCAACATCCTTCAGTGCAACAAAGAACCAAAAATGAAGCTTATTGTATGGTCTAACTCTCTTGACTTAGCTAAATATAAATGAGCATTTTCTAAATTAAAAAGCACCAAATTTATCAGATCTCCAGTTCAATGCAAATGCAATAAAAATATACACAAGCCACAAATGTGCACCGTAATAACCTGATATTTGGAATCTACAAAATATAATAAGAACTTGCTGTGGCAGAAAGCCACCTTGGTTTCTCCCCAAAAATCTCTGCCCTGTGACACTGTGATTTAAATCTCTGTGCTATGACCATTCAATTAGGATGGGCCCAGCACACAGGGGACCACACCCTCAGCCTGTCTCTTTAGGGAACTGGAGCTGGCTGCATTCCTGAGGGAGGGGGAAACCTGCTCCCTCTGCTTACGTGACTTGCATCACTTACCTGGGTAAGGGGTTTCTACCTGGGGAGCTGG
>NW_017729031.1:116346195-116370428 GCF_001723915.1 Gavialis gangeticus | reverse complement strand
TACCCCAAGGACACAGGGCCGCAAAACAGTCCATTCTTGGGGTGGTGGCGGCATGTTACCCCCAGACTAGCGAGTGTGCTCCGGGCGAGGGGTCGGCCGGACATCAGGTGCCCCTAGGGAGGCATTCGGAGCCTGGAAGGTGGTCGGGCGCAGGGAGGTGGGCGGCTCGACGCAGGAGCACCCCCTACTGGCCCACCTCACGTGGTGGAAACAGCGGAGGGATATGAATACCCAGCTGTGTTCCTGAGGTGGGATCTCTGCACCCGCCACACTTGCTATAGAAATTATTCTATTTGCTGAAATATACCTGGTTAGCTGCTTATAATTCAGGGGCCCATACCAGCAAAACTTACAAAAGTTTACATGCGTTTAAAAAATAAGCAAATCTGTAAAACTAAAATTTAAGCACTGACATAAGTATTTGCAGGATCAAGCTCTTAAACTGCAAAAGTGCCTGTCCAAAATAATACCTGTCTTCTATCCCAGATACTGCATTATCCATTAATATTAATAGAGCCTCTTCTTCCTTCACTACAGGCATGTAACAGTGAAATACTATGCCTGCTATAACAGAATATATTTGTAGTTATTTTATAGGTATAATAAGCATGGATGGGATCAGAGGCATTTTTTTTTTCTTTTGCCATTATTGAATAGCTGTTCCTCGTCACTTCCTAGGAAGGCCAAGTCATGCCATCTAATGTTAGAAGGTGATTTTTACTTTGAGCAAAGTTGCTGGAATTCACTTTCAACAACTTTTTTTTTCACTAGAGGACCATGTTCAATATGAAGGAATAATCAGGAGGCATAACCAAATTCATTAAGAAAACACCTGCTATTTAAAAAGATACAAGGAGTCTTGCAAACATAATTTTGTAAGTAGCACAAACTTAATCTGATTAGCATGAAAATAACATAGTAAAACACAGTCCAAACTGATAGCAAAGTAAACAGGATTGGTGTTTCAGAAGCTGTCCAACCAACAGTTCTCTCCTTTCAATAACACCAAACATAACATTCAATTATAAACCTTGTTTAGTACTACAGACCTTAACAGGTGTAAATTAGCACAGGAACTAGTCCATAGTAGGTAACTCAAACCACTTATTCTAGATTTGGAGTGAGATGGAGGCTCATTATTTATATAGGTACCTTATAATTTCAGTGAAAGTAGTTTAATAAATTCAGAAAAACTGCTATAGGAACAATTTGTATTTGTTATTAACCTTTGCTTTGGGTGTTCCTGTATAATTAGGAAAGGTATTTCTTATTTATACATGGACAGGCAGCGTACCTACCTTTTTCAGAAGACTGATCATCTGCAGTTAGCATAAAAGATAGAGTTTGACACCATTAAAAAGATGGGCAGACAAATGAGTGACATCACAGTGGGAAGAAGAGAAAGAGCTTCTTGATTATATAACTAGCTATTAAAATTATGCTACGGAAATCTATGAAGTAATGCATCTTCCCTTAATATCTCACCAACAGACAAGGGACCTTTGCCAAAATGTGTATTAATCTAGCAGCTCTGATTAATTGACTACCTTGTGAGTGTCTAATTAAAACAGCAGGAAGCAGTCTTCATAATATGCATTCTAATATTCAGTGCAATGGAAGCCAATTTGCAAACACTTATTAATTTATAGTTCTGTCAGATAACTGGTTTTGTGCATACTCCTTCCTTTTTGTAGCTTAAAGAAAGCAGAAGATTTATATCATCTTGTGTCTGATTTCCCAGGTATAAATGATTACAACATTGGGAATGAACAACTTCCAACTCTCTCCGTGCATGGTAACATTTTACATTTTACAACAAGGTGGAAATATTGGGACAGTCTGCCTCACTTGTGCATGTGTCTACCCCTAACTTTGAGGAACTGCATAGAAGCATCCAAGGCAGCATTTGATCACGTATACTAAAGCAGTGGTTCGCCACTCGGGTACAGCAAAAACCTGTAAGGGTGCCACAGTGTGGCTACTGCTGTGGTGGCCAGGCGGAAGCACCCCAGGCATATGTGCACCGCCAGATTGGGAAGGGCTAGAGTATGAGTGCATGCTCCTATCTGCATTGGGGCTATCTATCTGGTAAATCTAAAGCAGGCAGGAGCAATCAGTCTTGCCACAGCCCTTCCTGGTCTGACCTCCCAGAAATAGAGGCACGCGACAGAGGGAACTGTCCCACAGGCATCTGTTTCCAAGAGAAGTGGGAGAGATTAGGGCCTGGACAGAGAAGGGCTGCAGCAGGACTGGGTGCTTTAGGCATATCAGATAACCCTAATGCAGGTAGGAGCATGCACTCTAGCTGCAGCTAAATCAAGAAGGACTATGCACAAGATGCATGGGGTAGTTCTACCTGGCCCTGGTGACAGCAGCAACAACATCATCTGAGTTAAGAAGCACTGAGGTAAGATGAAGTAGTTCTTAACCAGGGTGCCACCAAATTCAAATTACGGAGGGATGCCCTGAATCTAAAAAGGTTGACAATTACTGCACTACAGGGTAATAAAGGACCTCCATCCTGCCTTTCATCATAGAATGTGCTATCATTTTCTTCTTTAAGGTTCTTTTATTTGCCAACTTCCTTACCCCAAGCATTAGCCACAGTTGCAATACAGAAAATACCAATGGATATTTCCTTCCAAACTCTCATTTTCTTAAGACAGGCTAAAGCAGTGGTTCTCAACCTTTTTTAGACACAAGGCAGGTCTCGCTGGACTCAAGGCACCCCTTGAGAAATTCCAGCTCTTTGTTTTCATTTGATTATTGACTACATAAAAATAATACAGCAATTTTTCTGTTGCAAAGAACTCAGAAAGACCACAGCAGGTCAGGATGGTTTTAACACTATGGATTCCTAATTGAAATTTCTGGGTTTATCTTATGAATCATTTTTAAACAACTAACAGTGCTAACATTGCAAGGCACTCCGCAATACCCCTGAAGGATCTCAAGGCACCCCCCAGGCTAAGAATCGCTGGACTGAGGAACAAGACAAAAATGTTGAATTCTCCCTGTATCCTGACATGCAGAAGTCCAGGCACTATTAACAACTCTTTTGATATTTACTGTAAATCTTGGGATATTTGGGAAACCTTCTTAAAGCCCCAGAACATGGAATCACACAGGCATCAGAGACTTTCATGGAGATTTTTTTATTTGACATATAATTGTATTTCCAGCCTTTGTGCTTGCATAGAGAAGGTAGAAAAAATGAACCTCAAATGTCAAATAAAAAGCCTAAAAAATATTGTTTAATACTGCAAGATTGGTAAGGTTGGGGAGGGGGGAGAGGAGCATCATGTTTTTTGGTTGCTGGGGACTGACAACACTGGATAGGACTCAAACCCAAATCCTCCCACATGGCAACTTGTTTGCAAGCAAATAGTTTATGCACAAAAATATTTAAGCACAGCATGACTAAAAATAACATATGTGCACTGTAAAGTTGATACCAGTGAGGTCACTAAAAAACTAAAGAACTGTTGAAACTTACATAATGGCTTCTTCACAGTTCTAGGGTTTTGCAGGGTGCCCATAGTTCTTCTGTAAGTCAATCGCCTAAATATTTAATAGTTACAGATGAGCGACATGCACAGAGCATTTTAATTATAGACAATTTATACATGGGATGGCATAGAAAATGAAGAATAATAAGATTTTTTTCTTGCAACATTTTGCAAGAAGTAATAAATTCTTTGGTTTAGCTGCACTTTTAAAAATGCTAAATGTAATGATTTCAGATTGCTGTTGCTAGTACAAGGTGAAAAAGGACCTGCCAAAACATGAACACCAGAGAAAGACTAAAAGACATACAGATACAATGAAAAGTACGCCCACTTCCAAAGTACGTTTGTTTGGGTTTCTGCTGTCCTCCCCTCAACATTTTACCAAAGGTAAAATAAAAAAGTTACCAAATGCCCCATTTCCATTATCATTTTTATGCAAGATACGCAAAAAACCTGCTCTTTCACATTCTCCAAGCCCGCTGCAATAGTATCCAAACATGAAAAAAAACAAAATCTGGTCAAAAATACATAATTTGTAAATATGTAATATTAAGGTGTTACCTAGTTCCTGCCAGATCAGTTTGAAGAGCTGCTTAGTTCATAAGATTAAAAAATATATCTGCTCTGTCTGGAAATATTCAACTTGTACGGGATTAAGTGTGAGAGCCATTGAATGAGTTAAATATTCTAAAGTAATGGTATTGCACAGCTTAAAGCAACTTGAAACTTTCAATTTTGTACATGGAGTTATAAACCACTTAGTTTATAACTCTATAGATCACTGAGGCTGTAACAGAATGCCTAGGTATTTGCATGATAATTAATAACAGGTGGGGAAAGTGCTGACCTCTTTTAACTCTTGCACACATCCACACAAATGCAGAGTAGTCAAAGCTGTGCAAAAATAGACCCCCCACATTTTTATTTTTATTACTAAGAATGGGGTTATTAGCTCTTGAAACTGAGACTTTCCCAAGAGTGTCAATGTTCTAAGAAGTTATCTTGATAAATTAGAAAAATACCAGCTTGACTTCCCTGATATTTATGAACAGTGAGTTCACACAGTGAACAGAGGACTGTAACTGATAAAATATAGGTTTTTCCATGCAATTTGCCTGCTTTGAAATATGGCTTGACAGCCAGGCTTCTACATTCACATCTTCAGCATGTGTTCACTAATGAGATGATGGCAGGAAATATGCCAAACCTTTCTAATTAAAAAAAGAACTTTGATAATCAGTGAGTCTCTCCTAACAGCTGAACCCAGTTCTTTGGAAACCCTGGCAGGCCAAGTAAGTTACAATTACATGCAAACACCTCAAGTCCAGAAATTCACTTTTTACAAAACCTGGCATTAACCTCTCTATCTGTACATGTACTTCAGGGCACTAAAAGTCAGGGGTTAAGAGTGTGGACACCCCCCTTCCTCTCCTGACCCCACATCTTTGAAGCACTGGGAAGTGATCTCCCCAAGTCCTCTCAGGCATTAAGCTGTGGTCATACAGCATATTATGATTTAGTCAGCAACACCTGTTAGAGAGGAGAAACATGGGATGGTAACTATTAAGCACAGTTCCCTTCAGCCCCTGCATCATATGTCCAAAAGGAGAGCTACTTTGTGGGATCAGGGGTTCAGGCCAGTTTTGGCCTGAATGGTGAAGACTAGTGGAATTCCAGTACTCTAAGTAGTCCCAATGCCTGGCAATTGGCCCCAGCATTACTTTCTAGAAAATGAGACCAATTTATTTTTGTGTTTTATCACCAAATGTGTCCTTTAGAGGAATCTGGAGCTTACATGACCCATAAAAGTAATGTTTTAGCTTATGGTAAAATATGATCCTTTCCTTAGTTTTAACTTGCGCAAAAAATAATGAAAAATCATTTTTGAAATCATGACAGGCTCTCCCACACCCCATTTCATTTCCAGATCTCATGTTTAAGACACACTTTGCCTTAATATATTGTGGAAACATTCATCAGTGGCTACTACACGAGATGTTAACTTCACAGCAGAGTAATTCTACTGCGCATTAGCAAAGCTGGCAAAACCAGCGCACCAATGCACTAATGTGCAGCATAATTAATCTAGTACACATTTGTTTCACATAAAAAACTGTTCGTCTGCATTAATGCACAAGCTGATTACAGCACATTAAATTAGTACCTGTAATTACAGGTACTAAACCTAATGCACTGTAATTATGGCATATTAATGAACATATAGATGCACTCAGTGAGGAGAATGTAGCAAGGGTTGAAGTTGCTTTTTTATCTTTGTATTTTGTATCCTTGTCTGTCACAGAGATTCTTCAAAATCTCTCTGAATACTGGAACAAGAGGGAGTTCTTTACTATGCTCTGCTGCTGCAGTGATTTAGTCCCTCTAAAAAGTCATAACTTGGGCAGGTAGCCCTGGTTTCACTTTCCTGAGCAGAGCTTTCCTGAGAATTAAAATTGAAAGCCACATCCCCCTTCTCAGGAACAGCAGAGGAGCTTTGGTTTGTTTCTCTTTGTTCCATCTTCACCAGCTGTGGCATTTCTCTGCAGCAGCTTCTATACACTTTAGTCTTAGCAGCACTGGCACTTTTTCCAGCTGGGGGACTACATCAATTGGCTGCTTGCAGACGTTAAAAAAAACCCCAAAACTGGCACTTTACTTTAAACTCTGTGCACTCCCATGCCAAGCCCAGCACATGCCCAGAAGAGGCAGCACATGAATTGGATCCGGCTTAACCAACCTCTATATAGATTGGGTGTTTTAGCGAGGCTTTTTTTGGCACTGAATCAGCTACTAGATAAAATAGCCAAAAAGCCCCGCTGAAGTGCCTGATCTATACAGTGCTGCAGATGCGGGTCGAAGGAACGCACTACTTCTTCTGGTAAAACGTGTGTGGGTTTTTTTAATGTCTGCGAGCAGCCACTAAGGCTAGGGCTTGCTAAAAGAACCTTGTCCCAAGGCATCTTATATCAGAGGTGGCCAACCTGCAGCACACGTACCATAAGTGGCAGGGACAGCCTGTGTGTGTGGCAAATAGCAGATTGGGGAGGGGACACGCTGCAATGTGTCAGGGAACAGAAAGCAGAGTGTCAGGTCAGGCAGGGAGCACAAGTCAGGAAGCGGAAAGCTAAGCAGCAGATCAGGTAAGGGAAAAAAGATCAGACTGGCACTCGAGGAAGGTGTGGGGCTAATTTGTAGCATGCCTGCCAAAAACGTTGACCCTGCTGCCCTATATCAGGAGTTGGCAACCTCTAGCCCACAGACCAGATTCAGCCCCTGGAGACAGTGGATCTGGCCTGTGGATGTGGGCCTTTGGCAGCGGGTGCTTCTCCTGAGCTGCAGGAGCGAGAAGCAGCATCAGTAACCACCTCCCCCTGCTTGGGGAAGCAATGGCATCAGCAACGGAGTCCTAGTGTCTACTTGCCCACCTCTGACCCAAGCTGAGTCATTCTGGTCCACAGTCTGAAAAAGTTACTAACTACTGCCTTGTATACTTTTTTTCCTATTTAGTTCTCAGGGAGTGTATGTACATTACTTAGATGACTTCCTTCCCCTAGATATACATCTGTCTGTCAGGTGTGGTGATATCCCTGATTTACAATTATATCTAAGAAATTTAAAAATATTAACATACTCTCAGATCTTATAGGCTGCTAAACCAATTTTCTCAGCTGTCAAGTTATTCCAGTGACATAAAGACACATTCCATTCAAGGGTGAAAAAATATAAATCTGTGGATGAGATTGCATCCAGGTGTTTGTCTCTTGAGAATGGATTCCTTCTGATACTACATTTCCCTCTGAAATGTAATGGGAATGGCCTTGCTTTCACACTGCCATGGCCATCCAGGGAGAATATGGAGAATATATTCCTTAATCTTCCTTATCTTCCTTAATTCAATCCCACCCCCACCCCCCCTGCTATTTGCAAGTAAATGCTACCAATTCAAATAACCTCTATGGATATTTTGATATAAAAATAAAATAACCCCCTTCCAGGTTTGCTGTTGCTGTACTCTAGACATGTAAGAGAACATCTTTAAGAAAAATAAAATGATTTTCAACACAAGGCAGAAACCAAACATATATACTTTCAATGATTTTAAGTCATACTGAGAACCCACAATTTAACAAGAAGTTGGCTACTCAAAAGCAAATAGATCCAATCCATAGTTAAGATCTTTTCTCTAGTTCTTTAAAAAAGTGAAATTCAAGGTAGGATGAGCTTGTTCTCAACTTTCAAGCTGCCCCGATATTAGTAATATTACTAGTTTTCATATTACCTTCTGTTTAATATTTGTTCTTTTCTTTTGTTCTTGGGAAAATAATTCCAGATATTCAAAATGTTCTCTCCAGTATTCTGGAAAATTCTGGACAATATTTCACTTTCTCCATCAATCATGTTTCTTGGCAGCATCCTAGCTTGTCATAATGCCAAAAGCAGATCTGGGTCATTTTATTTTTCATGTTCTCAGACTTATTCCCTTGGGCTGATGTCCTCTACATATTAGATATTTGAATTATGAACTATAGGCTGCTGTAGCTCATTCTTGTACTCAGTGGTATAGCAAATTTATGTATTTTCTATTTATAAAATTATCCCACTGGACTGACAGTTTTTTTGCTATGTTTCACCTCAAAACATTTTGGGTATTTCCAAACTAAGTGGTAAAAAATAGTATTAAAAAGAGCATTTAGTCAGCATAAAAATATCTCATAACCTACACACACTTAGGAAAAGGGTGGCATATCTGTGTAATTGGAGCTGTGTGAGGGACAGAGGCCCTGGCTCTAGGACATTTCCAAAATAGAGGACACAAGGATTCAGAATCTAAATCATGCAATGTCACCAAGGACCAAAAAGTAAATCCACTCCTAAATATCAGATATCTCTGCTGCATACATAATCAAGTCTTCCGTTCACACAACACTGGAGAATGTGATGTGTAACCTGACAAATACAATATAACAAAATGGAACAGCATTTTTCCCCCAATATGACATTGGAACCACAGTGTTTCAACTTGCTTAAAATTATCTGTCGTAAGTCTAAAGAAAGGTCAGTCTCTCCATTGTCAAGTTAGAAAGCGAAGCACAGAAAGATGGAATGATTCTCCCAGTTTCACATGAGCAGTCAAAAGAAAAACAGGTAATGTAATCCAGGACTCATCTCCCCAAGTCTCTGCTTAAGTACAGGGCCATACTATTTTCCTATACCTTCCATAGCTATTCTGTCTTGCTTCGTAAATACCAGGTTTTCATCATATGCATACTAGTTATTGCAATTTCTTAACCCAAAGCAATATGTCCTCATTTTGAAAAGTAAAGTAGAGGGCAGAGTAGATCTTAACCTTACAGACTAATCAAAGTCTATTACACACACACACACACACACACGGGGGCAGAGAGGAGAAGAGGGAGCAAATCAGAGGCTGAGCCCCTGATTTAGGCTCAGTCCAGCAACCAGTCTGGGAAGTGGGAGGGTTTTGGCACTGGCTTTTAAAGCACCCACAGCATGCTACTGCAACATGTATACTCCTGCCTGAGGAAGAGCAGGGATGATGAACACTCTTCCAGAATGGCCAAATATGTTTCAGCTCTGAACCATCCAAGACAGTATCCTGCAGGGACCTAACACTCAGATGGAGGCTGACTCTTCTGTACCTCCTGCAACGTAACTCCAAATACATTCAGGAAAACCAGCATAAATCGGCTCTCAATTGAGTCTCCTGGAGTGTACTAATTAGCATGCTTCAGCCAGCCTCCGTGTCTCACGTAGCAGCACCCCTGAGCTTCAAAATGGCGATGGAGGTGCTTTAACTAAAGCTCGTTTGACAAGCTTTAAAGTGCCCCCAATTCCATTTTGAAGTGTGGGGACGCTGATACATGAGATGCTGCAGGAACCTTATTTAAAGCGGATCTCAGAGCCACTCTAATTAAAGCTCCCCACTCCCCCTCACCAGCACTCCCAGAGCACATGTGGAAACGCCCTTTGAGTCCAAGGCACACATGAAGGGGAAGGCTGTTGCAGAGGCTGAAGGTCAGAGCAAGAAGCTAGCGACCATGTCCTCCTTGTTTAAAAGGACCACAGAAAGCAGCTTGGTGAGGTGAGAGGTGGCACTTTCTGTTGTGGAGGCTTTCATGGCAGCAAACATCGTGCTGGAGAAACTTGATCACCCAAAGTTAAGGGACCACCTTAACCAAAACATGTCAAATGTTGGCAGTTTTCTGTGTGCCAACAAGCTTTGCCAAGACTATCTCCCTCCAGTGATTGCTTTGCATGTATAGTCCATAAAGGCTGCGTTGGGAGAATACAACTCGTTCTCCAGTGTGGCCGATGAAGCCACCAACGCTCAAGATAACTATGTGCTGCACATTTTATTTGTACCAAGGATCTGGACAGAGAAAGACCTGCCTGTCTTTCAAATTGAGCCAGACCACCTCACATCTTTCAAATTTTCTACCGTGCCCCAACCCATTGTGAAGGTAATTCTTAGTTTACCACACCAGGTATACGCAGCACTACCAGAAGTTTGCGAGCGAGGAACTGGAAATTACACCCAGCACACAGTGCATACCGAAGCTTCATGATTTCTCAGGGCAAGGCAACACTCAAGATCAAGTGATGTTTGTAGCTGACAATGCCACCTGGTTCCTGGATTTCCTGATGTGGTTTGAAGGCTGGTATGCTGTGCTCCACCACACATGCAACAAGCTGATGGATTTCTTAAGCTGGCTCGAAGACAAGGCATTGCAAGAACTGTCAAGCTGTCCTCATGAAAACAAGTGCAGAAGGGACTTGTTCCAGGCAATAGCTGTGAAACCAAACCAGTAGTACAGGTATGATCTGTCACTACCACCATGGTTCAGACAACTAGCTGCTCCCTTCCTTAGTGCTATTAGAATCTTGGACCCCAACCAGGTCCCTATTCTGAGTTGTAACCCTCAGCTACTGAAAGGAATCCTGGGACAGGGGAAAGAGCATGACAACAAGCAAGATGCTTACATGAACTTCATCAAAGAATGGTGCCTGTGCCTGGGCCCAGGCCTGTGTTGTGGGACTCTGTCTATGACTGGTTTCCACATCTCTGTACCCAGGCAAGATACTGCCTCACAGTTCCAACAAACTTGGTGAACGCTGAGTGTACCATCTCAGTGTATGGACAAGCGTTCATCCCACAGAGACAGAGAATGTCTGTAGCTACTGTGGCTGGGTACAGCATGCTCACATTTAATATCTAGCATGAACTGCTTGTCTCAAGATTAGCATTTAGTTTCAGTAAACTCCTTTTTAAAATGCCCTTTATTAAAGTGTATATAGTTGGTATTACTTACTAAAGTGTATACAGCTAGTGTTACTTGCAATTCATGGTGTGCATAGCTTTTTATTTTAATAAGGTATTTCATTATAGACCTTAATTAAATGCTTCCATTGCTTAATAACACATCAAATAATAGCTTCCATTGGCTTAATTCCCTGATTAAGCTCATGGAAGCCATTAACGACCATTTAGATTGTTTAGTAATGCATCAATTAATGGTCTCCATGGTCTTCATTGGCATTCATTGATGCGTTAAAATCTAAGCAGTGGTTTGGGGCCATCTGGCAATCTGTAGGGAGGGGTGGAACTACTGGGGCCCCTTAGCCAATCAGAAGTGTGGGGAGACCCACAAAATCAACCGGCAACTGCCTCAAGTTTGGTAGACCCCTAATTATCTACACACACACTCTCTCTCTCTCTCTCTCTCTCTCTCTCTCTCTCTCTCTCACCAAAATGGATATATACCTATTTTGGTTAGTCTATAAGGTGCAAATCTCCTCTGCCTTCTGCTTAACTTCAGACTACTGCAGCAAACTGTCTCTGCTTATTTTGAAAGACAACAGCAGTAGGCAGTGGTTATGCTATGCCACAACTTCAGGTGGCATGAAAGTCTGCAATATGAAAACAAAGAAGATTTTGAGGTTAAAAGTTCAAATAAAGAACTCTCATAGGAGATCTGTTTTATAATACATTTTGTGAATAATTCTTCCTGCTGAAAATATTTCTAATGTTTAAATTTAGAATACAGAGCAATGCTTTGTTTATCCTATATATAACCGACCTTAAAAGCACTACTACCATAGTATCTTTAAAGTCCAGAATTCAGGAAGCCTCAAGGGATACATAACTAATTTCTCCTTATATACTTGTTTTTAAGTAGTGTATCAGCCATTGTGCTTCAGGCCTAATTGTCTAATGAAAATCAAGAAGCTTACTGCATAACTGTTCATGATGGGGGACGCTTACAGAAGTTATGAAAAGTCACCTCAATCATGCTGTAACTTTTTGCACTTTACACAAAGAGCTCAAAATTACCGTGTCATTGAAAGTAACAGACGTTCTGCATTTGATGGTGGGGCCTTTGTGCCTCCATGCACTGACCCCTTGGTAGTCACCCCCACATGTTGGAGGAGGCCAGGAGACAGGAGGCACTGCAGCCTGCTGTGGAAGCAAGCCAATGCTCCTTCTCCCCTCCTCCCCACCACACTCCCAATCACTGAGCTGCTAGGCAATAGCAGGCAGTGCCCCTGGGTTCGCCCCCCCGCCCACCCAGAGAAAGCTGGATGGGGGAGCAAGCCAGTATTCATTGCCCCCATAGGGGAGGAGGGAGACTGTGCCCCTGCCCCCGCCTGTACCACTGGACATCAGGTACACTTTCCTTAGAGGAGGGTCCCAGCCAGGGGCCCCCAACCCCCAAATGCTGAACTGCTGCTCCCCCACCTCCCCAGAGACAGGTAGCTGGGACAGCGACTCAGCATTCATTCATTGCAATGTGGGGGCTCTGTTGTATATTGATTCATTCATATTACTGTGTGTGCCTCACCTCCACCGGTACTATCAGGCACTGGGGACACTTTCCTTGGCAGTGGGGGGACAGTTCTAAAGAGAGCCAGCTGTTTCTGAGTAGGCAAAGGAGTAGCAGCACAGCAACTGGGGGTGGGAGAATCCTGACTGGGTTCTCCCTCTCCACAAGAAAAGTGTCCCCAGTGGCTGATGGCATCAGCCAATGGGGGAGACATATACCCTGAGCCACCCACCCACATGACTGGTCTCTGGGTACGCAGAGAAGCAGTAGGGTTCCTCCCCCACATACACATGTGATCTCCTCCTCCCTCCCCTGCTACAAAGAGAGGAGACTATCTTGCTCCCTATGGCACACCCAAGGCATAGCATGCAGGTGGAATAGCCCACACTTAATCCTTGCAGGGAAACAGTATAGAAGTTCCCTAAGGGGCTCTGCTCTAGAGCACCTTCAGCTGATAGCTGATTCAATGAAGGTTAACTTTTCATGCCATTTTAAAAGGGCTCTGCAGTCGTGCACATGTGTTATGTCACAACTGTAGAGCACTTTCAGGGACCAGATCATGCACAAAATGTAATCTGTCTGCATCCAGGATTTTCGGACTTCTCTGAGACATCTAGTAGGTCTGATCCAGTCTGGCTTTTCTCAAGTTTCCCTTATGAAATTAGGGATCATTATTCCAAACAAAGTTGTCAGAAGACCACAGATAAGTGACTAATGAGTTGAGATAATAAAAGAAGCATAAAGATTATTAACATTATGCTTATGATTAATAAAAATATCATCCTGTAACTTTTATTGACAAACCTTTCTTGAAATTGTTTTGAAGGGATCAATCCTGCTCTGAGGTTGGTATCACCAACACGCTTTGCCTGCCACCATGTTGGGTCATCCTGGCTCACAACTTCTAAGATGTGTCTCCTCTTAAATGGCAATCCTGCCTCTTGACAGGGAATGGCTTTGTCGTCTTTTGGATTATAGCAGAAGAGTGCCCGCATAAAGACCTTAAAGAAAAAACAATATACTTCTTGCTTCTAGTTCTGTTTAGAATTTTAAAACCATCTTTCAAATGATATTTCCATAGTTATCATGCCCCACCTATAAAAGATGCAATCCCTACCAATTGTCATATACTGAATGTATTAAATGCAGCTTTATATGTATATGTGAAGAAATATCAAGCTACATTTGCCCATTTTATAATGCAGAAGACATCTGAGGTGGAATTCTATTCTTTCCTGTTCTTTTAAATGTCTAGACTTGGTCATCTATATCAGGAGTAAGCAACCTTACTGCTCTGGGCCAGAGTTTGAGAACCGGCCTCTTGCCATGGGCCCCAAATCTGCATCCCATCCTCGGAGTGCCCAAGCCACCAGTGGTTTCTACAGGTGCACCAATACATTGGTCCAATATCAGATCAACACCAATATAAAGAAAATTGTTTGTATCAGAAATTGGCATGAAATGGCCGATAATTTTGCTGATAAATGGCCAGTGCATGTGTGCAGTTGCACCGCAGCACGTTGGTAGTGAGGACCACAGCCCTGCAGCTTGGAGAGGTGTGTACAGCTGGTAAGTCTGTTGTGGAGGAAAGGGAGAGGGGAGGGAAGGGGTGTGATGGGGCAAATCAACGCCCCCGTGGTGATGAAAGAGTAGAGCTGGGGCAGGGGCTGGGGCAAGCGCTGCCCAGCTGGGGCACAGTGGTGGGGGGCAGGGCACAGGATGGAGCCACGGCTTGTCCAGGGGACATAGAAGGGCAGCTCCCACTGCTGCACACTGCTTGTCCAGTGGCTCCTGCTATTGCTCCTGCCACTCATCCAAGAGGCCATGGGAGGGAGGGGAGCCTGTGCCCCCAGATATGCCCTCAGATCTGTGCAGGGTGGGTCAGGAAGAGCTCTCCCAGCCCCAGCCCCACCCCAATCTGGGCGCATACCCCCCATGCCCTCCCAGACAAGCGGAGTGCAGCAGCGGGAGCCGCCCCCCTCCAGACACCCCAGACAAGCGGCAGCTCCCTCCCTTGGCTCTGTCCCAAGCCCTGCCCCACCACCCAGCTGGGCCATGCTTGCCCCAGCCCCACTCTTTCCTCACTGCAGGGGACCTTGATCTGTGCCCCCCCTGCCCTGTTCCCCTTCCCTTCCCGCTCCCCTTCCACCACAACAGATTTACCAACTGCATGCAGCTCTCCAAGCTGCCTGGCTGGTGTCAGAGATCGGATTGGTATCGGCTGATATGCCTCCTTAAAAACTGGCTACTGGTATTGGCCCCAACAACCTCTACAGGTGCATCTCTAGTGGTTACTCACACTGCTGATCCCTGTCCCCAGTGGCAATGGGGACAGGAAAACTGTAATGAGGTCAGGCAAGCACAAGAGAGAATCACGGACGGCTGCAGAGGGCAGCACTGCAGAGAGGACAAACAGCACAATGCAGCTATGTGCTCAGTCAGGCCTTCCTGAGCCAAATCCAACCTCTTCATGGGGGCCTGTGGGCCACAGGTTCCTGACCACTGATGTACATGGTAGTTTATGTGGCAAAACTGGCAGTTACACACAGATTGGAATTCTATTCCTGACTGCATAGCCCCATGCACATGGACATCTAAGTTTGCACACAGACTGGGCATATGTACTGGCAACAAAATGAGAAAGCTCTCTGAGTTTTTCTCCCAATAGCTCAGTGGCTAGGCCTCTCCCCTGGAAAATTGGAGACCCTCTGTTCTAGGCCTCCCCCCATCACGCAAAAGTCGTTTGGGGGTCCATTACCCAGTACTTTCTCTGGTACTCTATTGAAGCTGCCCCCTGGGTAGCCACAAGAAGGAGATAAGTGGAGCAAGAGGAAAGAAGCAAGCAAGAGGGTGTGTGGTTCAGCGAGGTGGCTGCTGGCTTAGAAGGGAAGAGCCCTGGATTCTAGCCTGAATCCCTTTTCCAAGTGAGGCAAAAACTACTCCCTACAATGCTCTCCATACTCTCTCTCCTCCCCACCCTCTCCCCCCAAGGGCTATATTAGTAGCTCAAGCTTTAAAAGGAGCACCAGAGACAGGACAATAGCTGACCTGTGGCAGAATGTTCACAATTCTATGCTGGGAAGTCATAGATACCTAGGTTCAAACTCCCTCTGGGAGAATAGGGGGTCTAGAAACCAGGACCTAGAGTTTTCCAGGTGAGTGGCCTAACCAATGGAGCCATGGGGACAAAGATAGAGAAAGATACACCCTTTCTGTTCCTGACCATAAGTCTGATAGTCACAAGTTCTGACTGACTCCATTTTCAAGCAGCTAAGGCTACTACACAGCAAAAAGGGGCACATACACGGCCTTGGTTACTACTACACACACCCAATCTGAATAACTACACAATTGTCCATGTGTATAGAGCTACACATTCAGAAGTACAATTCTACCCTGTAAATGCCATTTTTAGTACTTAGAGGGCCAAATATGGACACTTAAATGACCAGGAAGGAAACAGAATGATACCCTTGGTTTCAAAGCACTTGGGGAAATTAAAGCAGGAAATTAAGGCATTGTCTGCCTATGTCCTTAGACCAACATGGCTACAACCTACACCCCTGAAATTGGGGAAATTAAGTATTTGTATTATAGTAGCTTCCTGAGGTTCAAAGAAGGACCAGGGCCATGGAGTGCTGTGCATTGCACAAATATCAATAAGAGATTATCCTAATTGAAAATAGTTTACAGTCAAAATAAGGACAAAATATGAGAACTGGATACAGAAAATTAAGAAGAGAGAGTATGAGATGGCAACAATGGTAGGATTGCAAAAATGCATAAACTATTTGCAATGTTACAGGATTCAAAGTTAGCTTTGAAAGGTTTCTTTAACGTAAATGAAAACAAAATATTTCAATGGATCTGTAACAGATTATAGTCTGTAAGCTGGACATCCCAATTAAATCAGCAAGTTTTGCATTCACAAATACTACAGAAATGTGCCCTATATTTGTAAAAAATAGATTTCATTATTTCTTGGAGTTGCATACCTTGCTGTCCTTTAAACGATCTTCTTCTTTGATGGCTGGAATTATTTTTAGTGTTATTGATCCCTGAGACTGAGCCTGAAAAAATGATAAATATTTCTTTTAATAGAAAAAGTGCAAAGGAATGCTGCAAACTATTCAGATTCTACTTATTTGGACCTGGTAAATCCCTTATTTCTTTTATATGAGAGAAATGCACTTCACCTCGAGCAGAGCTATTAGTACTCATATGGGGGTTCCTATTATGGCCCAAGAAGCCTGAATAGTATATTTGTTCTTCTGAAAGAATATATAGGAACTTCCTAACTAAGAGAGTACTAAGGTTTGCACTGGAAATCCCTGATTTCACATTAACAATTACATCTAGCTTTCAAATCAGGTGTAACTGACAGAACAGTAGAACTTTCTGTAGAATTTTAGTAAAATATTCGCTTTTGCAAAGATAACATTTAATATAATGTTTCTTTCTGAAGTCTGTCATTTTCCACATATTCCTTTGGGTGTTTGATTTAAACAGCCACACCAACTTGATACTTCTTGCACTTTGAAACAAAAGCCACTTTTGAAAATTATAAACAAGGGAAACCATTATTCAACATTTATTGTGGGGATATATTTTTAATCAGCTATTCTTGCCATAAACAAACCATGAAAGGGAAGCTCTAAGTCCGAGCTAATCTTTTGTATGCATCACATTTAGAATGATTTCAAGATTTCACGGTACTTTCTTAACGTTAAAACTGAAAAAGGTAAATATGGAAAAAACTAATGCACAAAAAGGTCAAATTTTGTTCATATCAACTCTTATATAGCTTAACTGACAGCCAAATTTTATCTATCTAATTGTACTGACAAGTTCCTTTGATTAAAAAAAGAAATCTCAAAACAAAAATAATAGCAAACCAAAATATGACTGATTTCTTCTGGTCGCTTGTGAAGCACAGCAATCCCATTGACTTCTCTTAATTCATCTCCAACATGGACAAGACCTACAAAGAAGAAAATGATGTAAAGATGAATGCTCTGGCTGATAGTTTCTGCTCACACCCATTAACATGTACACATGTTAACACTGTATATATATCTCATGAATCAAAGTATTCCATGGCCATAATCTGCTGCTAAAAATGCGTGCTAGTTTTCTTGCCCTTGCACCATCTGGTACTCTTCCCCAGGGAAACAGTCACCTAACAATGGAAAAGAGATATACTTTGCAACCAGTGTCTATGCCAGTGGATAACAGGTTGTTGTAGAACAGTGTGGGCTTCTCTGTCTGCTGGGATTTTAGCACAGTGAAGTGACAGTTTTACCAAGCCCCTTTGGAAACTTACTGGACAAAATGCTAAATCACACATTAGATGACTAAAGTGTAGCTGCAGGCCATGCCCTGATGCATCTCTGGAGATGGATCCTGTTTCACCCAGGTCTTTTCCATAGAAGAGAATAAGTGATTTACATGCCTCCACTAGGTGATTCACAGTGCAGCAGTTCACAGCTGATGTATGCTGCAGCCAACTCAGAGACAGTCAGCACCTTGAAAAAGCCAATTCCCTATGAGATCCCTACATACTACATGGAGAAGGAAAAGAATGGGTTCTCTCAAGTTGCTCCTAAAAGATGTAGAGCTGCTACTGTAGGCTGCACAAAGACATATGCTCCACTGGCTGTTGTGGAGAGCAAGAACACCCTAGAGACCTCCTACAGCTTATTCAGAGGCCACTAGAAAAAACTCTACAGTTAGAAGCAGATGGAAATTAGAGGATGATGCCCAGCAAGCAGGGGAATGAAACAGAGCTCCACAACTGGCTTGGTTATGAAAGAAGATTAAAAGGAGCTGGGATAATGTTATGGAAAGGGAAGAATAAGAAAAAAGGGAATTTCTTGCTCTTCAGTTAGAATGTGTGATACAGGAGTAGTTTGCAGTCACCAAGTCATAGTGCAGAGTAGAGAATGCATGATTATTACTGTATGCTTCTGGGCTTGTCTGGTCACCACATGGGTCCAAGAAGGAATGTTTTCCCTTTCTTGTTGCTACAAGTGTCAGGGTGTTTTTACACCCTCCTCAGAAGCATTAGGTATTAGCCACAGCCAGGACTGGGGGTTTGGACTAAGGCACACCAGTGCTCCTGCTGAGACCTAGAGGTTTCTGGCTAGAGGGTCTTGCTCTTCTGCTTCAGGTCAGACAAATTTCCACATTTGAGATTAAGAAGGAATTTTGCCCCATAGTCAGACTTATGTGGATGGTGAGGAGGGGTCTTTGCCTTCCCCTGCAGCAGGAGGTGTTGTCTTTCCTAGATCTCTCAAGTGTACTTTAATAAATTCATTCTTGTTCTTGCAGTAGAAGAGGTTGACAGTGCTCTTTTCCCCCTGCTTTACCTGTGGCAAGTTAAATAGCAATTTTGGTATTTCAGGAATGCTGCTTGGTAGTTATGTATAAGATTTGCCCAAGCTTTAAGAATTAGATTTGACAAACACTTGTCTACAATATTTAGCCAAAGTTGAATCCTGCCTTGAGCAGGGGGCTTGACTAGATGATTGCTAGAGGTCCCTTCCAACCCTATTTTTCTATGCCCCATATGGGAGACGTCAGCACTCTCTCCACAGCACCAAAGCAGACAGACTATATGACTGTACAGATTATGGCATGAGCCACCAGCTGGCCACACTGACCTGATAAATCATAAATAAATTAAACCGTTGCCTAGGAGGGCAGCAGCCCCACTTGATTGGTTGCACAGCAGCCGAGACAGAACTGAAACACTGCCAAGGGGGGCTACTGCTATACACACAGCATCACAGGACAGTTCCCCCTCTGACTTCCCTGCAGACACACCCTAAGAGATGATTTCAGCCAGCATCTATTTTGGCAAAGGTCTCTCTCAATCTTACCGCAGAGCACATCAAAGATGGGGAAGTGAGCAAAGACATAAAATTGCCCTCTACCTGGCTCTTGTCCTAGTTCCAAGCTTATTGTGACTATGGCTACCAGCCGGTGGAGCTGGAAGAGAAGGCTCCACACACCATGTAGTGCAACCCTTCTTGGGGGAGCTGTGGAAATGTACCAACTCCCTAAGAGCTCGGGGATGGACTACTGAGTCCACTCGGAAGTCGAGGGACTCTCCAGTAAATAGTGCACATCTATACAGAGTGATAGTTGGCTGCAGTCTGCTGGAGGATTCAAATCAGGAACCTGAGGAAAAACTGTGTTTACTTCACAGATTTAGATTCCATCTTGAAGGAGGCTGAGCCCCGCACTCCACCCACTCACAATCCTCCCCCCCACCCACCTGCCTCCATAATAGAGGTAAGTGAGAGCTCTGTGGCTGCTGGATCACAGCCACCATCAGCACCTGGGAGGGAGAGTCCTGAGGCTCTCACCCTCCTGCAGAACCCTACAGGAAGAGCTCAACATATGACAACCAACTACCCTGACTACAGGCCCTTGGAGTCCTCTCCTCACCCTCAGTGCTTCAATCTGCATCCAGAACCCTCTAGGGTTGGGACAGCACCTCTTTTGAGATCTGTCATCCCTAATCTTTGTCTGCATTGTCCCACATCTCTGGTTTTGGGGAACGTATCTATTTGGCCGTAGAGCATGACATTGAAAGCCTAATCACGCAAAGTGTAGTGGTGATGCAGAAGATCATAAAACTGTGACAGGAGATCACAGGCATCATGAACCCTCTCATAGAGGTGCGCAGTGTCATTTGTGCAGGCGATGACATAGTGAATGCGGTATCATTGGTGCAGTTTAGTGGAGCTGCTACCTATGGGTGGCACCAGGCCTTAGAAGCAACCATTTCAATCTGCTGCTGCTAAGAGGGGAGGCTCCCAGGAAGCTCCATTTCAATCAGAATCTAACAATTTCCTTTGCATATAGCTCTCAAGTACAGGGTGAGGCAGGGTTGGTTACAAAATGTCATATGGGACAGAAAGGTCAGCAATCCTCTTGCTGCGAAGAGATGGAGAGAGATATAAGGACCCCCACTTCATGAACCTCCACCTTTTGGGCCTGCACCCATGCTGAAAACCCCTTATTCCAGTCCAAGACTCACCACTACTGGGTAGCCTCATTCCATTTCTGAAGTCTGTCATATTTTCCACATATTCCTTTGGGTGTTTGATTTAAACAGCCACACCAGCTTGATACTTCTTACACTTTCAAACAAAAGCCACTTTTGAAAATTATAAACAAGGGAAACCATTATTCAGCATTTATTGTGGAATGCAGATTCCCAATGGTGTGTGACCTGCCATGACTCATTCCTACAGATACATTTGACTGGCTTCCGGCTGACTTCCTATGGACCACAAGCAGCCTCTTTGTCAGCACTACAGGTGTGACTGAAACTGGCCCAAATTGAGTCAGTAGACTTGATGGAGTTCTCTCTCTGAATGTTACCAGCATGTTATGCCAAAGGCTAACTAAACACCTCCTGGATTAGGCTGGCCCTGACTGCCTCCAATGCTATTCCTCCACATAGTATCTGCAAGCCTTCTGCGGCATTTCTGCCTGAGTGGGACAGCACCTTCTGCTTTTGCTTGATTGCTTCTGGAACTATGTCTCTGCATACTTTGGATTCAAAACTTCCCTTCCCTTCTGCCTCTTCTTTTTCCTGGGTCAACTCCTGCCCCCTCTTCCTCTGTGTCCAGTCCCTCGAGAAGATTTCCATGTTGTACAGCTACATTGTACAGCAGACAACATAGTGTGACAATCCTTTTTTTCCAGGCTGCAATGTGTCATTAGATGGATGAACATTTCCAGGACATTCTAAGCAGGCCTAGAGTTCTCTCCACAGCTGACCTGGTGAGTTTGCAAGCATAATTGTACTGCAGTTCAACATCTTCCATAAGATGCACCAGGGGTGCCAAGGGTGGAGGGGTTTTCCTTGATCATCTGTACACGGACAAGAGACATGTGGCAATGAAAATGGTGCCCAGGCTGTCCAACCAGAGTCCCCAGAGGCACAGCTCCTTCTGCATGCCATTCTAACAAACACTTCAGAGGTGTGAAGCTGCAGGTGCAAGACAGGCATGGCAGGAGACAGAAAGATGGAACGCCTTACCTAGTAGTCTTCCATCCAGGTATGAAATCACCATTGTGAAATCCTCTTGGGGGGGCTGATTACAGAATTTCATCCAGAAGTTTATGGTAAATGACAGGTAAGTCACATCTCCAAGTCTAGTGGGTAGAACAGGATTCAGCTCACTGTCCCTACTTCTGCATGTTCTGTCTGTACTGGGCAAATAATACTTGAATGGACTTAAAGATATCAGTATATCCAGAATTTGCTGATTCTTTCAGCTGAAAAATCTCCAGTTCACTTAAGTGAGCTATGTAAAGACAGGATCATCACTAGCTGATCCAAGAAAAGCTGCTAGGTTAATTTTAAAATCAAAATATGAAGGAAACAACACAAGGAATAACTTTGCTCATACAGCCCAATTAGCAATTTACTACAATTAGCAATTTACTACAATTAGCAATTTAATATGATCATGTGAGAACCTCAAAATAAAACAGCAGCTCATGCTTGTTTTAGAGAGCCATATCATTCCATTTACTTTAAAAGGACCTCCTTTCCCACTGATACCGATGGGAAGTTCTGCATTAATCCAAATGAGATGTTACAGCTCAAGACTGCTGTGACTTCACACACATAGTGACGCTGGGTGAGTCTACACGAGATGTTTACTGCAGAGTGGATTAATTACCTAATGTTGAACATCTAACCCTTCCTTGAGAGGGTTCAGAGGAGGGCCACCTGCTTGGTTGGAGGGCAACAGGGCAGGCCCTAAGGGGAGAGGCTGAGGGACCTGAACCTGTTCAGCCTCAGCAAGCGGAGGCTGAGGGGGGATTTGGTGGCTGCCTACAGACTCGTTAGGGGAGATCAACAGCAAATAGGAAGGGCCCTATTCCCCCCAGCAGCACCTGGGGTGACGAGGAACAATGACCAGAAGCTGCTGGAGAATAGGTTCAGATTAGAGATTGGGAGGCACTATTTCACTGTTAGGGTGACTAGGATCTGGAACCAACTTCCTAGGGAAGTGGTTCTCAGTCCTACCTTGGGTAAATTCAAAAAGAGGTTGGACAACCACCTGTCTGGGGTCGTGTGATCCCAGCGTGTACTCCTACCAGTGGTGGTGGGTCAGACTACATGATCTGTTCAGGTCCCTTCTGACCCCGAACTATTATGAAACTATGAAACCTATATGTTGCACATCTACATATAGTACGTGTATTTAAGCTGGAGTAAACTAATCAACTCTACAGCAGGACAGTACTTGTAAATACTCTGCAGCAGCACACATGTAGGTGCTTCCCTTTTTGGCTGAGGCATGATGGTACTTCAGCGAGGGGGCTGCCTGCCAGCTAGCCCTACACTGGAGCACCCTTGGGCCCCAGCCAGCCCCTCCTCAGCACGTTGAGCCACAGGGGGAGCAGAGCTGGGCTGGCAAGAGACCCCTGGGGCACCCTGCCAACCAGGGCTGCCCCAACCCCGCTCAACGTGCTGCGGTTCCGAGTGCATGTTCAAACGGTGCACCCAGGAGCAGTAAATTCTGGAGCTATAAGCCCTGAAGTTTATTGCTTCACATTATAGGCACATGCTGACATGCCCACTGTTTAGTACTTCTACTGACATATACAGTCTACTTTGATGAAGCTTGGCTCACTCTTACTTTTCATAGCGAGACAACTTAGTATTTACAGTAGGGTAACTGGGTAGGTAAATTTGCCTCAAAGAAAGAATTAAATTTATTACACATTAATATGTAGAAGGGCTATCATCAGAGCACACATACAGCACATCAACACTGTTAGGGCTCCAAAGGATACCAAGGTACTGACATAAAAGGAGGTGGGGGTGGGAAGAGGCCTCTGCGTGGTCTTATCCTTTTTAAATAAAAGTTGGAGACTGCTCTTCCTCATTCTATTGGAAGATTTTTTTTCTGTTAACCATATTACAAGATTATCAGATTAAAACAGAGCATTACCGGTGTCATACATAAATGTTAACTATATTGTTCTAGTCCCTTCATATTAAATTTGTCAGATTAACCTACTGTGAAAAATGCTAATAGCAACGGACTAGAAGAAAACTCTAATTTCCTAATATTTCTTCATTACAGTAATTCTGGGAATATATTATTGCAAACCCTTTCAAAGCCAGCAGGCCAAGGCACTTAAGGGAGCCCACCCCTGCCCCAGCCTTGGTACAATCTGTGGGCAAGGCAAGAGCCCCCAAGGGGACACTTGTCTGCCTGTATACAAATGCCTGGAGCTTGGGGAATAACTCATCCTCCTGCTTAACGCAAATAATTACGAAGTCATAGGGATAATGGAGACCTAGTGGGACTCCACCCATGACTGGACCACGGGTATAAATGGCTATTCCTTGTACAGGAGAGACCGAGTACATAAAAGGGGTGGGGGTGTAGTTCTCTATGTTAAGGAAAGCTACATGTCCCTGCAAGCTGATTTTGGCGACCAGGGTGGACGACTGCAGACCCTCTGGGCTAAGATCCATAGGGAACACGGCACAGGGGACACAACAGTGGGAGTCTACTACAGACCTCCCACCCAAAGTCAAGAGCTTGACCAGGAGTTTGCCCGGGAACTGGCTGAGGCTGCATGGTCCAGGACCATGGTTGTCATGGGTGACTTCAATTACCCAGACATCTTGTGGGTAAATCACTCAGCAAAATCCGAGTGGTCGTAAAGCTTCCTATCGTGCGTGCATGACCTCTACCTGACTCAAGAAGTCTATGGGCCAATGAGAGGTAAAGCACTGCTTGACCTGGTACTGGCTACTGGGGATGACCTAATTGGCAACCTAATGATCAATGGGAAGCTGGGTGACAGCGACCACAAGCTGATCACCTTCACC
>NW_017729031.1:116335263-116341195 GCF_001723915.1 Gavialis gangeticus | reverse complement strand
GCGCAGGGTCAGGGGTGATCTGATGGCCACTTATAAGTTTAACAGGGGTGACCACCAGTATCTGGGGGAACATTTGTTCACCAGAGCGCCCCAAGCGATGATGAGGTCGAACGGTTATAAACTACTGCATGACCGTTTCAAGCTGGACATAAGGAAGAATTTCTTTACTGTCCGAGCCCCCAAGGTCTGGAACAGCCTGCCATCGGAGGTGGTTCAAGCACCTACATTGAACACCTTCAAGAGTAAATTGGATGCTTATCTTGCTGGGATCCTATGACCCCAGCTGACTTCCTGCCCTTCAGGCGGGGGGCTGGACTCAATGAACTTCCGAGATCCCTTCCAGCCCTAATATCTATGAAATCTATGAAATTACTAATGTATTTTAAAATATTAAGGACTCCTAAATATTTCATTCACTATATTTACTGAACATAGAGGACTTCATACAAGTTCAGATGAGCTCATCTAGTAAATTCTAAATGATCAACCTCTGAGAAGTGCAAGGTCAAAGAATTCAACTGCAGACATGTTTTCTATGGACTGTACACATCATGCTGCACAACTAGTAGGTTGTTCATATAACAAACGTTGGTGATCAAAGGGTTAGATTGGCTAAGAAATTAACCATCTGATTTGTTATAAATTTTTATTTTAGAAATTTTGAAGTGTAGTTTAGCAACAGCATTTTAAAGTTCCTTCTATTCAGAACCTTACCACTGCGGTCAGCTGCACCCCCTCTCATGATCCTTGCTACGATCACAGCCCCAGAGTGCTCATCCCTTCTGATGGTTGCTCCCTGCAACATAACAAAAACTGTAAAGCACTTATGTCGAACATGGGGTAATACTGGTGAGGTAATAACAAGTCTGATAAGCTTTTGACAATGGAATTTGTTCTTTTCCATGGGGAACATACTGAACAAGCTGTATCTTTCTCTTTGACCAATTTCATCAACAATCTGACCTCTGTGTTTGCACTGCTTGGTGAGACTACAGGATGGGGCTGTATGTCTGCAGTTTCTTCACTCAGTTGTCCATCTAGATCAATGATTCTCAACCAGAATGCCACAGCACCCTGGGATGCGTTAAGATCTTTTCAAGAGTATCACACAATATTAGCACTGTTAAGTGTGCAAATATGATTCACAAGATAAACCCAGAGGTTTAAAACTATGATTTCCTATTTGAAAACCATTCTGACCTGTTGTGGCCTGAGGTCTTTGCAACAGAAGAATTGCTATATAATTTTTTTGCAGTCAAAATAAGTAAAAACCTAGAGTTTATATTTTCTGTGGGGTGCCTCGAGCCTTAAAAGGCTGGAAACCACTGAACCAGATATTCACGTGGCCTCCGTCACACTGGCATCCAAAAGCTTCACTAGTGTTTGAAAACAGAAATTCCTTTAACAAGCTTTTTACATGCGCAGCCTGAGCCTCTCTGCTCTATATACAATGAGATAAGCATCTGAACTAGGAAGCCTTCTCTTAGGACTACTGATAATACAGTAATTTGATCTGGAATAGAGTTGTTTAACTCAGCAGGAGAAGAAACAGGGGTATAGGTTATAGCCATGTTGGTCTAATGACACAGGCAGACAAGGCTATGACAAGGGCAAGACAAGGACACAGGCTTCCTCAACCTGATGGAAGGTATTTATACCCAAAATCTTGTTAAGAAGATTTACCCAAAGAACCTTGTCTGCAGTAGAGGAAAAAAATTTATGCTTTTAATGTCCTTCACCACAACCGCTTGCTTTATTTCTCGCTAGAGGAAGAAGAAAAGGTTTTCATTCAGTACAAAACTTCTCACAGTATTTACCTGATCAAACTGTGTGTGGACAGAATTCAGCACTACATCCTACATCCTTGACTTCAATTCAGGAAAGGATTTTTTTCTCCATCATTTAGTCACTTTTAAACGATCAGAAAAAGATTACATGCACGTTCACTCTACTTTCAAAAACTATAAGCCATAGCCAGGGATAGATCCAGAGATTTGCAGAAGTGCAGTCACACCCTGCGTCAGCTGTGTGGTGCATATGTAGTGAACTCTCTGAGCTCACTGGCATGTCACTGTAGCTTTTGCCAGAGCTTCGCATATGCTGTGAGGCCTCTGAGCACACCACCTGATCCGTGAAGGCTCTGGCTGGAGTCCCTGCTTTCACACAGCTCTGAGCCCAGGGCGTAAGTAGTGTTCCTGCTCATCCCTTCTTTCCCCTTGCTGCTGAATTCAAAGCTACATGAAGGCAGGGGTTCAGTCAGAGGTTGTAGATCAGCTGATAAGCTCAAACAGCTCACAGTACATACAGTGCTCCATTAGGAGCTATGCTGACATGCAAGTGAGCGTTACATAGCCAATTATCAATTATTTGGATGGGGGAGTGAAAAAACTTGCTGGCCAAGTTTGCAGATGACATCAAGTTATGGGGTAGTGTGGTCACGTCAGAAGACAGGATGCAGATACAGATGGACCTGGGCTGGCTTGAAAGCTGGGCAGAGCAGAACCAGATGAAGTTTAATACTTCCAAGTGTAACTTGCTCCATGTGGGAGCAAACAACCCTCAACATACATACAGGCTCAGTGGTGACAGCTTGACTTGCACCATGGCTGAAAGGGACCTAGGGGTAATGATTGACTATCGCATGAACATGAGCCATCAGTGCGATGCAGTGGTCATCAGGGCAAATAACATGCTGGAATACATCAGCTGAAAAACTCCTTCATAGTCAGGGTGTCCAGACTGTGGAATAAACATCCTCCAGAGGCGGTGCAGTCACCTACCCTGGTGGTTTTCAAAAGGAGACTGGACAGTCACCTTGTTGGGGTCACATGACCCCAGTTGTCTTCCTGCCTAGAGCTGGGGGGCTGGACCCAATGATCTGTGAGGTCCCTTCCAGCCCCTAACAATCTTATGAATCTATGAAGGGCTGTGGTCACACCCCACTTGACCTGATCCTGGATTTGCCCATGGCCATAGATGATTCATTTGTAATGTTTTTCACTCAGATAAAGTGTTCACTGCATGGTATAAATTATGTTTAATCAACTGACTCATGCACATCAGTGACTAGATATTTACTAAGATTTGCTTTATTTGCTTATTATTATTTACTACTGTTTATTTGTTATAATGCAGTTAGTTTCTAGGCATCTTCTCTGTAATTCCTCCTAAAATTCTCACACTTCACAATTTTATGAGAAAAGGTAGTTTGATTTACTGATATTAACCTCCGCCAAAAAGAGATCAGAGCATCAATCTGCTAGCAGATGATATCAAAGCACACAATCTAATCCATTGACGAGGGTAGTCCTGGCTTGGAGGTGGCAGCTCCCATGGACAAGTTAACAAGAAATGCTATGCTTACAATGATATAAGGAGTTACCTGATAATCAGGTCTTCAGACAACTTTGGTATTTGTTTCTGTTTTACCAGTTTCGTGATTTACAGAAACCTGCAATATGTTCCCCCAGGTAGCATCACTGCCAAATATGAGCAATGTGCTGCCCCTTTGCAAGGAAGTGAGGGATACCTAGCACATAGGATCATAAAATGATACAAAAGTAGGGCTGGAAGGGACCTTGGGAGGTCATTTAATCCAGCCTCCTGCTCAAGGAAGGATCATCCCTGATTAAACCACTGTAGTATGACCCTACTAATGGACAGGAAGAATATGTTCTGCTTTATTGTACAAAAGATGTTTTGCATTATTGTGCTTTGCAAAACATCTATATAGTGCCAAAGGGGTGTTAGCCACAGACACTCTGGCTCCACTCATGACTTCGCTGGCCTGCATTTCCACTCTCTTTTCTAGCTTCTACTGCTCAATCCATTTGCTAGGTTCACAGGCCCTGCACTTGCATAAACAAAGTGAAGCAAGCAAGCATAAGCATGGCTTTCTATTCAATAAATTCTCAAGCTCAGTAGCAAAGAAACGCTCCATTCTCTGGAGCACTTCTAAAGGCCCTGCAGCTCAACCTTCTTTCTGCCAAATTCCCCTGAAGTGGCAGAAGTAACAAAGAAGCTTCCTAAACATTAAATTCCTTATTAAAAAAATCTTTAAATTACTCTGAAAGATTTGGAAGCTTACAGGCTTTTTGATTTCGGTTTTAAGGAAGATTGACAATTTCTCTTGGACAAAATTTACATAACTTCTAGAGGTTTAGGTACAGTGGAAGAATTAAGGGTTTACTATTTTTAATGTCAAGGATTTGACCTGAAGTGTCTGATGTATAGATAAGCCCAACTCTTCTCCTTCGTTCTGTTACTCCAGCCACTTCATTCAAGAACACATCCTGAGACTTATTCCTCTCTCACAAAGGGTCAGACCACTTTTGGATGAAGGAATGGCTATTTTTAACATACCAACGGCTCTTTATTCTTTACTAGACGAACAATTTTCACAGATTCTTCATCAAAGTCATCTTCAGTATTATCTGGCAGAGGTGGAAGGACTGGGTCAAAATTCTTCTGTGCAACTGTGTCATGTACAACAAGCATTGCCTGTTCAAAAAGGAAATAAAAAAAAAGAAGAAAGTTTAAAATACTTCAGGAAAGACTGGGGAGAATCTCTCATTCCCAACTTTACAGCCAGTACAAAAAGCTTCTCATTTGGTGAAAAATCAATAGCAAGTTTTCTTGTAAGCATAATTTGTTACTTTCTTGGCAAAAGTTTGCAGCAAACTTCATGAGCTTATGCTTTACCTATATTAGTCAAAAAGGAAGCTAATCATCCAGTTTGCTTTTTAAAAAGTCACCTATGTTACTAAAGAAATTAAATGTTTCTTTTTCTGTAATCTTCAAGGCCTGGATCCTGGACCTTTCAAAAGTAACAGAAGTTGTATTGTTGTCAGCATTAAGAACAGGATCATGAGCTAACTGGGTATGGCAAACAAGTTACTTGTAAAAAAAAGTAAGTACCCTTTCAAGCCACTCTTTTTTAAATTAGTATACTTACTTGAATCCAAGACAAGATCCTCCTCTCTGCCCCCCAGTCAACACAAGTTGGAAAAAAGCCTCATCACTGATTTGAGTACCAGCCTGGGGCTGAAGCTGGAACTTAGCCACCGCCTACCCTGAGCGAGGGTGACTTGTATGCCGAAGGAGGGGCATATGGCAAGGGAAGTACGGGGGAGACATGCTGTTGGAGTGTGGGGGTTGGCACATGCAGGGGAGACCCACAATATGTGGCTGGGAGGGGGGAGCATGGGGGAGACCAGTTTTCAGTTTTCACAAAATCATAGACGATAGATAAGATAGTTTAATTGCTTCATCTACTCAAGATCAAATGCACAGAAATAAAGAGTTGTTGCTTACAGATATCCACAAGATCCACCAGTCAAGAACATTAGAAAGTTAAAGCCAAGTTTGACATGGAACACTAAGTAAGATGGTTGCCTGGGCATGTTATTTGCTCAGTATCGTGCCCCACTAGGTAGCTAAGATTATGCCTGTAGCAGTGGTCATTTGATAGTCACTAACTGTTTCTTCTGGGCTCTCTCCACTCCACTACTCATTGATTTATTGCTGCCACACTATGATGTTACTAATACGAACAGAGAGAGGGATTGCACAATTAACAGGTTAGACTGATGTAAGTCCTTGGGGTAAATTTCTCCTCCTCCCCTACACACTGGTGTCCATCACTCACCCAAATGGCATTCTTGAGCCTTACTGATTGATCCCAAGGGGTTATTTCCCACAACTCCCCTTTCCGCTCCATCTCTTGGCCTTTCACCAGATTCGGCCCTGGTCAAATCCATAATCAATGAGATTGTACGTACAAATTTAACTTAAATTGGCAAGTAAGGTGGCCTTTCCTACACCTGACAGATATTTCTTCCTGTTTCAGTGTCAATAAACATCAGGTCATCTCATATCTCGGACCACACTCCACTAGATCAACTTCCCAGCTCCTGATCTATCCATCATTTAG
>NW_017729031.1:116333500-116335252 GCF_001723915.1 Gavialis gangeticus | reverse complement strand
TGCCCCACTAGGTAGCTAAGATTATGCCTGTAGCAGTGGTCATTTGATAGTCACTAACTGTTTCTTCTGGGCTCTCTCCACTCCACTACTCATTGATTTATTGCTGCCACACTATGATGTTACTAATACGAACAGAGAGAGGGATTGCACAATTAACAGGTTAGACTGATGTAAGTCCTTGGGGTAAATTTCTCCTCCTCCCCTACACACTGGTGTCCATCACTCACCCAAATGGCATTCTTGAGCCTTACTGATTGATCCCAAGGGGTTATTTCCCACAACTCCCCTTTCCGCTCCATCTCTTGGCCTTTCACCAGATTCGGCCCTGGTCAAATCCATAATCAATGAGATTGTACGTACAAATTTAACTTAAATTGGCAAGTAAGGTGGCCTTTCCTACACCTGACAGATATTTCTTCCTGTTTCAGTGTCAATAAACATCAGGTCATCTCATATCTCGGACCACACTCCACTAGATCAACTTCCCAGCTCCTGATCTATCCATCATTTAGGGTCCCATAATACAGCCCACACCATGGGTGATCAATTTGTCCCTTGATCTAGTTTCTTGGTTAATTACGGGAACTCACACCACCCAGTCCATGTGTAATTCAATCATTTCCTCTACTTGCTTTGTTCCACACTCACTAAATCTCAGAGCTGTCCTTAGCACAGTCCGGGCTCTGATCAGTCAATTTCTCTCCTTGCTTTGTCCTGCTCTCAATGAATATCAGAGCCTTCCTTTGCACAGCCTGGGCTCTGCTCAGTCAATATTACCTCCTTGTATTGTCCCCCACTCAATTAAGCCCCAGGCTTCTCTTAACCCAGTTAGGGCTCCAGGCACTGTTAGTTTTAACCTTCCTTTAACAAAGTTTCCCTTCTGGTGATTATGCTGAGAAAAGTAACATTTAGTACTTTATATTCTTACCTTCAGATGTGGTGTTGACAATAACTGAAGTAGCTCTTTTTCTTCATTGTTTGCTGGTGCAGTCTGCAATTCTTCTATCACCTTAAAAGTATCAACATAAGCAATAAACAAGTGAATATATTTTGCAATCTCTGGTCCATGTCTATCCATTTCTATTGCAAAGCAGGAAAAGTAATTAAGGGTACATTTCAAAGGCAACTTCAATGAAATAAGCACACATTCTGAAAGATATATATGATTCTAACCTGCTTCACTATGATTTATATTATAGAAAAACAGTCAAAAATCAGCATCCTTGATTTAAACGGTACACAAATACACTTTAATTAAACTCAGTATGTTTAACAACTATCCTTTATTGATACATTTTAACCAAAATTTAATAAACAATGTTAGACACTCCAACTGTTTTCAGGATTTTCCATACATAACATTCCCCAAAGACTAACTTCATTTAAGAGTGACCTGATCTATTATGGGTAGATACTAATGGGTTCTAACAATTTCTCCTTAGCAAGAAAGATTTGTCTTGGATGTTTTCCTGATCTATTAAGTGCTTATACCCTGCCATTACTATAATAATTGAATGCAGTCAGATATCTGAGACTATGGTCTATTAGATTGTGGCAGAGCACCTTTGGAGCCTCCACTTTAGACCCAGGCCCTCAAGGCTCAGGCAGGAGTTGCTGCAAGCAGCTGGAGAGAACACCATCCAGCTCAGCTGCTGCTCAGAACAACCTTGGAGGTAAGAGCAGGAGTCATGGGGATGGCAGGAGGCTCCTGGACCTGGGTATGACTGAAAACTACACCCTGCTGGGGAAGGA
>NW_017729031.1:116323956-116333488 GCF_001723915.1 Gavialis gangeticus | reverse complement strand
ACTGCCCACAGTGGGGCAGTTCCCCAGAAACTGCAGGCCAGTTCCCTCCCCGGTGAAAGGTGGGTAGGGACACCTTATAACACCAGCCCTCACAACTTAGTTGGTCATAGAGCAAGCAGTGGGCCAGGCACGTCTCCGGACACCCATGCCTGTGGAAAGTAACTGGTAGTGGGGCCAGGCATGTCTAGGGAGAGGCAGCTGAGCCTGAGGGGTGCAAGACCCCAAGGCCTCAGCATAAGGGTGGAGTGTTGGTCCCAGTGAGAGGGCAGAGTAAGAGAATAGGCCACACAGAGTAGGGCCACAAGGGAGGCCTGAAGGTTATGCAGTAGTGGGTACAAAGTAGGGTTGCAAGGGGTGACCTGAAGGGCTGCACTAAAGCGGATCAGTGAGTAGGACCCAGTGAGGGGAGTAAATTGTTGTCCCAGTGAGAGGATGGAGGAGTAGCCCCAGTGAGGGGGTGGAGGAGTGCTGGCCCCAGTGAGAGGGCATGCAGTGCATATCTGAGGATACCTGGGGCAACCACAGCTAAAGGCAGCCAGTAAGGGGTCAGGGGAGTTATAGCAGGTAACTTAGTACACAGAGTGGCAGCATAGTGACAGTGAGCTCCAGGGGGGAGCGAGAGTCCCAAATGAGACCCTGGAGCACGGGTTGGTGTGAGGCACTGTACAATATGGATGCCATCTGCGAGGCATGGGACACAGTATAGGGAAGGTCGGACCCATGTGTAATGCCCTAGGTATCAGGGCATTACATGGGCAGCCTCCCGTATTTTACATCAAGTTCATTACAACAAGTTGTGGCAGGAAAAACAGGGCAGATTGCCCTAGACAGAGGGGCAGGCCACTATGGTGATTGGCCACAAGCAGGCCCCTTTTTTACAAGATCAATTTTTGAAATGCAATCAAAACTGAGAATTAATTGTATATAAACTGGGCAAATAAACAAATACCCTTGACACTTTTAAAAAAGTGAGTGCTTTCAGATATAAAGTTGGAGTGATGTTGTTGCTATAATGCTCCAAGAATTATGCAAGGGGCAAGGATTTTTGTGGGTGGTGTCTTTTATTGGACTAATTGCATGATTGGGATAAAGTTACACAAGCTGACAGAGAATGCCTTGCATTCAAAAGGTAGCGTAAGAATGTTGATGTAGCCATAATGGTCCAGAAATTATGCAAGAAGCAAGGATTTCTTAGGGTGATCTCTTTTATTGTTGGGATATGTGACAGGGACAAGCTTTCACGCCCAGTGCAAACACTGGCTTCCCTCCTGTCTATGAGCCAGCCACCCACCTCACTCACCTGCCATGTCTTGATGTAATAGTATTGAGGTGTTAATTAGGTGGGAGGCCACCCATTTTAAACCCCGATGTTTAGAGGGTTATCTGGAGCTCCGTTCCATCCCTACACTGCGGGCCAAGCCTCACAGATGGCATCCCAGGCAGCTAACTCAACCGTACCCTTTGCCCATTAGCTGTGGTCCCCTCTCTGGGACCTTCAGCTCCCCCTTAGGCCCAGGTCCCATGTCAAGCCAGTCAGGACCTTGAGCTTCTTTGCTGTGTGGGCATCCCTCGCAATGGGCCCCTAGCCCTTTTGACCCCTCTCTGGGTCCTGGCCCCAGCATGGACCAGTTGGGTACCTCGGGTCAGGTCTAAGCTACTTGCCTGCTTTCAGGGGTCCCCCATTCCCAGCTCACGTGCTTCACAAAACATGCCTGACCCTGTGGGATCACTCACACCAGCAGGCTCAGGCGCTTCAAGAAGTCTACCTGGCCTTCCCTGCATTAAATAACCCACCCGAAGATGGGGGCTGAGGTTAAGGCACTGGGGAGGTGGTCATTCCTGGCATTTACATGGGGACTGTCATGCCACTAGCAGCCCTACCAGGCCTTCCTGCCCCAGCAGGGTGCAGTCTTAGGTCTTGCCCAGGACCAATGAGGCCTCCAAACCATCCCCATAGCTCCACCCTTGCCTCCAAGGTGTTCCTGGCAGAGCTCAGCAGAGAGGTGTTTCGTCTCTGCTGGCTGATTATGAACTGCCCTCAGCTCAGGGAGCTGGGCCTTAAAGGGGCCATCCTCATCAGGCACCTGGCCCTCCCTGGACCAGTCCTTAAAGTGGCAGGCACAACCGCTGCCCTGCCACAGGATAAAATTAGACAAGCTTTCAAATATAAGACAGACATTCTCAATCAGGTCCAATCAGAACAAGCCAAGCACAGCATGCATTTGAAAGCCTGTCCGACTCTATCCCAACTACATAGCTGACCCAATAAAATATATCATTCTAAGAAATCCTTTCCTCTTGCATAATTTCTGAACAAGCACAGCTACAACATAATGCTTACACTACTATTATAATTAAGGATATTTCTGTTATCTGTATGACCAGATAATTTTTAACCCCAAAATCTTGACCTTCAAAGTAATTTGTGACAATAAGTTTCACAGTCCTGTGTACACTAAATCATTTAAATTAATTCTCAAATCCTCTTTTAGAAGTATAACTGTTGAACGAGGGAATGCTGCTGTTCTGGAAGTATGTCCTTTTTTTTCTTTACACGTGAACAAACCATATATTAAGGTTTAGTTTTCATATGAGTGACTACAGTTTGAGACTTCCAATCTTTTCCTGTATAAATTTCAAATCTAAGAATGAAAATAACGTCATTTATGAATAAAGTAATAGGAATAAAACATACTTACATCCTCTACCAAAGCTGCTGCACTATGTAAAACAGGGGTTGGACTCTGCCTTTCATAATGACGGAGCTTTTCATGTATCTGAAATAGAGATGTTTTTAGGCAAATGACAACATGGAGATGCAAAAATACCCAATTTTTTCACCATTGCAACATGCTTAAAGTAATTTCTTAGAAGTTCTATTGCTTGCATCAGAAAGAATTATGTACAAAGGAAAGTTTATCAAGGTGACAGTAACACACAGAGAACCTTTCAAAATTGCCTAAAAAAGTTAGGAGCACAGCTTCCATTTTGTGCCATTAAATCCCTTGTCGCTTTTTGAAATTCTTTTCCTATGTAGCCTGGGGGAAGGGAAAAAAATTGAAGACAATGCACAAATGCTTATCTTTCTGCCTTAATATTCTGTGCCCATGTTCAGACGTCAATCACAGTTGACTTAGGATCAAGACACTGTTTTGGTAGATAAATTATTTAGCTCTGACTGAAAGACAGAAAAAGATGTAAATGGATACTATCATAATGTGTAAGTCATTATTCTACTCTATTCTATTGTGAACCCTCTCCCATTAATCTTCTGAAAGCCTCATTAATCCTTGATCCTTCCGTTTGCCTCACGAATCAAATTTTTTTATCTAATATCAAACACTTCTGAAAATTTCACATAAACAACCATCAGTTCTGAAGATCAGTCAATGTAGAACTGTTCCTTTTTGACAAAGGACATGTAAGATTTCACAAAAAGAAATGAATTTATGGACACTGAAATTTGCACTTATCAATTACATTAAAGCGAAATTTCTATACAGAAAAAGCAATTATTAAAATGTAACAAAAGTATCAACTGAGGATGGAGAACTCCATGCCCCTTCTGCTTTGGAAAGAAGACAGTTTCTCCAGCTTCAAGATTATCTTAATTCAGGAATAGTCAGAAATGTTAAGGGTATTTATACACATACTGTTTTGTTCCGTGACACACCAGAGATCCACTGCTCCGAAGCAGACTCGATTAATCGAGTCTGCTCCACATGCGACCCGATGCGAACTGTGTTGCACCGTGTGCAGTTGTATAAGTGATGAAATGCGTGTCAGCGCGCAGAAAATGGCAGCAATACACTTTTGAACTAAAGCACCTTCAATGTATTTTAGTTCAAAAGCGCACCACTGCCATTTTCTCAGCACTGACATGAGTTTGCCTGCTTCTGCAACTGCAAGTGTCACAGCACTTGGTGCTTTTCAAAGCGCCTGGCGCTGCAGCCCTTACTTAAGTACATCTTAATCTGTATCTAGTCTGCTCTGATCCATAATAAGTAAGCATTTGCAGAGTACCATGGTGAAAAAAATTCAAAGAAATGCAAATTACTACTCATAAAGAAAAAATTATTTCAAGAAATAATTTACCTTAATTAAGTAACTGAGACTCTTCTCACTGAAGACATCTTTAAGGAATCCCATTTCTTCTTTGTGATTTGAATCAGGTCTTAGCTGAGATGTCAATAGGGCTAAGGTTTCGTGCAATCCTAAATTAATTACAATGTATAGAGAACAAAAATGTTTTAGGTAATGTCTCTTATTTACTGTTTGTTATAGACTTTGCATTAGTTTTACTTGTCCACATGCAAAAAAAACATGCTTTTGATAATCAACATTATATTGAGATTTTCAGCTAACTTTCAGGTATTTCTCTCTCAAAGTTAGTCTCCCTTCTTAAACAGTTGATCCTCTTTGAGGTCTGATATCTGGTATATTGCAAAACAGAATCTTGATTCATTCTTTAATAAGTCATTTTGAAATGTAGCTTTCCTCTGTCTGTTTCTGTCAGACCTTATAACAGCTGAATCTAACATAATTTAAGTAACTAGGAATCATATTAATACATTCAATCTAATCTACCTAGAATTACAGGAGTAAGGATGAATGTGCTGTGATTTGTCACCTCCTCTTACCCAATGCTGCCTCAGCTATGCTCCACATTAGAAACTTAGCTAGCTTCCAAGTAAAGTACCAGACCTGGTTCAAAATGTATTTCCTGTTAAGCTGTAATAACAATCATAATATAAGCAAATTCAATATTTTAGTGGGAGGGAGTAAGCCAAAACAAAACAAAACAAAAAACCAAGAAGATATCACTTTAAGAAGGGAAATTAGACAAACATGAGTAAGATAGTTAGAAAGAAGTTAAAAGGAGCAGTCAAAAATGTAAAAGGCCTGGAGGCAGCCTGCAAACCACTATATTAGAGGCTCAGGAACAGTATAGACTGAAAACCAAAGGCCACATCCAGACAAGCGCAGCCATGTGGTATGTGGCACCACAGACCCATCTGCAGCGCCACACACCACACATTCAGGTGTTCTCCATGCTGCTATCTTGCAGCGTGGAGGGTTTTTTTGACCCCAGGAATGAGGTGTACTGCTGCTTCTTGTCCCCAGGTAAAACAAATGTCTGTGCTCATGTGGATGTGGCCAAAAAGGACAGCCAGCAGTCAAATCAACACTCTGCATAGTTTACCCGCAGAGTTAAGGAGGTGATCCCCAGCAAAAAGGCATCATCAAAAAAAATGGAAGATGTGCCCAAATGGGGGAAATGGGAAAGCCCACCAACTCTGGCAAGTCAAATGTGAAAATGTAATCAGGCAGGCCAAAAAAGAATTTGAGGAAAATTTAGCGAAAGGTGCTAAAGTTAATAATAAAACTTTAAATGCATCAGAGGCAGGAAGCCAGCTAATCAATGACATTATTGCAGATGACCAAGGTGAAAAAGGTACATTCAGGGAGAAAAAGGGCTATAGCAAAAAAGCTAAAAAAGTCTCTGAATTGGTCTTTATTATAGAGGATATTGGAGAGATTACCACATCAGCTCAATTCTTCCTAGCAGACAGGTCTGAAGAACTTGACAACAGAACAGGTATTAGAATAAATCAATAAATTAACACACGAGTTACTGGGCCCAGATGTTATTCTCCCTGGTGTTCTGAAGGAAATCATGTGTGAAACATAAAGGCGGAACTGTTGGCAATAGTGTCTAAAATATTGTTATAAACTGTCTCTATGCCAGAGGAATGGTGGGATGCCAACATAACATACATTTTCAAAAAGGGCTTCTGGAAACTGCAGACCAGTGTCACTTCTATAAAATCAGCAGTCACATGGATAAGTATAATATACTTAGGAAGAGAGTCAACATGGTTTTTACAAAAGGAAATCCTGCCTCACCAATCTACTGGAGCTCTTGGAGGGCATTAACAAGCACATGGACAAGAAGGATGCAGTTGATGTAAGATATGTGGATTTTCAAAATCTTTTGACTAGGTCCTTCACCATAGGACTAGAAAGAAGGTCCTTTGGTGGATCAAAAGCTGGTTAAGAAAAACAAAGGGTCATTTAAATGGTCATTTTTCAGGATGGAGGAAAGTTGATATATTGGGTCCCCCAGGGAATTGTGCTGGGCCTGGTTTTGCTATATATTTTCATCAACAACTTGGAAGAGAGAGCGTACAATGACATCTCCCAGTGTGCAGGTAATACTAAATTATTCTGGGTAGTCAAATCGCAAACTGATAGTAAGGAACTGCAGAAAGATCTCACAAAATAGAGGAGTGGACAAAAAAGTGGCAACTGAACTTCAGTGTTGATAAATGTAGAGGTCGGGCATAACTAGATTAAAAGAGGAATTAGATGAATCCATGGAGTACAGGTCCACTAACAGGTATTACATAAAAGTCATGCATCCTCTGAACAAATGATGCCAGGGAGGGCACATCTACATGTGAAAGTAATGCACACAAATAAACTGCAGATCAAATTGCTCTGCAGTAAACTACTCCCAGGTGCAGCATGTACAAGCGCACCTGTGTCAGGAGCAAACTGAGGTAGGAGGAGCAGTATAGATCAGGACTGCTCCTGCCCTGCTCTGCCTCCTTGCAACAGCCAGAGGGAGCTCCAGGAGGCAGTACCAACATAAAATTAACCCAGCCACACACACCTCCCCTCCAGGTATGTGTAGCGATGTGTGTGGCTCATTCAGGCTACAAACTGGAATGGCTGCAGGAGGTCCCTCAGAAAAGGGAAAGGTTACTGCAGTGTGTAAGGGCAACATTCTGAAGTGCTCTAAAATTCCCAGGGACAGGAAGACCAGCTTGAAGACTATGTTACATTGGAGTCTGGTTTAGACAGCTGGGTGCCAGCCCTCCTCCATAAAAGACTGTCCTGTGCTTTTGGTCTCCAGTAAGGCTGTACAAACCAGCACCGTTTCATTTTTACTTCTGGTTCACCATTTTGAAGGGACAGTGTTTCATTTCATCGTTTTGTTTAGTTTCGAAGGACTGTTCCATTTCATTTCGTCAAAACTGTTTCACTGATTCAACACATTTCAACGTTTCTCCCATATGCTAAAATGGGGAATCATGAAAATGACTATAACTTTATCATTTCTTGCCTGATTCAGATGAAAACTGCAGGGATGGTAGCCCCTGCTGAGAGAATAAAGCCTGCCAAGTTTCAAGGAGATAGGTGCAGAGGTTTCTGGGAAACTGTACCTCAAGTTGCTGACAAGCAAAACTTGTGTCACTTGCCGACAGCGGCAGCCTCCTGTTATTCCGTGCGCCGGTCTGGGAGGGGTGTAGGGCTGTGCCAGACTCCTCCCAGGGGTGCGGCCCCTGGATCTGTGCATGGGATGACAGGAGGCTGCCGCCTGGGACTGGCACTGGGTGCAGCTCACACCCAGTACCGGGAAGACTGGTGCTGCTGTTGGCCTCAGGCAGCAGCAGCAGCCTCCTGTCATCCCACGTGCAGATCTGGGGGCCCACACCCCAGAAGGAGTCCAGCAGCACTAGGAGTGCAGGTTGAGCTCCATGGGGCTAGTGGAGCTGCTTAGAGCTCAGCACTGACTCTCCCCACCTCCTGCCGCTGGGCTGCACTCCGACCGGCTCCACCAGCCCCACTGAGCTCAGCCCAGTGGTGGGAGGCAGCAGGAGAGCCAGTGGCACAGCTGCTCAGAGCACAGCCCTGGCCAGTGGCTTTCCCCTGCCTCCCGCTGCCAGGTTCAGCTCTGTGGGGCTCACAGAGCCAGTTGGAGTGCAGCCCCATGGCGGGAAGTGGGGCTCCCGCTCCCGTGCACAGCCCACTCCTGCCCTGCTCTGCCCTCCTGCAGCAGCCAGGGGAACCTTCAGGTTCTGGCCACAACTGCTCGGGTACCAGGGGATGCTGGGGGAGGCAGGCTCAGCCTGGCAGGGGATGCTTTCCCAGGAGCCTGTGGCCAGTGCAGCATGGATGCTTTCTGCCGTCCCCACAGTGGTGGACAGGGCACTACGTCCACAAGGCATTTGTGGGTCATCTCCTCCACCCCCCGGGGTTGGGTGCCTGGGCAGCTGCCCATGCACTCCAGGCCACCAGGGCACCCCCAAGACCACACACACTAAGTTTCAAGCAACAGTCTTTATTTCCATCCCCAACAGCAGACTCTCTCCCACCCTCTCTTCCCAACAACAGATCCCACCCCAACCCCACTGCCCACCAATAAAGCACCCTCTTCCCCATACAATTATATACAGTGTAGCGTGTGACCTCCCAGAGCGAACAGTGGAGTGGAGGTGCCTACGGGATGGATCCTGGGGAGAGGTGCCTGGCACCCCAGCCTCTGGCCACACCAAGGGTGAGGCTGATGTGGTGAGGCCGGTAGGCTGTGGGGCTTGACCAGGGGCGAAGGCAGTGCAACCTGCTCCCCCTCCACCACAGGGCCGGGGCCAGTAGGGCCCATATATGGTGCTGGCCCTGCTGCAAGCAACTCCCACTCAGGAGCTACATGGCACCTGGGTGAGCAGCAGGGGGTGGCCCAGGTTGCAGCGCGGGGGGCAGAGTGGGGGCAGGAGGGGGCAGACTGCTGGGAGACCAGGCTCAGAAGCAGGGGCAAGGGGCCTTGGCCACTACAGGAGGCACTGGACCTCATCCCAAGCCCACTAGGGGAGCTAGGCACTGGGTGGCTGCCAGGGGGCAAGCAGGGCCAGGGACTGGACTGCAGGTGACTGCCAGGGGCCAGGCAGGGCTGGGGCTGGACTGTAGGTGGCTGCCTGGGGCCAGATAGGGCTGGGGCCAGGGTCAGGGGCCAGGAAGAGCCGGGGCCAGGGCCTGGACCGTGGGCAGCATGAAGGAAACCACCAGGGCCAGAATGGCATCCAGCACGTGGTGGTCCTCCTCTGTTGTCTCTACTGCACCTGCTCCTGGGCCTCAAGCATCCTCTCAAGGAGGCGAAGAGCCTGTTCCAGAAGGCACGGTCCTCCTGTTCCCTTTACCACCCTCACTCCATCTCCTGGGCTCACCAGGCCCGTGAGTCCACTAGCTGCTCCTCTGCCACTGTGCCAGCTGATCCAGCAGGAGGGTGCAGTCCTGTGTGCACCACTGAAGGAGGCAGCACATGCAAAGGGTGCTTGCCAATGGTAGAGGTGCCCCTGGAGGTGCATCCTTGCCAGCGGCTGGTGCTTCTCTGCCGTGTGCAGCTGCTGGACCTGCAGAGCCAAGAGAGAGAGGTTCTTTGTGAGAATTTGCAACACATCAGAGATAACATCCACTGTACTAAGGAGCTGTGAACTGCCCAGTCTTAGAGCAGGGACTGCAAACACACATGTGCCCAGGGACCATGGTAAGTTGGTTGGGTAGGTCCTGCCACAGGTGACCACTGGCCAAGCCTTCCATCCCCACTCCATCCGCAGGGGCAGGGAGCCCACTTGGTGCTTTCCACAGGCAACCTAACTTCCCAGTCCCCTACCCAAGCCAAGCCAGAGCTGGCTCCTGCCAGCAGCTGCCACAGCAGTTCCAGAGCAATTCCCCGCTTCTCCTTCTACAG
>NW_017729031.1:116302553-116318956 GCF_001723915.1 Gavialis gangeticus | reverse complement strand
CCCACTCCATCCGCAGGGGCAGGGAGCCCACTTGGTGCTTTCCACAGGCAACCTAACTTCCCAGTCCCCTCCCCAAGCCAAGCCAGAGCTGGCTCCTGCCAGCAGCTGCCACAGCAGTTCCAGAGCAATTCCCCGCTTCTCCTTCTACAGGCCAGGCAATTTGCTCCAGTAGCACTAGGCCCATGCTGCCCAGGGTCAGGGGGTGAGGGGCTCCCGCACAGCTGGGACACTGAGCTGGTCAAACCTCCTACCTTTCCCCCTCCCCACCAGCAGCCCTCTCCATAGACGCAGCCTCGGCCAGGGCTCCCACTGCACAGCCCCCTTTCTGAACGTCCCCCAGGCACACCATGACAAGCTGTTTGAGCACTCTGAGGGGTGCCTGACCCACTACACCCTGCTGCTGATGATCACCATAGTGCCCCATGCACAGCTGAGAACCTGGCACGGGGTCCTCGGCTTCGATGGTGCTCCAGGCAAGCACATGCTTCCTCGCAATGTGCGCCGCCACCTTGAGGGGTATCTCTGCCTATACTGTGAGTGCTTGATCCCTGAAGCTGAGGAGTAGATTGTCGCTGCCATCAGTGAGTTTCTCTGCATGCAGCAGGCCCCTGGCTGCCAAGCTAGGAGGGTGCTGGCCTCTCAAAGTTTTGAACTGCCTCCCCCTCCCTAAGTATTGAGGGGGGAGTGGAGCAGAGAAAGAAATCCTGAGTGGCAGGGTGGATCTCACCCAGGCAGAGCAGGGGGAGAGGGGCAGGGAGGCAAGGAGATGGGGGGCCCCCACCCCCACTGTGCAGGCCCCCTGGCTCCAGGCATGCAGCCCAGGGATGGGCCAATGAGCTGGCATAGGCACGGGTGGCTGCAGTGTCCCCTTACCCACCCCCAGCCCTCCTCTCTGTGCAGGGCTTACCAGATGGGCGTGGCAGGCGATCCTAGTGGTCCGAGTCTGTCCCTGTAGGTGGCGAAGTGCTGCGGCTGCCTACAGTGTCCCAAGGTGTGGAGGCACGGCACCTGGCTGCCTGTGCAGTGGCCCCCTCCGGAGAGCAGCTGCAGCTGGTCACCACTGGGGCCATCCCCAACCTGTCCTCTCCACTGGGGGTGTACACACCAAGTTGGCGGGGCAGGCGTTGGCCCCTGAGTTTGCAGATGAGGCTGGGGACAGGGAGTGCACTGGGGCCTGCTCCTTATGCCCTGAAGGGCCCTCCTCAGGAGACTGCTCATCCCTGCTGGGTCCCAACAGAGGCTCTGGCAGGCCGCCTGTACTGGAGCAGACATGATGGCCATGTCTATGGTTCCTTGTGGCCAGAATGTAGTCCAGCTGCCACAAAGGCCATAGTCCTGCAGGTAGCCCCAAGCACTGGTCGTGGTACATTATATGGACCCACTGGGCCCACAGGACCTTGACCTTTATGTGACCACTAGTTGCCGCACTCCTGCATGCAGGCCACCGTGTCTTCATAGATATGGACGCTAGACCAGCTGCCCTGGGCAAACTGCCTCTGCACCTCAATCTCATCCCACACTGCGATGAGGTCAGCAGTCTCTCCCTCTGACCAGCTGGGGCCCCAGGGCATTGCCTGCAGCACTGGGGACACTGCCATCATGGCTACTTCCAGGGACTTTGGGGACTCAGGCAGAGACTCTGGGTGCCAGCAGGGCTTAGCACATGCCCGCAGCTGAGGAGCATGATGCCCAGGGGGCAGGCAGGTGGTGGAACAGGGGCCAGAGTGAGGGGCTGACAGGGCACAGATTTATGCCTGAGTCACCATCTACATGCATGCTTCTGCACAGTATTTACTGTGAGATTAATCTACAGATAGTAGCCAACCATGCAGTAGACTAATTTATTGTGCAGTAAATACGGTGCATGTGTAGATGATGACTCTTTACTGCGCAGTAGATTAGTCTACCATGCAGTAAAGAATCACGTGTAGACATACCCACTGCGGAGCAAATTAAACTACTCCACAGTAAAACACATGTGTAGACATGCCTGAAGGGTATGACAGCGGATGAATTTTCCTAGACATGCCCTGTATATATACATTCACCTTCTAAAGCAGAGGTGGCCAACCTGAAACATGGGTGCCGCAAGTGCCCCAAGTAGCCTGTGTGACATGCATTAGATTGGAGACGGGACAGGCAGCACAACAGCAAATAGGGCAAGGAACAGAAAGCAGAGCATGAGATCAGGCAGGAAGCAAAGGGCAGAAATCAGAAAGCAGAGCAGCAGCTTAGCCAGGACACATAAGAAAGGGAACAGAAAGCTGAATAGCAGATCAGGTAAGGGAAAGGGATCAGACTGGCATTTGGAAAGGGTGCAGGGCTAATTTGTCTATGCCTGCCAAAAAGGTTGGTCCCACTGCTCAAAAGCACCTACTTATGCCACTGTCAAAGACAGGATACTGTCTGACTCAATACGGTACTCCTTATAGACTTATGTTCCTCGTTCTAAGTGTTTCACCCTAATCATTATGTCCTTGTAATCCCAAGTGATGTTTGTCCATGAAAGATCTGATCTCAGAGCTAATAAGGGCCACCAAACTAGGCTCCACTTGGGAAAGCCATAGGAGGTTCATCAGATGACTGCCTGCTTTGTAGCACAACTACAAGTTATACTAATCAGGTAACTCTGCCTAGAAGTACCACCTTAGCCCTACTCATTCTTTGGCCCCTGTTAGAAACTAAGGTGCAGTACAAAGAGGTAGAGACAGGAGACTTTTGGACAGCATTGCCTGGAGAGCACACAGTAGCTCTTTTTCTGATGAGGCATTTTCAGTTGGCAAATGAGGCAGGTGTCGTCCAAAGAGGATTAAGAGTTAAACCTAGTAAGTTTTTTTCCTGGTGGACCGCAGGCAATGAGCTTGCATCCATCTGACAAATGTATACAAACCTTCTGAGATCTTCCTCACCAACTGCTTTCTCCTATGTCTTCTAGCTTTTATTTCCTCCCACTGGACAAACAGACCTTTCCCTAGTAACAGCAGTCTCAGTGCAAGCTCAGTAAAGATCTTTTTTCCCCTATAACTCTGATGCTTGTTGTACCACTTGTTGTTAGGTTAGGACATTAGCCTCTCCTCATTTGATTTAATGCCAATTACTCAATTGATAGCCTCTCCTCATTTGATTTAATGCTTATTACATTTTTTTCATTGGGTAGAAAGTGGTATGAGATTTTAACACTGGTGTGACTGCCTACACTATTACCAGCTGAGAGACTTGTATTTGTCCAGTGAGAGCCTGGCAACAGCTTGCACCCTTGAGATCCAAGTGTCATATCAAACTAGGTCCCTCCTGAAATCTGATCTTCTTTTTCCAGTTTCATTTATACTAAAATATATTTGATTTCCAGTAACTGCATTGACAGAAAATTTAACTGAATTAGAACTAAGATTGTTGAATTGATTTAAGCTAGAATTGTATCCCATGAGAGAAAATTAGTGTACTTACTCAAATCCCAGACAACCCAGAATTTAAGATGACCCCCCATAATTAGATTCTATACATGGAAAAGAGGGTCATTTTAAATTTATCCTCCTCACTGCTGGTGGGGCCTGACCCTTGCCTCTTGCTCCCTACCGCCTCTCTGCCCTGACTACCTACCCCCCATATTATCCCCCATGTGCATGCCCCCCCGCAAGCCTTGAGTACCTTCCAATCCCCCACAACACCTCCACCTCTGCCACTTACCCTTGCACATAAATTGGTGCCAGCAAAGGTAAGAGGTGGGAGAGCAGGTGGGTAGAGCATGAGGTGGGCTGAGCAGGGGTTGTTGAAGAAAAGGAAGGAGAGACAGTGGGAGCATGGAGAGCAGAAGTCGGTGGAGGAGGAGGAGGCAGTGGGGGCAGGTTGTGGCCCCCAAGCCTGGCTCAGGATCAGAGCCAAAGCCACAGCAGCTGCCTGCTCCCCTGCTGCCTCATACTCTAATCCAGGGGTAGGCAACGTTTTTTGGCCTGAGTGCCAAAAAACCACAATGTCTACCTTGGAAGGTGCCAGAGTGCTGGCATGCCAGAAAAACAAAATTTGGGGGTGGGGCACAGTATATGGCAGGGCATTAGTATTAAATATACTAATACGATTGTTAGTATATTTAATAATCATAAATGTTGCCTTTGTTGTTGTGTACTTTTTTTGTTAAGCATGTTGCAGTGAGAGAGAGAGAGAAGAGAAATAAGAGAAAGAGGAGAGAGAGAAAGAGAAAGAGGGAAAGAGAAAAAGAGGAGAGCAGAGAGAGAATCAGGCACATACACACACAGAATCACATGTGCACAAACACAGAGAACCAGAACAGACGCATGCACACACACATCCAGAGCCAGACATGTGTGCACACACAGACACACAGAACCAGAGGCAAACAAACATACAAAACCAGACGCATGGGTGCACAGAGCCAGGCCACAGGACAAAGTCCGACCCAACAATGCCCTGGGCCTGCCGGAGCCCCAGAGCCTGCCCATCAGCCCAACCACCTACCCACTCCACACAGCTAAGCCCGCAAAGGTGTGGCGCTCCTGGCAAGGGAGAATGCCAGCCTCATCCCAGTAGGGGGGCTGGGCCAGTGCTGGGCTTGGAGTGGGTGGGAATCAGGCTGGCTCAGCTGCAAGCCCTGCTGCAAGCAGCCTGGGCTCCATGGTTGGCAGCAGCTACCCAGAGCTGGGGCTGGCTGCAGCCAGGAATCTGCAAACAGCTGCACATGCGCCTCAGAGCAGACAGTGGCAGGGGCATGAGGCAGCACAAACCCGGCCTCTCCCCTGCTGCCAGCACAGAGCTGATGACTGGGCACCGGAGCCCAGAGCAGCTGCTTGTAGCCAGCCTGGGCTCTGGGTCTCTGCAGCAGGCTGGCTGCAAACAGCTGTGTACGTGCAGTCACCTCCAGCATGGAGCTGATGCCAGAGCTGTGGAGCCTGGCGCACTTGTTTGCAGCTGCCAAGAGCCCAGGCTGGCTACAAATGGCTGTGCCAGGCTCCAGAGCCCTGCCATCAGCTCTGTGCCGGCAGCAGGGGAGAGACTGGGGTTGCGCTGCCTCAGGCCCCTCCCACCACCCGGGTCAAGGCGCGCATGCATATGCCAGTATGGAGCTGATGCCAGAGCCCGGCATAGCTGTTTGCAGCCTGCCTGCTGCACCCAGCCCCAGCTCCAGGTAGCTGCTGCCAACCAGGGAGCCCGGCCTGTTTCCAGCAGGGCTTGCAGCTTCCCAGCCACCCGCTGGGTGCAGCCCGGGCTCCATGGTTGGCATCAGCTACCCAGAGCCGGGGCTGGTGGTGGCATGCCAAGCAAAATGGCCTCAAGTGCCAGGGGTTCCTGACCCCTGCTTTAATCCAAGATAAGGGACTTTTTTCCTTCTCAAATTGAAGAAAAATTAATCCTGGAGGGAACACTATTTCCCTAAGGCACTCTGCCTTAGACTGTCTTCATCTATTTCCTGATCTGACCAGGGTTAATTTTTCGTGCGACTGGCCATTTTAAAAGTGCTTTGCAGCCATGCATGTGCATTATGTCATGGCTGCAGAGAACTTTCAGGGGCCCGATCTTGTGAAAAATAACTTGTGTAATCACCCTAAGTTTTCAAACACTCTTATAATTAGAGAAAAATTCAAACTAAATACCTGCATCTTCTGAAAGCACCGGCATGGCTGTTTGTTCTTAATCCTGGAGGCAAATGTTCAACTTCAATCAAAATGAGTATTTCTTTTTCCTGGACTGTGATTCAGAGTAAATCCTGAAATAAGCAAAAATAACATCTGAAGTCCGGTATCAGACACAAAGAGATCGCAGAATCATTGAAAAAGTAGAGCTGAAGGAGACCTCAAGAGAGCTAGAACAAATGCTTGCTGAAGATAGGATGCTCCTTGACAAAACCAATACTATGTAAAGTTCTCACTGATAGAACAAGTCAGATGTTAAATGGATAAAAACAGGAACTACATTTGATCTTGACCATATAAAAAAACAATAGTACTCAAGTGTTTGTCTAATCTGTTCTTAAAACCTTCAGAGGACCCCTCTAGGCAGCCTGTTCCAAAGCTTAACTGACTTCATAGTGAGAAAGTTCTTCCTAATACCCAAATTGAAGAGTCCCCCATGAGAACCAAGTCCTGAGACTTGGGAACTTTGGTTAGTTGTTTAAAGAAAGCCACGTCCACCTCTTCCTCCTGCTTTGATAGACCTCAGCAGACACCCTTGCTATTCTCCCCTCTGACCTTTACACAGAAGCTTTCAACAGGTCTTCCTCCTGCTTCATACTGCACCTCAGAAATGGCATCTCTTTTACAAACAGAGCAACACTGTCTCCTTCCCCCACCCCTTTCTGCCTTTCTTGAAAAAGTTATATCCATCTATGAAAGTACTGTGAAAGCTTCATACAGTGCCTCTTTCTTTCTTAGGCTGTTCAGGGCCCAGTAAGTAATGTAGTTCTGCTCTCATTTGCACAACCACATACCTCATTCTATGAAGCATTCACAGGAGGCTGCATGCTGACCAGGCAGGTACATGGCTATATACAAGCACCCTGAATGTGTCCTGGAAAAAAAAACAACAGAGGACTCTCCCATGTTTTAGCCCCAGTAGCTGAGTGGTTAGGGCACCTGACCAGAAAGCAGATGACCTGGGCCCCAGGCTCATCTTAGGCTGAGGGGGTTTGAACTTGTACATTGCTGGTTTTCCAGCACAGTATTGTAACCAACAGTACAGGATAGATGTTGTACAGCTGCCCTCCAGTGCTCCTTCTGAAGCTAAGGCACTGCACCTTGCATTTGACAGTTATTGAATAAAATTGATGGAGAGAAGTACAGCAACAGATTTTTGGCCCCACTGGGAGAAACAGTCCAGGCTAGCACAGAGACCAATATCTATCTCCCTCTATTACATCCCCAGTGATCCAGCTTCAAGAGCAAGTCTGAAAAGGCTGCATATAATGCCTAACCTGTAATGTGGCAATTGAAGCACAGTGCTGAAAAGTCCAAGACATAGATTCAAATCCCCTCTGGCTGATGGGAATTTAGAACCCAGGTCGTCTGCTTCCTGGATAAACGCCCTAACCCCTCAGCTAATGGAGCTAAAATTGGCCCCCCTCCACCCAATAGCATAACTTAACAGTGGGCAACTGGGGCATAAGCCCCAGGCTCCTATGTTAAGAGGGTATCAGATTGGACTGAAAGGGGGTACCACCCTACTGTGCCACTGAATCCAGGGTTGCTGCTTGATGCTGGCTACTGAGATGTGGGGCACCTATGGGTTGGGTCCAGCAGCTGAGGGCTCATGTCCTTAGTCCCCTCATCAGCACCACACTACTTGGGAGATGCCACTGCTGGGGAAGGTGTCCATGCAGCCAGAGGGTACATAGCCATGTACCTGCCTGGCCACTGTGGAGCCTACTACACATGATCAGCAGTAGTGTAGCAGTTTATACATTCAAGCTGCACAGCTACAGGAACTGCAAACTATAAGTATGTGCCCAAGGTGCTACTTATGCCTATCTGGCACTTTGCCATCTGTATATTATAAAGGGTAATGAAAATTCATTTCTACTGTATTAATTCAAAGAGAAAGATGCACCCAAATTTTTGGGCAATCAGTAAGTGTGCGTGTATGTACACTTGCACTTATATGCCTTATAAATTATGGCAAGTAATTTATATCCGTGCAAACAAGTCTTTATTTTATTTTTTATCTAATATACATAACCAAATATATTTGTAGCATTTCATTGCAAAAAATTGAACAATATTTGACATCTCCCAAACAACATTAACTTCTGTTCCACCGAGTCAGTTAGAGATGTAATATTTTTGAAGCAGCACATTAGTCTCCATTTTCATAGATCACCAAGTCTTAACAATCCATTCACACAAGAGAAACAATCACATAGTGTATTTTGCTAGTTAGAATCAGCTGTTTCTGCCATTCAGAAGCCATTTCTGATAAAGATTTTAAAATGTATTTTTAAAAGACTTGCTTACACAGACATCCAAAGACTGAGGCTGTGATATCATCCCACCTTGAATGATAATCGAATCTGCGGTGGGGTCAGGTTTTCTAAACATCATCAGCTGTATGTCTTTAAGAATCCATCACAAGTATTGAATTTAGTTTAAAAAAGACAGCAGACTGCCCAAACTATACTTGCTGGAGCCAATTCAGGATAAAAGCTCTTCTGTTATCCATCCTGTTACCTGTGCTTGAACAAAAGTTCCTTTTGAAAATTTCTCTAATGGCTGGCTTTTGCACTGAGTATTACAATTATCTGCAGCTTCTCATTTCCTACAGTGATCACTCTATCCTGTTTCTTCCATTTTTTGAATTGTGGTATTCAAAAAAAAAAATACAGGTGTCTATTCAGTCTTTCTTATCTGCCAAAACTGGAATTATTTGCTAGAATGGAGGGTAATAAAATGCTGAAATGCAAAAAGCTTTTCTTCCAATTCTTGAGGAGGCTTCTCACATATTTAAGGGAAAGGACCTGGGCAGGTGCAGGTGTATCCTACAGATCAATGCCTCGCTGCACAGGTGATGTTGCCAGTAGAGGTTTGGCTTCTTTGACCACAGGATGATGTTCCAAAAAGGATCGCTAGGAAGAGATGGGATCCACCTGACAAAGAGATGGAAGATCATCTTCACAGATAGGCTCACTAACCTAGTGAGGAGGGCTTTAAACTAGGTTCGCTGGGGGATAGAGACCAAAGCTATGAGGTAAGTGGGGAAGCGGGCAACCTGGAGGCAGACCAGCAGGAGGGGGCAACAGAGGAGGTGTTCTCATTCTTCCTGAGAAACCAGGGCAATCAACTAGCTACCTTAGGTGCCTGTACATGAATGCATGAAGCCTGAGGAACAAGCAGGAAGAATTGAAAGTCCTTGCACAGTCACAGCACTATGACGTGACTGAAATAACAGAGACTTGACTCTCTAGAGCACTGTCATGGATGAGTACAAACTGTTCAGAAGAGAAGGAGGAGTTGCACTTTATGTAAAAGAGTTGTATGATTGCTCAGAGCTCCAGTGTGAAACTGGAGATAGGCCTGTCAAAAGTCTGTGGGTTAGGGTCAGAGGAGAGAGCAACAAGGGTGTTGTCGTGGTTGAGGTCTGCTATAAGCCACCACACCAGGAGGACATGGTGGATGAGGCTTTCTTCAAACAGCTAGTGGAAGTTTCCCAATCACAGGTCCTGATTCTCACTGGGGACTTAAATCACTCTGCCATCAGCTGGGAAGGCAATACAGCAATGCTCAGGCAATCTAGGAAGTTTTTGGAGAACGTGTGGGGACAACTTCCTGGTACAAGTCCTGGCACAGCTGACTAGGAGTTGTGTTCTTCTTGACCTGCTGCTCACAAACAGGGAAGAACTGGTCAGGAATGCACTAGCAGATGGCAACTTGGGCAGCAGTGACCACAAGATGACTGAGGTCAAGATCCTGAGAAAAGAAAGGATGGAGAACAACAGAGTAAGGACCCTGGACTTCAGAAAAATCAAACTTTGACTTGCTCAGAGACCTCATGGGCAAGATCTCCTGGGAAGCCAGTCTGAGGGAGAGAGGAGTTCAGGAAAGCTGGCTGTACTTTAAAGAAGCCTTACTGAGTGCAGGAACAAACCATCCCAATATGCAGGAAGACTAGCAAGTATGGCAAAAGACCAGCTTGGCGTAGCAGGGAACTCTTCAGTAAACTAAATCACAAAAAGGAAGCTTATAAGAAGCGGAAACTTGGATACACAACTAGGGAGGAGTGTAAGAACATTGCTCAGGCATGCAGGGATGAAGTTAGGAAGGCCAAAGCACAATCAGAGTTGCAGCTAGCAAGGGATGTGGAGAGTAAACAAGATGGGTTTCTACAAGTATGTCAGTAACAAGAGGAAGATCAAGGAAGGTGTGGGTCACTTAATGAATGGAGGAGGGAACCTAGTGACAGAGGATGCAGAAAAGGCTGAAGTACTCAATGCCTTTTTCACCTCAGTCTTCACAATCAAGGTCAGCTCCCCAGTTTAGGATGAAGATGAGCAGCCAACAGTGGCTAAAGAACAGGTTAGGGGCTATTTAGAAAAGTTAGACATACACAAGTCCATGGGGCTGTGGGGCTGGATGGAATGCACCCGAGGGTGCTGAGGAAGTTGACTGATGTGACTGCAGAGCTGCTGGCCATTATCTTTGAAAATGCATAGCTCTCAGGAGAGGTCCTGAATGATTGGAAATGGGTAAACATAGTGCCCGTATTTCAGAAAGGAAAAAAGGAGAATCCAGGGAACTACAAACAGGTCCACCTCATCTCAGTCCCTGGAAAAATCATGGAGCAGATCCTCAAGGAATCCATTTCTAAGCACATGGAGGAGAAGGTGATTAGGAACAGTCAGCATGGATACACCAAGGGCAAGTCATGCCTGACCAACCTGATTGTCTTCTGTGATGAGATGACTGGTTCTCTGGATGCCGGGAGACCAACGGATGTGGTACACCTTGATTTTAGCAAGGCTGTTGATACAGTCTCCTACAACTTTCTCTCAGGCAAACTAAGGAAGTATAGACTGGATGAATGGACTGTTATACAGTGGTGTTCCCACTGGACCACATTCCTGACCTCACCACCTGCTTCCAAATGTCTTTTCTCATACAGGAGCCATCATGCTTCCTTTTCTTTGGATTTCAGGGCTGTCTTCGAAATAAAAATGCCTGCCATGCTTTTTTTGTTTTTACCAATGAGAAGTGTTCAGCCCCATTTATTCCAGTCCTAAGTCCTTCGTATGGAAGCTGATGGACTATTAACCATTTGTAGAAGTCTGGGGCTCCGACCTCCCCTCATACCCCAGCCTTAATACCAGCTCAATGTTAATAATAGCTCCAGTCCAAAGTTAAAAGAAAGCATGCAGCCTTCCTTCACACAATATTGATAAACAAAACAAAACAAAATGAACCCACTTGGGGTGCAGTTCTTGTTGCTAATTTTATGAGCACTGCTTACCCAAAGTCCTGTTGATGTTACAGGGGTCTAAAGTATCCAGGGCATCCCCAGATTAACTCTGCCCAGCTACTGTACCTTTCCCCAAATATTCTCCGGCTCAGATCCCTGAAGTTTCTGACCAGCTTTGGGTTTGTTGTACCATTCACCCAAATCCACCACTTCCTGGAGTTCTCTCCTGGTTTCAGCTCCATAATATCACATACATGTCCATTAGCCTCAAAACCACCCCTGCTGCTGACCACACTATACCCTCCTACCCCCCGTGTCAAGCATTCAGTTATACAAACACTGTCAGCCTATCCCCACAGTGCTTCTGGGGGCTAAGGTACCCACCACAGGCAACAAGTAAAATGCTTAAGGTAACAGAAAAATCCGAGTGCTTGTAGCACACCACACTAAACTCGAAGTCAGAACAACCTGAGCTCCTCATCTCTACAGAGTCCTTAATTAACCAGTTGTCTGTAAACACACCATCAATTCCATTCAAAAGTCCTCACTCCCTTTCTCTCTCTCTTGGGCTGCCATTTCCTCCTCCTTTTATCCTCAGTGCCTGCCCACATAGAGGCTATTTGCTTCCTCAAAAAGGGGTGAGGTGTCACCATGCACTCCTTCTGGCAATTTTCAGGTTGGTCACAGCAAGTTTGTGATTTTTCCTGTCATGGTAAGCTCATTCCCCACCCCCTCTGTTCTTCTTTTCCCTCAGGTGGATAGAAAACTGGCTGGAGTATCAGGCTTAGAGGGTAGTAATCAATGGCTCGATGTCTAGTTGGCAGCCAATATCAAGTGGAGTGCCCCAGGGGTCGGTCCTGAATCCAGTTTTGTTCAATGTCTTTATCAATGACTGGGAAGATGGCACGGAGTGTACCCTCAGCAAGTTTACAGATGTCACCAAGCTGGGGGGAAGTAACAGATACATTGGAGGGTAGGGCTAGGATGCAGAGTGACCCAGACAAATTAGAGGACTGGGGCAAAAGAAATCTCATGAGGTTCAACAAGGACAAGTGCAAAGTGCTGCACTTAGGACGGAACAATCCCATGCACTGGTTCAGGCTGGGGGCTGACTGGCTGGGCAGCAGCTCTGCAGAAACGGACCTAGGGGTTACAGTGGACAATAAGCTGAATATGAGCCAAGAGTGTGTCCTTGTTACCAAGAAGGCTAATGGCATACTGGGCTGTATTGGTAGGAGTGTTGCCAGCAGGGCAAGGGACATGATTATTTTCCTCTATTCAGCACTGGTAAAGCTACTTCTGCAGTACTGTGTTCAGTTGTGCCCTCCACTACAGAAAGGATGCGGACAAATTGGAGAGAGTCCAGAGGAGGCCAGTGAAAATGGTGAGGGGGTTGGTGCAAATGACTTTTGGGGAGAGGCTGAGGGAACTGGACTTATATAGCCTAGAGAAGAGAAGACCGAGAGGGAATTTAATAGCAGCCTTCAACTACCAGAAGGGAGGTTTAAAAGAGGATGAAGCTAAACTGTTCTCAGTGGTGGCAGATGACAGAACAAGGAGCAATGGTCTCAAGTTGCAGGAATTGAAGTTTAAGTTAGATATTAGGAAGAATTTTCTTACTAGGAGAGAAGTGAAGTACTGGAACAGGCTACCCAGACAAGTTGTAGATTTTCCATCCTTGGAAGTTTTTAAGACCCAGCTAGGCAAAGCCTTGGCTGGGATGATCTAGTTGGGGCTGGTCCTGCTTTGAGCAGGAGGTTGGACTAGATGACCTCCCGAGGTCCCTTCCAACCCTAATTTTCTATGATTCACTCGTCTTTCAGACATATTGATTCACCACATGTTTTTGATTGCCATGTTGTCAGTAACCAGATGGACTAATCCAAAGAAAATTTACATCAGTCCTCTCAAGTTCACGAATAGTGACAGAAATGAAAATTTCTTCAATTAAGGGATCACTTCCTTTGAAAACATTTCAAAGGCTACATATTAAGTAGTATTAAGTGGTCATCATCAAGAGTCTTAGAGCATTTGCTTTTCTGCTTGCTTAGAGCACATCCCACACCACATGCTATGAAAAGAAGTCCTTAACTCCTTGTGACATGGGGCTGTCATGAGGCTGGTCACAACACTGGCTGCCCACCTGTCTAGGGCAGTCTGCCCACCTGTCTCACCTGCCATGCCATGTGACTGCCGGATTGGATCTGCTCCCACCTTCAGGCTGGTCTTCAGCCTGCTCAAGCCCTTAGTGAAGCACCCAAAGGTGCTCTGCCACACTCCTGAACCATTAAATGGCTGGTTCAACAACTATTCCATCCAACTTCATTTGAGCCTTTTTTTTTTTTTAAGGCAGGAAACTTCTGTTTTGTATGCTGCCCTTGACCACAGGCTTGCTTTCTAATGACAATCTGTTGCAGCACAAGAAACCTTAAACATACTCAGTATCTCTTTAATGGAAAGAAAGCTCCTTCCTGAGGTACATGCATCAGAACAGTGAGACCTTTCTTTCCTCAGCCAGCTATATAGATGCAAACCTTTTAATAAAATACATAAAAACAAAGCCAAAAGGAGAAGTTAAATATGTGGGTTTTTTCCAAGTATAAGTAGTGTCACTAAGGTTAATGAGATTACTCACATGCTATACAGTCAAAACATGATTTAAGTGCTTCACTAGAACAGGGCTAAAGCATTCCTAAATTTGATTACTGCCCTGTAGTCCAGCAGTCTGCAATCTTTTAAGGCCACCAGCTGGATTGAACCAGTTCAGGTCAGAGGTGTGCCAGAGGGTGGGCACTAGAGCCTGGCTGCTGCTCCAGTTTTTCCACCCTGCTGGCATGGGGGGGAACACTGGCTGCTGCCACTTTTTTCTGTGCCTGCATGAGGAAAGTGCCTGCCACCACTGCTATTCCCCTGCACTGACACAGGAAAAGCATCCACTGCCACTCTTCCCTGTGCCAATGAGGGGAAAGTAACTGCTGTTTAAGTCTCCTACCACCTAATGCCACCAAACTGCCATGTCCATGGGCTAGATAAAATGCTCCATGGGCAGATCCGGTCCACTGGCTGTAGACTGCTAACCCTTGCTATAGTTCATATGACCCAATAGTCTGCCTCTGACAACATCAAGAGATTATGATAAGGTTTCTGTCCAAATTCAGATTGATACATTAGGTTGCAGATCTTAAGTGTTTTAAATTATGGAAGTGGGTAAAATACAGAATTTTGGTGCAAGTGATACAGCTGTTTCTTTAACAAGACAACAGTGACCACTTGAAATCGTACTTGCAGTGCCAGTATCCTATTCGGCATTTTCATTGAAGTATTTCTTGTAATATAACTTACTCCAGGCTTGACTGTATGGCTTAGTATACTGACACCACGGTTTTTATCCTGACCATACTTGATGGACAAATAAAGAATTACGACAATGATAAAGATGGATTCTTTGAAGCCATATGAACATTTCAAATGCAAACCAAAGAAACTGGGTGCTCATACTCATTTTTTTCTGTTAAACTATTTGGTGATGTTTAATAAGCACATGGGACACTTGAATCCATGCACATCTAAGTAAGAACTGCTGAAGTGAGTTACTGTATGCTTGAATTGTGGGCCATTATCAGTTACTAAACTAAAGCAGAATCTTTTAGCATCCAAACCGAATTTTACATTACTTATTCCATGGTTACACTCAGAATTGTGCAATGACTTGCTTCAAACAAAATCCAAGTAGCTGTAATAGGTCGTAATATTGTCCACTTGATTTAAATAGATTTATGCCAAGGTTGAACCACAGTTGATCAGGAATTTAATTATTTCAGATGTTCTTTTGCATTGTTTACTGTATTTATTGTAGATTCCAGGTGAGTAAACCTCATCTTCAAGGCAATATCTATGTATGACCAGAATAACATTTATTTTTACTATTCCTTTCATTTATCAATATCCAACTGGACACTTTATATTATGCTTAACATTTCTTGCTTCATACTGTAAAATGTTATGACCTGTCATTTGTACAGAAATGCTTTATATGCAGCAATTTCTCCTCTGTACTTCCCTCCCCAGCCCTACCCCCTAAAAATGATAGGAGACGACCAGAGCTTTAAGAATCTAGTCAAGGCTGAATTGAGTAATTTTTGCATTTCTTGTACTGAAAATAGAAAACGTGCAAATGATTGACCTGCAATTCCTCAAAAGCATGACCCTTTACAAGGTCCAGCATGATGGGCCTGTGTGTGTGGTCTGAGAAACATGAATATTATTCTAATGCACTCTGGCATAACCCCATTGGAGAGCCAAACATTTTAGCTAAATTAGTTTTGCTATAATGGGATGGACAAAATACAGCCCCTGGGCCAGATCCAAGTGCCAAGGGATTCTATCCAGTCCGCGGTGGGTCCCTCAGCCCTGCCTGGCCCAGGTATAGGAGGCAGCCTGGGCTGTGGTACATGCAGCTAGTCCCACCACCCCCAGGCACACAGCAGGGTGGGGGCGGCGCGGCAGCTAGACTCAGGTTCCTGGCAGCCCCCGCAGCAGTGGCTCACCCTGCCTGGTTGCCAGTGCCAGTGTCTCCACCACCACTGGACCCAGCCCCACTGCTTAGGCACCCCAGCCTGTCTGCTCTGTACCTATGGCCAGGGGTGCTGGACAGAGCGGGAGGTCAGGGTCTCCATGGAGGCTAATCTGTGACAGGCAGAGCACACTAGGCTAGGCATAGGGATGGGGCCATAGATGGGTGGGGAGCAGCACCAGGAGTGGAATAGGTTGATGGAGTCAGGGTGGCTCCCCGTACACGAACAGTGCCAGTTCTGCCACTAGGGACACGTGGGGAATGGATCACAGCTCTGCCCTGGACCCCAGTCCCACAATCCCAGCCCCAACCCCATCTGTCCTGCCCCCAACCACACAGCTGAGCACACCCTGCCCAAGCTAGTCCTGGACCAATCTCCATAGAAACCCTGCCTGCCCATTCGCCCAGTGCCCCCAGCACTGGGTGCAGGGTGGATAGGCCAGGGGCACCAAGCAGGGGTCAGCACCCCCCCGCTCCCCCACACAGCAGCAGCTCACTAAAACTCTTTAAGTGGCCCTCCAGCCCAAATAATTGCCCACCCCTGCTATAAATGGGCACCTATAGGAATGCAGTAAGGCTGCTCTGCCATACTGTAATTACAGTACGTTGGAGCAGACTTGATTAATCAAGTCTGCAGGAGTGGAGTAATTACTGCACTCCAGCAGACTCGAGCGTCACATGTACCGGTAAAAATGGTGGCAGAGTGGTTAACTAGAGCTCGTCCAATGAGCTCTAGTTAAAGCGCCCCCGCTACCATTTTTCAGCATGGGGATGCTGATACATGTGATGCCCCCACCCGAGTGTGTGTATAAATGCCCCATGGTTTTATCTGTCAATCTTGGTTCATAGGTTAACTGTACAATGTAGCCTCAGGATTGTGGAGGTATTTTTTTCCAAAATGGATAATAGAAATCTTTTTTTTTTTTTTTTTTTTTTT
>NW_017729031.1:116302041-116302287 GCF_001723915.1 Gavialis gangeticus | reverse complement strand
TTTTTTTTTTTCTTTTGTTGTTTTTTTGGTATGCAAATCACTGCTGCTCCAGCAAAACGGCGAAGATGCTAATTCCCACAAGGCAGCTGCATTAGGCCGGGCCTTTTTCGGTGCTTCGCTATCCTCCTCCTCCCATCACTTCAGACATGTCAGACCTGGGGCATGCGAGCGCACGAAGAATGAAACCCAAGTCGCGCCCCCGGCCCCGCACCCTGGGGTGCGAATTCCGATACTTGCCAGCCCCCC
>NW_017729031.1:116280845-116301897 GCF_001723915.1 Gavialis gangeticus | reverse complement strand
GGCATGGTCCCGCGGCCGCTGCCTCCCTCCCGGGCAGCGAGTACCGGGGTCGGACGGGCAGGGAAGGAGGAATGGCCTGGCGGGCCGCATCCAGCCCGCGAGCCGTATTTTGCCCACCCCTGTCATAGGGTCCCCCTGCTCCCGGGAGCTCAGCGTGACCAGAAAGGACAGCTGTGAAGGAGGGCAAGCAGATTCTGTCATGAGCCGCCCTTACTGGCCAGTGGGTCCTTATTGCAGGTGGCGCAGGTGTTGTGACAGTTTTAAGGAGGGGTTTGAAAGAAGGAAGTCTTGCCTTTTTATTAGTATTATTTCTACCTGGACACTGACAACGTGTCGGGGGTGCACGCAGGTGCCCTGAGCATGGCAGTGCAGCCCCTGCAAAAAGGTACGGCCGGCAGCAGCTGTGGGTGGTTACTGCTCACCGCTGCCCCCTCCTCGCTACCAACATTGCCGCGTGTGTCTGCGGGCAGTCCCCAATTGCCGCTGGCCACCGTTGCCACTGCCGGCAGTGTCTGTGGGTTGTTGCCAACCACTGGTCAACGCTTGCCACCACCGCCCCCAACAGCACCACAGCTGCCTGCAGGAGCTCCCCACTTGCCGGTGCCACACTCTCACTGCCAACAGTGCTGCTGCTGCCTACTGGAGCTCACCATGCCCCCCCAGCCTTCAGGGGCATGCAGTGTTCATGCACCTGGAGCTCCTTCCTGTCCAGAAGACCTAGCATGATGGTAGGGCCTAGTAGAAAACTGGAAGACACTAAGCAGGAGATGGTCACTTGATGCCATGGTTGAGTTAATAGGTCGGGCGCAATCAAAGCCATGGAAAACGTTAAAGGTAAAGACAGCTAACTTGTATTTGATGTGGCAGAAAATGAGGAGCCAGTAGACAGATGCTAAAAGATGGTATAGTCGAGTGAGGGGAGCCAACCTTTTTGGTAGGTGTGCCAAAAGTAAGTCCTGCACTGTCCCTGAGTGCCAGTAGGGTGGCCAGCCTAGAGGACAGTCTGGTTGTCCTCTGTTGATACAGAACACAACACCTTTATATCCTCTGTTTTTCTCTTGAAGAGCAAAATAGAGGACATAAAGGCCTTGTAGCAATAGAGGACAGAGTAGCCACCCTAAGGACCAGTCTGATCCCCTTCCCCTGCCCAATCTGGTGCTCTGTTTTTTTATTTTTCCCTTAAAAACCAATTATGTGCCAACCTAGTGAAAACATAAGTATGTACATGAGGCCAACTGCCAGCTCAGCTTTACACGGTCCGGGACTATCCTACTGTCCAAATCCAGTTTACTTTGGAGCCATCCTTAATTAAACCCTCTCATACAAAGAACACATCATGAAGACAAACGTGAAGGTGAGCACTCGGAACAATGTTCTATATAAGCTCGCCAATTCGAACTGGGGAGCTAGCCCCTCAACCATCTGAACCACAGCTCTGGCTTTCAGCTTCACCTCTGCCAAGTATGCATGCCTTTTACGGGACGGATCCATACACACTAAGCGCCTTGACCCCATTCTGAACAACAGCTTCTGATGCATCACAAGATGTTCGAAGCCTGCCAGCCTAAACAGCGTGTACCTGCTGGCTGGCATTGCTCCACCTGACAGGAGATGTGCAAGGGAGGAGTTGTGGGGGTGGTGGAAAAAGTGCTGGGCAGCCCATCCAGTGCATGTGGCTGGGAAATCAGGGCCAGTGGGCAGCCCATAGAGTGGGGGGGGGATCCAAGGGGATGCCCGTGTAGAATGTGACCCCCAGTTCTGTGGCCGCATGGCATTTGGCCCCTGGCTGCCTGGAATTTGGGCAGCCTCGGTCTGTTCAATAAGCCAGGAAGTTATTTTGGCAGCATCATTTTGAATGGATAGGAGGAAACCAGATTGCATTTAAGTCCCAAAACAAGAAAATTACAGCAATTATGTTCTGAGAAGGTAAAGCATTGAATTAGAAATTTTAGCATGGGGGAGGAGACAAAACAAGAATGAATGTCATTTTAAGCAAAGAAAGGCCATTTTGTTCATGTTCACGTGGCTTTTATAGCTGTTAAATCTGGGCATCTCTGGGCATCTCTGTTACAGCTGTTAAATCTGGGCATCTCTTTAAGGTATGCATTATACATTCAGTATATGTTGGTTCGTAACTAACACTGGGGCTGTGCTAAGGCACAGTAGTAACAAGCTATTGCACAGTACCATAAAAAGAAAACGTGCAGGGACACTACTGCGCAGTAATGCCGGTTAAGGTGCAGTCATTCAGTACTTGGCTATGCACAGAAGTAACAACTGCACAGTCCATTGCTCATGTAGACGTGGCTTGTGTGTAGCATTAAACAGCAAGCTCCTCCTCAGTCCTTGAAGCTGTGCATTCAGTGAGCCCGTGATGTATTAGCTCAGGACTGCAAATTACAGAATCTAATGAAACGTTTCGGTTTTTTAATTTTTTTTTCTTAACAAACTTGGCAATTCCATTAAAATCTACTTGAAAAGTCTAAGCAAAACATTTAAATTTATTTCTACAGCTTCAAATCTGGCCTATCTGATCCTGTCTGCATTACAGTAATTTTTAATCATACAATTACATAATTTTCAAAGACAGCATATATATTTCTCCTACAGTTGAACATGAGAAGGAGATAACTTTGCAGCAGGTGCTGGTACTATACTGCTTTGCAACCAATTCTTATATAGCCCACATATGTAAGAATTATATAGCCTAAATGAGGTCCTGCAAGGGGCCTCATGCAGCTAAGACCAGCATTAATTGGCTGTAGCATGAGCCAGGTAGTGAGGCAGGCAACTGTGCTGGATCAAAGAGAGAGCAGAGAGGTACAGGACAGGCAGTGTAGCTGTAGAGACCAGCTGTGAGGGAGTAGAAAAGAGACCAAAGCGGGTAGGGGAGGCCATGAGGGAGGCATAGAGGAAGGCTGAGGTAGGCAGCCTGGGGAACAGAGTGCATCTAGCTAAATAAGGTAGGAAATTGGATTGTCCTGAGCCCAGTCATGCAAGTCAAGGGTGCTGCTAGCCACATTTTAATCATGTAATATATGGGTGGCTAACCTAAGGCACAAGTGTATCATGGAACACTGAGCCAGGCTGGGGACTGATTGGCTAAGCAGCAGCTCTACAAAAAAGGGTCTGAGGGTTACAGTGGACAATAAGCTGAATATGAGTCAACTGTGTGCCCTCATTGCAAAGAAGGCTAACGGCATACTCGACTGCATTAGCAGGAGCATTGCCAGCTAACTGAAGGAAGTAATTATTCTCCTCTATTTGGCACTGGTGAGGCCACATATGGAGTACTACATGGAGTACAAAAATGATTAGGGACCTGGGAACATGACTTCTGAAGACAGACTGAGGGAACTGGACTTATTTAGTCAGGAGAAAAGAAGACTGAGGGGGGATTTAATAGCAGCCTTCAGCTACCTGAAGGGGGGTTCCAAAGAGGATGAAGCTAGACTGTTCTCAATGGTGGCAGATGACACAGCAAGGAGCAATGGTCTCAAGTTGCAGCAAGGGAAACTTAGGTTGGATATTAGGAAAAACTTTCATTAGGAGGGTAGTGAAGCACTGGAACAGGTTACCCAGCAAAGTTGTGGACTTGCCATCCTTGGAGGTTTTTAAGACCTGGCTAGACAAAGCCTTGACTGGGCTGATCTGGTTGGGGATGTCCTGCTTTGAGCAGGCAGCTGGACTAGATGACTTCCTGAGATGACTTCCAACCTTAATTTTCTATGGCCGTGTGTAGAAGAAACGAGGGGCATGTGTGCATGACACTTTAAAGCAGGTTAAAAGCTTTTGCACCGCTTGAATGGTACTGGTGTTTGCACGCGTCAGCAGCATATTATGCAGTCATTCTAGCCACTGTAGCAAATTCGGCAGCATAATGTGCCTTAAATAACTTCAGCTGCAGCAAACTAAAACTCCTCCAAGAAGTTTTAGTTTGCTGCTCTACAGCTGCGGAGCAAAGCACCAGGCTCCGTGTAGCTCAGGGGCTCTGCAGGGAGTCTGTGCAGGCAGCCTGGCAAGGCAGCTCCGCCCAAGAAAAGTGGCCAGCCTGATCTTTTTTTTTCCCCTGGTGCCTGCCTACCTGAGCTGCACGAGGGCCCAGTGCTTCCCTCTGCGGCTGCAGTGCCCCCTGGGACCACCCAAGCTGGGTGCCTGCAGGCAGGTGCTGCCTACGGGGGGGTCCGCCATTGCCACAGAGGGAAGCCCCAGCCCCTATCCCCAGCAGCCCAGGGACCTCTCCACCCACTGGCAGCTCACCCTCACCTCCCCGCCACCAGAGAGGCAGGTCAGTTTGGGTGTGTGCAGGACACAGGGGTTTAAAGGGCCCTAAATTGAAGTGGTGTTTTTAAAAACCCACCACTTCAATTTAGGGCCCCTGTTTCATCCACACACACCCTATAATGCTAAGTGCCACAAGTGGCACAGGCAGCCTTATGTGTAGGGACCTACCTAATCCACAGGGGCTGTCCCCTGATTGCACAGGCAGACTGCAGGCCCACACAGGGCAGAGTGTGACAGGGCCCCCATCCCCCGATTGGCCCAGGGACCTTAGTGGCTCTGCCTCTCACCACTGATTGGCTGCTGGGGGCTGCACGGTATGTGGTCTCGCCCCTCACTGCTGATTGGTGTGAGGCTACATAAACAGGTAGCCCTGGCCGCTAATCAAAGGGGAGGAGGTGGTCTGGTAGCCATCTTGTCAGCAGCAGTTTGAGTGGGTAGTCAGTCCTATCTGCCAGCACTTTATTTTTAGTAAGTTGTTTTTTTTCCCTGTGGATTCCACAGGCATTGCCCACATTTTGAGGGCAATGCAGGATTTCATGGAATTCACAAACTGTGAAATCACAAAGTTGGTAAGTTCCTACTTATGTGGGACACACCAGATCAGGCAGGAGACAACAATAAATAGGGCAGAAAGCAGAGCAACAGATCTGGCAGGGGAGTGGGATCAGAATGGTTCTTGGGAAGGGTACAGGGTTAATTTGTGGCATGCCTGCCAGAAAGGTTGGCCGTTACTGATCTAATAGGTGAAATAGTATTTAGGTCCTTGTGTATACAAACACTTAGATATGAAAGTTTCATAGATTCATGCTGATTTCAGCCTATGCACAGAAATGTTGCAACTCTTGATACTGGGTCAAAAGCTATTTTGTAAATTGCATTTTAAATGAATTAATTCTTTATGAATGTAGAACTCAGCTTAGGTACAATATAGGAGTAGAATAAACCCTTTTTTAATATTATTAGAAGACTGAAATATATAATTGTTATGGTGACATGCGATTTTTCTAAAAAAAAAAAAAGTGCTTCATTTTCTGAAGCCTTCTGGGCTGGATAACCCATTAAGTTCTAAAATGAGCAGCACATATGCACAATTTCCTTCTCCTATTTACTTGTATTGAATTGCTCTTTAAAAAAAAATAAAACACCACTAATGCATCCAATAACGTGTTTGCAGAAGCCCACTTTATAAGTTTTGTTAATGTTCCTCTTCCCTTCACATGTGTTCAAGACCTAGGCCTGGAACCCCCCCCAAAAAGCACTGACTGACATTAATGGTGCAAATTCAGGCTGTCAAAATTGTGAGGTGACATAGTGAAATATATGTAGTCCAGAGGCTTTTGAATACTTGCATAATTAAACAGTTTATACCCTTGAGAGTGTAAATATCTACAAATCATGAAATCAGGTTGCAGCAGCTATTGAATATATGCAGTTACAGTAATGTGTATTCATTCTGGAGTATTTTCTGTTGCCAGTAACTTGTTGGTTAATGAATTTTATGTCACCTTTTCAAATTATAGTCTGAAAAAGCACAGCACATACATTTTTGTACCTCGTTATTTCACTTCTTTGAATGAATATTTACTTTGTAGGTTTTCCCTTTTTAAGTAGACATGTGAGTTACCTGTATACAATTAGTCACAGATTTTTTTTCCTCCAGTGAATGTAGGTCAGATTTTGCTAACTATATTTCATACAGTATCTTAAGTAAAGGGTAGAAGGAGGAAGTAACAGTAAAAGCTCTACAAATATACACATACACATGCACAATTTCTGTATATGCTATATGTAATAGCTACAAGAAGATGAAAAACTACAAATAGTATACCACAGCAAGTGAGGAAAAAACCATTATTAGAAATAAGTGGTGGTAACATACTTCCGCTCATAATTTCTCTTTGCTCTATGTCAGGGGCAGGCAATTATTTCAGGCGGAGGGCTGCTTACCAAGTTTTGGCAAGCCATTGAGGACCACATGACAGGTTGCTGGGGGCAGATAAATATTAAATTTTTTAGAGGCTCTGAGGACCGCATAGAATGGCCTGGTGGGCCACATCCGGCCCGTGGGCTGCATGTTGCCCACCCCTGCTCTATATCACAGTGAGTCTGGATTGTAAACTGCTTGGAATAGGAGTATTGGGTCAGATCCTCAGGCCCTCTCTAGAGTACATACTGGCACAGTAACTGGTGTAACAGACTGAAATGGCTCCTGTTCTGCAACCCCAAGCTTCCATTCTCATTGAGGGATGAGATATAGCCAGAACATCTCTGTGCCTGGCTATTCTCTTTCTGCCTACCCCCTGTGGTTTTACTGGCAGCTGTGAGCAACCAACCTAAATTAGAGCAACAGTTTTTCTCTTATTTATCCATAAATGTACACTTCTTCTTCAAGATGCAGTTATAAAAAATAAAAATCCTAAAAACGAACGTATAAAAATTACTTCTTTCTAGTAAGCCAGGAGGGGAGAGGGAGCTCTTTTTTCTTGGGAAATGTCACACATGCAGTCATAGCCACCAATATCAACATTTAGAAAGAGAGCTCAATTAGCTACATGAACCTATACCACAGGTCCGTAATAGTCAGGCAGTTCCAGAATCTAAATGTCACAAAGATGGTTTAGTCACCTTCTACCCCCTGCCCCAGCCCTGTCTTGTACCAGAAAGTGATTAACCTTACTGACCCATCATCACTCTACTCTCTGTGAAGTACCATATGCCATCTCCTAAACTAGGCCTGTCCAACTTAGCAGCCAGGGATGCATGCCACAGGGACCATACCAGCAGGAGCTATGACTCCCCCAAGCTGCATGCCAGCCATGCGCATGGGCATTCCCTCCCACCCCAGCTGCACTGTGTGCACAAGCATCCAGGTAAGCTCTCCTCCTTCTGCTGCACTGTTTGGTACCCCACCTTACCTTTGGCTGCCCAGCCATGGGCTCCCCTGCTGCACCATGCTGTATGGGTGCTTCAGGCTCCTGGCTTCCTGCATACCCTGGGGTATGTGCACACAGCAGAAACCAGAGGAGATAGGGGGAATCCCAAGCAGCTGGAGTGATAAGGGCAACAACAGCCAAGTGTGAGTTCAGGGGTTGCATAATAACCCCATGTGGGCCGTAGGTGGCCAATGAGCCACCAGTTGGACAGCCCTCTCCTAAGCAATAAGAACAGGAAAAACATAATAGGTACTTAACAGCTGCACAGTAGCCACTTTAGGGTAACAGCTGCTTGGGTCTGCCAGATTTATGAAACCAATCCTCACAAGGCATACTGGCAAAAATGGTAATGAAAACACAAATCTGCTGTTGGGAAAGTTGTTCCTGAAGAAAGGGATATATTTATCACTACAACAGTAGATACTAATGTTTACTTGTAGTCGGTTTTCCGTTACGTGCTGCCTCACTATTGCATCAAATTGCTTTACTTAAGCAAAAATAACAATGTAGTTTTTTTCCACTGTTCTCCCAAGAGTCAGGTGCACACTGAAACAGTCAAGAAACAAATCTGATTTCCTCATCTGCACCTGGGTACAAAGGTTAGAACTTCTGTCACATGATTGGGGTCAGTCTCTGTTGACCCCAATAGCTACTATTTCACTTATTTGCAGATTGTAAATTCATACGCCTGATGCTTTAAAGGTGTGAAAAGGCTTTGGTAAATAGATGGAAATATAATGCACTGAGCAATGTACAGACTTACCCAATAGATCACTTTAATCATAATTCTCATTTAATTTGTAAAGTAACCCCCCAAAAACTATATATGGTTTTATTAGTCAGACACTATTCTTTATGAATATTTGCTCTTGGCTGCAGATGCTTGAAGGATTTACTCACCATGTTTTGTATATAAGCTGATGGAGGGGCTATTACAAAATGCATAAAGTCAGTCAAAAGGATATAATTTCTGCAAACATAAGTTAATGATTACAGTGACAGATAATAGCACTACACCAACTGTGCAGCAGTTCTCCAAATGAGGATGTTAAAAATTGTCAGTCTCCATCTGCTCTTTTTATTTTTAATGGAACACCTTTCTTCCAGAAAGCTGAAGAAATGTAGACTAGATTGAATCAGCATTAGGTGTGTTGCTTCATAACCCCAAGCAAAGGGTAACTATTAATGGGTCAATATTAGACTGAAAGAAGTTCTCAGTTGAGGTTCCGCCAGGGTCTGCTCTGGGTCTGGTGCAGTTTATCATTTTTATTAAATACATTAAATGCAGAGATTGAAAATATATCAGTCATACTGGCAGATGACACAACACTAGAAGGGACTGCAAAGATAGGATAGGATAACATTCAGAAGGGTCATATACTGAAGAGCTGAGCTGCAGAGCACAAAAAATTCAACAAAGACATCTGTAAGGTACTACACACAGGAAAGAAAAGTCACATGCGCAAATGCAGGATAGAGAAACTGAGCTGGCATTAGCCCTGTTGATAAGGACCTGGAGGTTATGGAAGATCACAAACTCTGCTTAAGTCTGCACTACATAGCTTGATAAAAAAGAAAAAAATACAAGTAGGAGTACATTAGTGCAAGACATGAGAGGTGATATACCAATCCACTTTGTGATAGTTAGACCTTGGAGTTCTGTGTCTGCTTTGGGGCACTGCATTTTAAGAAGGATGTAGAGAACCTAGAAAGGATCAAGAGGGAGATAAAGGCAATAAAGATGTTGGAATGCAAGTTGCCTGAGGAAAATATTGAGAAAACTACTGGTAGGTATATTTACTTTGATTAAAAGGAGATTTGGGTGAGGGGGAACTAGTAGTTTTCAGATATTTGAAAGGGTGCCATACAGATGATAGAGGGAAAATGTTCTTCCTTGCTTCACAAGGCATTGGGTTTAAACAGAAGCAAAGTGGATTTAGATCAAATTTCAGGAATGACTTCCTAACTATCCAAACAGTAGGCCAGTAAAACAAGTTGCCCAGGAAGCTGTGGAATCTCCTTCCTTAGAGATGTACAAGTAGAAGCTACATAGGCATCTGCTAGGGATGTTAAAAACAGCAGATCCTGTATCCTGGCACAGGATTAGACTAAATGATCGTAGGATCACAGGAAAGTAGGGCTGGAAGGAACCTCATGAGGTCAACTAATCCCCTAGGTGCAGGGAACTATGGTGGCCAGTTCAGCTGGCTGCCTTGGAACTTGTAGAGCTACAGAGGTTCAGCAGGGAACCTTTGCGATGGTAGTGTCAGGCGTGCTCTGGATGCTTGCAGCTGTGATGTGAAAGATGTGGAGAGCCTGGAGGTCCTGTGCAATGCTTGCAGTCATTGCACTGGTTATGTTGCACTCTCTGAGCAAAGAAGAAATGGATGATGTTCATCAATTCCCAACTCTGTGATGAAAGGTACTGGAACTCCCTCTGTAGATACCGTGTCAGGCAACACCTCACACAGAGCCACTAAAGCAGGTCTTTCCTCTCCAGAAGGCCTACACAATAGCTGAGGCCTGCAAACTCCAGCTATAGGCACAGTAGCAATTATACCTCAGATAAGCCTTTACACAGCCCTCCTGTGCCCCCACCTCCAGTATGAGAACCTGCAGTCCTGATCCTGGGCTGAGATCAGGTGGGGCTCAAGTTCAAGGGCTTCCAGCTTTCACTGAGGAATCAGGGCTTTAGGGTCTGGAGCAACACCCTTCCATCTCACATTCTGGAGGTGGGAGGGGACTACAGCTTGGGCCTCAAGTTCCGTTGATTCATCTTATCAACGTTGTGCCTTCCCACAACACACCAAAGAACCTAGCCCTTCAGACACCAGTTGAGTGGGTCTCAGTTTAACTGTACTTTCCACTCCCCTTCCCTACCTCTAGTTAGCAAAGCATCCTCAGTTTATTCCATGCCTTTTCATAGTTAAGTTACAGACTATTTCAGCTGCTTAATAACATTACTTTTTGACTCACAAAGGATTCACTGGATGTGTCCCATGCCTTGTTTGGTTATGTCCTCCTATTCCATGGTCTGGCACTGCTGAAAGTGGCTAGTGAGGGTGTCCCTAATAGTTGTGTCCCAAGGGTACTGTGTATTGATTCCCCAAATCCACCAAGCTTCCTCTTCCCAGTCTCCCAGAAAGGCCTCACAGATGCTGTGTGGGAGGCAGTCTGAAGCTCATGGCTGCAAACCTTTAGGATGGCACAGAATACCCACATACTGCTTATCTCACTGTAGACTTGCCCACACTCTGGCAGGTTTAGCCAGCTTTCAGAGGATAGCCATGAGCTTCTCCACAGTTGGCGTACTCGCATGCTGGTCACCACTTAAGCGCCAGTTCCACCTCTGCATAGATCTCCATGGAGATACTACAGCACAGCCTAAATTTCTGCCACCGCTGCTCATTATCCCATGTCCCCAGGACTATAAGTTCTCACCAGTCACTGCTCATCTCCCTGGCTCAGAGGCACCAGTGCGCAGCTGGTCCCAGAGAAGATCATTCCCTATGGTGTCTGGTGCAACATCATCCTTATGCATGTTACAGCCAGCAGCACAGAGCAAGAAACACGTCTTAAAGAGGCATCTTTAAGTGCCTCTGTCACGGTGCCTGCTCTGCCATGCCGTTGGTCGCAAGCTGGAAGAGGATGCAGCGCATGTGTCTTGACTCTGCCTCAAGCAGGACACGAGAGACAACAACTCAGCCAAAGACTGCAAGGTGAAGAGAAGAAGTGGGGGAGTCCATTCCTGGGTCCCTGTCATGACTGTTCCACCCCTGTAACTGACCAGACCTACAGTGATAAGAAGCACCCAGGACAACAGAGAGGGTGGGGAGGCAGACAGACAGCACTCGCCCTGTCTTACTGGGCAGTTCTTAGGGGCCTCCAGGAAACGGGACCTGAAAGGCATGCTGGGATTTTTGCTATGCTGCGAGCATGGCCTCGCAGCTACTGTGAAGTGCTTGAGCTGGGAGGGGCCTGTACATCTATATGAAACCAACTGATGATTGGTTGCAATGATGATGCAACGTTTCAAATGTGAAACAATTCAAATTGAAGCAGAATATCTGTCCATACCCTTAACTTCATGGTAAATAGGGTTACTGGTAAAAGAAAAGAAGATAGACGTTTTAGCTTTATTATTATTTTTAATTAGATTTTGGAGGGAGTATTCCACCTGAGTCTATTGCAGTACTGCATGAATTCTTCTTCCACCCTCCTTCTGGCATATCTGTTTTTAAAAACTTCATGCAGATCTGTAAGTTGAATCATTCCAATAGCTATCCATCATAGAGAAATGACTCTGATATTTGGTGACAGTTTAAAACTGTTAATGTACATCGCTGCAGTCTGGATGGATGCAAAGTCAGTTACCAAATAACAGGGAACACAAAGACGCTTGAAACATTGTATTTCATCATTATAATTCAAGCTAAAATTGTCCAAAGGCTTAAGAAAACTGCATAGATAGAGGATCATCATATTAATTAGTTCTAGTTTTATTTAAATCTCTTCAATGTGACTTGGTTCCTGTGAGTCACAGTGCTCAGTGTAACAATCTGTCTTCTACTTCAGTAAAGAACCTCTACCTTTTAGGCTGAGCTGGCTGCCCCTTTATAGGCCACTCCATCTCCCATAATTATCTTTTTTAGCTGAGAGTAAATAGTATTTTCTTTTTACCACAGAGAACAGTATCTTTCCGAAACATATGCTAACTTTCAACACGTATTGGCAGACAGAAATGAAAAATCCATGCCCTGAAGGAAAACCTTCTACCTATGAACCAAAAATGTAAAAATTCTTGAGCTACATGATGAAATTATTTAAGACAGCAAAGTCCAATCTCCTCTAGTTAGAAAAGTCAAAGGGAGATAATTAATTCTAGACTCAGATTATCTGTGAAATATCACCAGGAAATCCCTGTTGATTAGTCCTCAGCACAATGGTCGTCTACATCTTGCAATGCTAGCACCTCCGTAGGGGGCCTATTGTAGGTGGACATGGGGAGAAGTTAAAGTGTGATGCATTATGACTATCCCTGAATTGTACATGGTCCCAAAAGAATTGTAGTCAGCTGGTGCATGTCAAAGCTGTCTCTGCTGAGCTGGACTGGAGAATCAAGAAGCTGTAATTGGTCATCTCATCTGTTCTCAGCTGCTTCTCTTCTGGAGTGTAAAGAGAAGGTGGTGCTAAGACCTCTCTTACAGTTTCAGTTTCATAGTAGCTAGGGTCAGGAGGGACCTGATCAGATCATCTAGTCTAGCTCCCTGCCACAGGCAGGAATGAATGCTGGGTTCACAAGACCCCAGACAGGTGATCATCTAACCTCTTTTTGAATTTGCCTAAGGTAGGGGCAAGGACCATTTCCCTAGGAAGTTGGTTCCAGATTCTGGCCACCCTAACTGTGAAATATTGCCTTCTGATCTCTAACCTAAACCTGTACTCCATCAGCTTATTACCATTGTTCCTCATCACCCCAGGTGGTGCTGGGGAGAATAGGGCTCTTCCTATTTGCTGATGATCTCCCCTGATGAGTTTGTAGGCAGCCATCAGGTTCCCCCTCAGCCTCCTCTTGTTGAGGCTGAACAGGTTCAGGTCCCACAGTCTCTCCTCATAGGGCCTGTTCTGCAGCCCTCTCACCAAGCGGGTGGCCCTCCTCTGAACTCTCTTCAGGTTGGCCACATCCATTTTAAAGTGTGGGGCCCAGTACTGGATGCAGTACTCCAATTGTGGCCTGACCAGTGTTGCATAGAGGGGGAGTATCACCTCTCTGGACCGGCTTGAGATGCATCTTTGGCTTGAGATGCATCTCTTAGCTTAGTGCGTGTTCTTTCTGGGGCTGCCACAAACAGGAGGGTTGTTAGGGTACTGCAAATTGTGCAGTTGCATGGAGCCCTAAACTGGATAGGAGCCCCCTTTGTATTAGTTTTATGCATCCATTTTAGTTGCATGGTTGTCTAGTAAAGGATAGAGGGCTACCCAGAGAAGGACAAGCTGTGGAACAACTTGGAGCTACTTTTCTCCTTCCCCTGCTGAAATGCATCAGGTGGCTAGTGTGGAGCATTTCAGTAGCTGCTGAAGGGAAGGGACAGCTGCTGACCAAAGTGTTCTGGGATCATCTCAGAACTGCTGTAGGGAAGGGGAAGTACCATGCTAGAGATAAATTTATGTACTTAAGTGTAAACATCACAGAGAGCAGTTCTGGGAAGGTAACATCAATTCATCACCAAATTCCCATTCTTGAGGGTCCCAAGTCACTCCAGCCCACAGGCTGTACATTCCTGCTTTGACTTTTTTAAAATAGAGGGTCCAAACCCCTCTCTAGACTGCATATTGCATAGTAACCATCCTACACTACTTTGGATGTAGCTGTCTCTAGGTTTTCTTTACCACCTTTTTCATTCCTTACAAAACCGCTCCCTATCAAAACCAAACAAAATGTTGTTATATTTGTATGTTAAAAAAAAAAAGTATTTTGCCATGTATCTTACCACAAAACCCTAAAAAATGAAAGTTGTTTGTAATATTTTGCCCAAGACATTCTATCTACTTACATTGCATTGGAGAAAAATGTTCAGATAAGTTATACTTTTAACTCTGGGTAGAACAAACTAACTTTGTGATTATTGGTAAAATGTATTAAGATGAAGATAACTTAAATTATATAAGGTACCCTTCTTTTTCTTTTTGGACAAATAAAAGCCACCAGCTGGTGAAAAATGCCCCCTCTGAGCCTCCATACGCTCCAAATATTTGCAACATACCAATGGTAGCGTGCTACAATCCCAACTGAGAGGCTATCCGAGGAGGTTAAAAAAAAGAGTTTAGGGATAGGTTTGCAAAAAAACTTCAGTGCTTCAAAATTGGTTATAGTAGCACCCAGCTTTCAAGTGCTTCTCTGCCTATTGAAATCCACCTCCCAAGTTATGTACCCAAGAATGGAACCACAAAAAACAGTAGGCTGGTGTTGAAGTAGATTTATCCAGGCCTCTAACTTGACTAAAAATTTATCCAGGCCTCTAACTTGACTTCAGAGTGAAGAAAAAAAATGCTCTTGCTTTGTCTTTTAAAATGTTTTAAGATAAGAAAAACCCTTCTGCTTATTATGTCTCCATGCACAGGTCCTTGGGAACGAATGTTTCTTTCTTTCCTAAAATCAACAAGGTGATAACAGTTCTCAAAACAAAATGTGTTGCTGAGCAAGCAACTGCTATGATATTCCTTTGACTCTCTTTTCAAGGATGCTTTGTTTAAATCATGTGTCTTTTCACAATTTTAGGTATAAAAAGGTATGTTAACTTGTAGAGAGGAGGAGTTCTGTTTTAGATCTCCTCCCTACGATTGTTTGTATGAGCGCCAACAAACTCAGACTCAGACTGGTTCTGTGAATTCTAATACCAAACACAACACAAAGTTTGATTTCTTCCACACTGGTTAGGGAGCTACATAAGTTAGCCAGGAGGAAGAGCCGTGGTGAGTGTGCATAGTTTGCACTCCTCACTCAGGGAGTTGGACATCTAACTCTGGCTTATAGGGATACGTACTCTTTCTTTTGGAACTCGTAGCCACAAACTCCTTCTTGGAGTTAGGCAAAAAAACTAGCCCTTAATCACAATACCTTCCTCATAGGAGTAGGTACCTATGCTTCTGTCTTTTCTTACTCAGTTGATCAGCAGTTAGAGCTCTCAACCAGGTGTGCAAGACCTAGATTAAAAGTCTTCCTCTTCCTGCATTTAAGTTCTCTTACAACTCTCCCAAAATGCCACAACAACCAGACTACAGGATGTTTTGTCATGGGACTCTTTGAATTTGTTGCACTTTACATACCACAAGTAAATTCTTACTGGAACACAGAGAGAGAAATAGAGAGAGCATACATGCAAGATTCTATAGGCTAGTGGTCATTTTGTTCATCTGCAAAAGGGAAGACTTAGACTCAGCCTTCTTCCAAAGAATACTGATTACAAGATGCTCCAATTTAAGATGTGACACAAGAAATGGAAATAAGTAACAACTGAGGGAATGGGATGAAGAAAAGGAGAAGGCAGAGCAGAGTTATCCCTGGGTAATTTTGATATGGTAAGTGTGGATCTTAATGGTTGAATTAAACCTATAATCTTAAGAACTGGTAAATTGCTTACTGCAGCTGATTTAGTGATGCCTGGAGTGGGCAGGAAAGAGCAACACTTGGAATCCATGGAGACTGCAACATGTGAACATGTGCATTGCTTGGAGATCTGAGAACTCTGCTACATAGAGCAGGTGAAAATTGGAGAGTTCAATGCAGAGCTGCAAAATGAAACAGAGCTCCACAACCATCTTAGCTATGAAATGCTATTAAAGTGCTGGTATCAGGGTTGCAACAGGATATAGGCTATCGGCTATCGGGATTGACCTTAGAGGGTCATTTCCAAGGGGATCAGGAACAGGCAAGGACTAGGAAGCAAAGCTCCCAGACAAGAGCTAAGAGTCAAGGGATCTGGACTCTTAGAGGCAGATCAGGAGGCAGGCAGCTCAAGAGACTGAGGTCTAAGGGACCAGGAGCCACAGACCAACGTAGAGTCAGGAACAAAGAACTGGGATCCGAACTGATGTCACTAACCAAAGGGTCTAGAACAGGCAGCTATAGCTATATGGGACTGGGATGTGGGCAACAGCATGGCTAAGGCTCAACCAGTATTTAGCTGTTTGAGGATAGGAATCTGGAGGCACAAGGGGTCAAAAATGTAGCAAGACAATCCAGAAGTACAAGGGGCCTTGGCTAGAACAAGGATGAAGCCAGGAAGCAGGACCCAAGACACAGGAAACCAGAAAAAGAGGGTTAAAAACCCAGGCTAGCTAGGGAGATATCTGTCTTACTGAACAGTCTGCTGGGTACTGAGAGGCCTGTTGCTTGAAAGAAGGCATCCAGCCCCTACAGGCCACTGGGGCCATGCAACCATGATAGTTAGACTACTGGCAACCAGGCCAACTCAGGTTAGGAGGGCCAGCTGATGGCAGCTTGGCCAGCCTGATGCCCTGATCCGTGATACCTAGGGCATATTTATGAGGGGCATAGGATGACAGAAAAGGGATTTCTGGCTCTTGAGTTAATATGTATAATGTGTGGAGTTGTCTTTTCAGTCCCCAAGTTATAGTTTAGAGTGGAGGGTGTTTGTTTTTCCCATGTTTTGGGGCTTTCCTTGTTGCCACAGAGGGCTGGGAAAGCATTTTTTTCCCCCTTTCCTATTGATACAGGTGTTGGGGGGTGGGGGTGAGGAAGGTGAGGGTTGGCCTTCCTCAGAAGCGCTGGGTGTGTAGGCTATAGCCAAGGCAAGGGATTTTGATTGGGGTGTGTTGGGACTTAAGGTTGGAGGTTCTTGATTAGAGGGTCTTGTTCCTCCACTCAAGGTCAGCATGATTATTGCATCTGGAATCAGAAAGGAATTTTACTCCAAAGCCAGACTGGCATGGAGAGTGTGTGTGGGGGGTGGGGTGGGGTTGCCACCCTCTGGTATGAGGTGTGGTCCTTTTCCTTGGATCTCAAATGTACTTTAACACAGGGTTTCCCAACCTTTTTCGCCCCATGGCACACTTACCTAAATAAAAAAAAAAGCACCACAGCACACTGGATGCACAGCAGGGGGGGAGGGCGGCACACGGCCACCTAGACACTGACATGGAGGGGTGGCACACGACCAGCTGGACAGCATTTTGGGCTGGAACCATGCTCCCTGTCTGTCTGTGTCCACAGCAGCGGCAGGCGGGGGGTGTGGCTCAAGCTCAAATGCTGTGGCACACCTGGACATGCCTGATGACATACCAGTTGGGCAATGCTGTTTTAAAAACTACTTTCTGTCTTTGCAGTGGTAGGGTGCTGACAGTACCTTCATCTCCATGCTGTAACTGAGGCAAATTAAGGTGTTTTCTGATGTTTTTAAACACTGTGCCTTATTTGTGTCGGAGGGTTGTTTCATAGATTTCATAGACATTAGGGATGGAAGGGACCTCACAAGATCATTGGGTCCAGCCCCCTGCCCAAGGGGCAGGAAATCAGCTGGGGTCAGATGACCCCATCAAGATAAGCATCCAAGTGTTTCTTAAAGGTGTCCAGAGTAGGTACTTACACCACATCTCAGGGGAGTCTATTCCAGACTCTGGAGACTTGGACAGTAAAGAAGTTTTTCCTTATGTTCAGTCTAAAACAGTCTTCCAGCAGTTTGTGACCGTTAGCGCAAGGGACTGGAACGGCGGGGTTAGAAGGGCCGGTTAGCTCTCTATGGGACGGTTAATGCGAGTCCAGCTCACGTCGCCCGAAGAGACTGGAGGTGAGGTGATAGTCATGGAGATGGAGAGTAGTTGAAGGTAAAAATTTATTTACTCACAGTGAGCGTTGAGGAGAGAAACGAGATGCAGAGAAGTAGACTGCTAATCATGTCGGGGCCAGCAATGAAGCGGCGTTCAGTGGTTGCTAATCGCGAACGGGAGGCGGAAGCTAGCTGATCAAGCTAGCGTCCCTTGTGATAATCGAAGTGGGTGATGAACGACCTCGCTTGGGTGTGGCTGTGCGTTCCCTTATATCACTCAGGTGACACACTCAATGGTGAGCTGGCTGTTTTCACCTACCACCTCTCAGGGTTCTGTGTCCCGGTCTTATTTGGCGTTGCAGACTAGCTGACCTCACCTGTGTTGGTGACGCTCTGATAACGAAAGTAATGGTATGGCAGCGTTTGTTTTACCCTTTTGTGGTGGTTGTGGGGAAGAAGGGCAGGGCTCGCCATCTTGGTGCCTTGCGCATCAATGCTACCATTATGGTGTGTGTATGACATGCCCCCTTGCATGAGGCAGCAAGGGTTGACTGTGTCCACACCATAGCGTCATATTCGCTTTCATTATATGGCGCTTGTACGGCCTCATAGCTATTTTGGTCAGCGCTGAGTAAGCATGTACATACAAAAGCAGATAGGCGAATTAGGCGCGACTTTAGCCATTGTAAGAAAAAACAGAACAAACAACAAACGGCAATACCTATCGCGCAAATAATCAGGGCGGTTAGCGCTAGTTTCTTCAAGTGTCCGAGGCCGAACATGTCGAGCCAGCCGAACATCCAATTGAGGTTTGACCCTACGTTGTGAGCTTGGCGCATGAGGTTGAGAGCGATGTCTATTCCTTCTAAAACATCAGTGAGGTTGAAACTGTCAACGTGGAATCGCAGGCAACAGTCTGCGAAGTTCTCATGTGGGTTAAGGGACAGGCGAGGGGTAGAGTTGTTGTAGATGCCTCCTAAGGTTTGACATAATCCCCCCGTTGTCGCCAGGAGGTAGTCAAGGCCTAAGCGATTAAGATACACAGCGTGTTGTAGGTCTTTAATAGCGGTTTCAATACTCTGGAAACCTGTCCGGGTGGAGTTTCTGAACGTTTCAAAAGCTTGGTTGAGATACACAAGCTTTGTGAGTGCTAGGGGGGTTCCGACACTTGGGAAAATGGTTCCCAGCCACTCAGGATGTGACATCTCCCCCCAGACATTTCATTTTTTCTGTCCCGGCCCATGTTGGTTGTGCGGCGTACTCTTTCCTGCATAGAAAGAAAAGTGGGGGGACCCTATGGCTGTAGTAACTAATGTCCACTGACTCTTCAACTTTTTTGGGATTGAAAGGTAAGCTAGGTGAGTATCGAGGTTGTACCATATCCAACCAGGTAGTAACTTTTGATTGTGCTTTCTGGAACCTGGCAGGACTGGGCAGTTGCCTGTTATTGCTGATTGTCCTTTTTTGGTTTCTGGGTAGATCATCCTTCGTGCGGATTGGGTACAGAAGTTTCTGAACTGCATTTCCGAAACGAGGGTACTATTAACTTTGAGGCCATCAGACAACGGACTAATACCGCATGACTGATGGGTGGAATAACATGCAGATAACATAACTTGGATTCCACTGGGTAGCCGATGTTCTGGTTGACCCGCGGAAATAGCAACCCAAACAGTCAGGTTAATGAACAGTTGAGGGTCTGAGTGGTTCACAGCTGGGTAAAATTGAAGGATAGTGGCGGCAATTGTTGTGGTACAGGTGACTCCGCCGGAGGATGTGGAATTGGTAAGCTGGACGATAGGGAGTCCCCCTTGGATTCATGGTCGGATCCCAATGGTAGTAACTGAAACCTACGATATAGTTAACTAATGAGTCTCGTCCCCGGCTTGCTGTAGACCGGGGCCCCTCATGGACCGTGTGTGGTGTCATTGATAGCGCCATGATCACCAATGCCAGGAGGGGTATGGGCCAATCGTGATTACGGACCACAGCGTTCACTCCCCCCAGTCTGGACGTCCAGATGGGACTGTGTAACATCATGGTGGTTTCTTCTAGATCGATTCGGTCGTAACCATAATCTATAACCATCTGGCCCAGCCAGACTAGTGGCGGTTGCCCTGGACGGCGTGCGGTGGAAGTGATTGGGTCACGGATCTCTGCCTGGGACCTGCTTCGCCAGGAGGTCGTTGTTACTGAGTGCCCGTCTAACCCGACTGTGACCTTAGTGGTGCTGACTGGGAGGGCCGTGACTGGTTGCAGCAAGTCTGGCGGGGGAGGTAGTTCCAGGTAGAGGCTAGGCAGAGCCCCTTTTGATGGCTTTACGTCCTGGCCCCCGTATGGTGGAGGTGGGGCGGACGGCGTGGGAGGTGTGGCCTCGGGTGGCTGTGCTGTCTTTGCCGGAGGCACTTCCTCTTTTTCTGTATCCGCAGCTTGCTGTACTGCTGCACAAAACTGAGACTTGAGATCGGAATATGAGCTCACGGCATTTACAAAGTGTTGGTAGAGGATACCCAGACACTTATGTTTGTCCCAGGTCAGACCAGTCTATTTGTGCACAGCTTTCCCGTGTGTCTCCAGGTCGCTGATAAGATCCCCGGCAATTTCGTGCCCCCTTGAGCATTCTTTTACAGGTGGGCAATGGAAATTATCGACCAGTATGGGAGCTCCTAGATCTTTTAGATGTCGCAGACCTCTGGCCCATGTCTGCATGGGGGTGGGATCTCCCATCCCATACCCCTTAACTTTCTTCAGGGACACAGTGTGTCCCTCATCATTTGGGCAGAACAGGGTTTTGGGGTCTGAGAGTAGGCAGCCGAGAGCAGCTGGCGACCCCTCGAAGGCCCATTCCTTTTGACCCTTCTTTAGAGACAAGTACCCTCGGCAGTCTTTTGGGGCCGCGCTTGCAGAGCGGTAACTCATATGCGTCCAAAGTTTGGTATCATCATCGGTGGTACGACAGCTCCGACCCCAGGGGCAGACAGTGACTAGCGGATCCGTGAATCCTGTTCGTGACGCCATGTCACGCTCCTGTCTGATTGCAGCGCAAAGGACCGGAATAGCGGGGTTAGAAGTTAGCACTCTATGGGACGGTTAACGCGAGTCCAGCTCACGTCGCCCGAATAGACTGGAAGTGAGGTGATAGTTACGGAGACAGAGAGTAGTTGAAGGTAAAAGTTTATTTACTCACAGTGAGCATTGAGGAGAAAAACGAGATGCAGAGAAGTAGACTGCTAATCATGTCGGGGCCAGCAATGAAGCAGCATTCGGCAGTTGCTAATCGCGAACGGGAGGCGGAAGCTAGGTGATCAGGCTAGCGTCCCTTGTGATAATTGAAGCGGGTGATGAACGACCTCGCTTGGGTGCGGCTGTGCGCTCCCTTATATCACTCAGGTGGCGCACTCAACGGTGAGCTGGCTGTTTTCACCTATCACCTCTCAGGGTTCTGTGTCCTGGACTTTTTGGCATTACAGACTAGCTGACCTCACCTATGTTGGTGATGCTCTGATAACGAAAGTAATGGTATGGCAGCGTTTGTTTTACCCTTTTGTG
>NW_017729031.1:116270867-116275845 GCF_001723915.1 Gavialis gangeticus | reverse complement strand
GGCAGGGCTTGCCATCTTGGTGCCTCGCGCATCGATGCTACCATTATGGTGTGCATATGACAACCTTGTCTTCCCTTGGAGTGCCCTGGTGAACAAATGTTCTCCCAGTTCCTGATGCACACCCCTTATATACTTATAGGCTGCCCCCAAGTCACCCCAAGCCTTCACTTCTCCAGGTTGAAGAATCCTATGCCTCTCACCTTCTCCTCATAAGGCCTGCTCTCTTGACCTATAATCATGTGTGTGGCTCTCCTCTGGTCTCTCTCAAGCTTCTCCACATCCTTTCTAAAGTGCGGAGCCCAGAATTGGATGCAGTATTCCCACTGGCAACATGTAGGGGGTGCACATGGGTGCACATGCACCCCCTGAGATTGGCCAATGCCAATGCTGGCAGCACCTGCAGGCAGTCACCACTCACCACGCCCCACCACTGACACTGCTGGCGGCATCTGCAGGCGGTCGCCAATTGCCGCTGGCCACTGCCAATGGTGTCTGCGGGTAGTCACCAATTGCTGGTCAGCGCTCGCCACCCCCAGCCCCCCTTGCCACTGACAATGCTGTGACCACCTGCGGAAGCTCCCCTCTCACCCCTGCCATGCCCCCGCTGCCATGATCACCACTGCCACCACCTGCGAGTGGTCACCGTGTCCCTGCAACCTCGGGAGGTATGCGACATTCATGAGTACTCTAGCTGTGGCCTCACCAAAGCCGAGTACAGCAGGAGGATGACTTCTTGGGTCTTGCTTGAAATGCGTCAGCAGATGCAAGCCAGAGTTTTATTTGCTTTGCTGGCTGTGTCATCATATTAGTGGCTCACGTTCATCTTGTGGTCAATTGTGACCCCCCCCAAGTGTCTTTTGGTCATAGTGCTACTGAATGTAGCACTGCCAAGCCTATAAGTATAATGTGGGTTTTTTTCTCCTGAGGCAAAGCACCTTCCATTTATCTGGGTTGAATGTCATCAGGTTTTGATCCGCCCACCTTGTGAGCCTGTTCAGGTCAGCCCAAATTGCCAGCCTATCCTCTCGCATGACTGTACTTCCGCATAATTGATGTCATCTGTGAATTTAGCCATTCCGGTTCTGACACCCGAATCCAGATAATTTATGAATACATTAAAGAGTACTGGTCTGAATACTGAACCCCGGGGGATGTCACTGGTCACCATGCGCCATGTTGACTCAGTTCCATTGACTGTCACTTTCTGGGTCCGACCATGGAGCCAGTTCCCCAGCCACCGGATCGTAAGATTATCAAGGCTGCAGTTCCCCAATTTTACCATGAGGACATCACGGGAGACCAAGTCAAAGGCTTTTTTGACATCTAAATATATTACATCAACCTCTTCTCCTTTGTCTAGGTGATGCATGACCTGGTCATAGAAGGAAATGAGGTTGGTCAGGTAAGACCGACCCGCAACAAAGCCATGTTGGCTATCTCTCAGAATATCCCTCTCCTCTCTTGAAGCTCTTCCAATATACCTTGCTATTTTCTATTCTTTGTATAAAATGGACAAGCAGCACTGGACTGGGAAATTCCTGTACCACTGGGGGCAGGTACTTAGCCAAAAATCAAGGCTGCCACCCATCCAGGGGTAAAATTTATCTTATTGAGTCACACACCCTCAGGCTTAGGCTCTTCCTCCTAGCCCTCTGCTCCTTCACACTTAGCTTCCTGGTGGGCCAACTTCAAGAGGAGGGCTGGAAACAGCGTGAGTAAAGATCTAGCCCATGGCATAGCAACTTGAGCACTTTTGCTAAAAAACTATGAGATATAGGTTCAACCCCTGCTAAGGGTACTAGGCTATTTGGCTAGAAGCTGAAAAGACCCACTCTGATGATTTTTCTGTGACATCTAGCATAGGCTAGTTGCAGTCTTTACTTGAAAAATAGTTCAGGACTTGATTGGTCCTGTGTAATTCTGTTTAGTCTGGCTGAAGTGCAGTCCTATTGACTATGCTTAACAGACTAGAAGAACACTGCTAAATTCTAAAACCATATCAGTTCCAAAAACTGCAGGTATGTGGCTAGGTGTGTACATTTAGACCAGGGTGCCAGGGCAGTTGAGAGGTAAGCAGATGTGAGGAGATAAGAACAGGCTCAGGTTAGTCCTTGGCTGGCCACTGATCTGCCCTCACTGCCTGGCTCCTCTGCAAAGAGGTAAGCACTCAGATTCATTTTTGAAATGGCTTACTGCTTAATTCCCAAAAGTTATGGAGGAGTGTCTTGAGTCAAATGACTGGTGCCTTGAGCCTAAAAGGGTTGAGAACAATTGATTTAGATGCTGAAGTAAAATTGGATTTAACTCTTTGTTTTCCAGTCAGTATTTTAAAGAAATGCTTGTGTTAATTATAGGCAGTCATAGTTCTTTGGCTAGATGCAATAGCTTTTATTAGACCAACTGGGTAGTTGGATATAGGTTATTTGCAAGCTTTTGGGCACAATCACCTTTTCAGGCATAGGAAGTCTCTGCTGTTCTGAGACTCCAAAGGAGAGAAGCTAAAAGTGTGACAGGATGTCAGTGAGAATGTAAAGAGGTGGAAATTAGGAAAACAAAAGGTAGAGCAAGGAAGGGAGGTGGGAGATGAAAGGGAAAAAAGCCAAAGGTAAGGGAGGCTTTACAGTAATAGATTTTCTAGGTAGAAAAGAGGCTGTCTGTGAAAAAGTAGCTGCAAATTAGAAAGACAAAGGGCAGAAAAAGTGGGGGGGGGATGGAGAAAAGTGTAAGAGGTCAGGTCTGGCAGGCACCTGATACATCAGATGTTAGGCAGGTTGTAATGTGTCATAAATCCAAATGCCTACATTGAGTCCATGATTTCTTGTATCCAGTAGATTTATGATGTGAAGTTCGTAGGCTCGACTACGAAAGGTGTTTTGTAAGTTCCCTTTGAGGATTAGAACTGAGAGACCAGAGAGGGAATGATTGTCTTGTGAGAAGTGTCCCCCCACAGGTAACTGGGTGTTTTTGTCTTTGATAGATTTATGGTGTGCATTCATTTTGGTGCACAGTTGTTTGATTTCTCCTACATATTTTCCATCAGGGCACTTAGTTCACTGGATGAGATATATAATATTTCTGGAGGTGCAGTTGGAAGATCCAGGAACGATGATGGTTTTGTTGTGGGGTGTAGTTATTGTGGGAGTGGTGGAGATGTGTTAACAGGTTTTGCATTCCTTGTCTTGGCATGGTCTGGATCCATTAGGTATGGTTGGGTTATAGGGAGTTTGCTTCTGGTGATGAGCAGGGATCTCAGTTTTCTGTTTCCCATGGAAAAATTGAGTAAACCACGGATTTTACCTTTTACCTACTGTATGTGGGGCTGCAGTGAGAGCAGCAATGCAGGGCTGCACCCCTCAAAGCAGTGGCATGCGCAGGAGGCATGTCACCAGGCCAGTGCAGAGCTTACAGTGGTGAGGAGATCCTTGTGCGGCCCTGCTGTTCTCTGCCACGCTGGCTCATGCCTGCAGTGCTGTAGAGTCCCTGGGGGAGCCTGCGCCTGCCCTGCATACAGATCTGGGGGGCACAGGTCTCTCCTGCCCCACTAAGAGTGCACACTGTGGCAGGGAGCCGCGAAGCCTGCAGCAGCGGGGGAGCGTGGGCAGGGGGCTGCAGACCTGGGTCTGAAGCCCTGGCACCTGGGCCCCCTCCGGCAGGGCTGGGAGAGCAGGGGCTGTGGGTGGGGGGCAAGGGGCACCAGCAAGGCTGTGGGGACGATGGGGGGGAGTAAAAGGCATGAGCACAGCTGGGGGGGTGCCGTGGGGGGCCTTTCATTTTAATCACGGATTTTGGGTTTTTTGTTAGAGGATTTGTGGATTTTTTAGTGGAGAATACAACTTTTTATCAGGGAAAATGAGGATCTCTGGTGATGAGGTTAGTGAGGTTTGGTGCTTGTTTGAAGGCTAGGATGGGTAGTTCTGCAAAGATCTCTATAAGAATTGGGTCTTCTTCTAGTATGGGTTGCAACTGTTTAAGGACTTTCTGCGCAGGTTCCAGGGAAGGGTCATACCTAATGGTGTGCGATTTGTGGGGATTTTCTTTTTGTACTGCAGCAAATTTTCACTTGATACCCGGGTGGCTCTTTCAAAAATGCAATCTCTCTCTCAGTTCTTGTTGCAGTGGTGGCTTGGGGGTAGATGTATAGGGGATGCATGGGGGTGCATGTGCACCCCTGAGAGCACTGGTACACCCCCTGGCAGCCAGCGTTCACCCCTTAGGCGGCAGGCGGGAGTGCTAGTGCCCCCACTGAGAGTGCTGGCTAGGGAGCGGGGGCGCCAGGAGAGGTGCCACTGGCACTTCCAGAAGTGCGTAATTGGTTGTGGGGACATTCCCACCCCCCCAGTTGGTGCAGTCAGCTGCAGGGGGACCCCCCCCATCACTGACTGGCCACTGGGGGGCAAGTGCCCCCCCAACTCAGGACTTGCCCATGCCTTGTTGGGTGAAGGCCTTTTTGAGATGTGCGATGCAGGGCTCACGGGTATTCTCCTGGGCACAGACTCGGTGGTATCGAAGAGTTGGGCTGTCAATTACAGCTTTCTTGGCGCTGGCGATAAAACTTTCGCAAATGCATCAACCATTCAGTGATCCCGGGTCACACCTGAAAACGACGCCGCCGAGCCCCATCACCACTCACGCAACTGACCTCCGGATTCAAACGCTAGCGATTTGTGACAAGCTACCCCCAGCCCCGCATGAAGAAAAGGCGGGGTGGCGGCAAGCGGATGACACCGCCCTGTGATGCACGGTTCCCCTCTCAAGCCAAGCCGCACCTGAAGCTTCTTGAGACAGGGCTGCACATGCCCACCTCGGTTTGGACCTCCCTGCCCCTCAGCCGCGGCAGGTGCCCTCGGGCAGGCCCCGAGACGCCTTCCTCGCGTGGGCGCGGAGGCGGCCGGCTCGCGGCGCGCGTCCCCGGGGCCGGGCGGCGGGATGACTCACCGCGCGGCTCACTCTGCTCCTCTCGCACAGCCGGCGCGGGCTC
>NW_017729031.1:116263590-116270436 GCF_001723915.1 Gavialis gangeticus | reverse complement strand
CCCGGGGCCGCCCGGCGGGGGCGGGGGCGGGTGCAGACGAGCGGGATGTCGGCGGCGCGCAGAAAGTTGGGCGAGGAGTACGAGGCTGCGGGGGCGGCGCGGCGGGGCCGGCGGCAGCGCCAGCGCTTCGTGGACAAGAACGGGCGCTGCAACGTGCAGCACGGCAACCTGGGCGGCGAGAGCAGCCGCTACCTCACCGACCTCTTCACCACGCTGGTGGACCTCAAGTGGCGCTGGAACCTGCTCATCTTCCTGCTGACCTACACGGTGGCCTGGCTCGTCATGGCCTCCATGTGGTGGGGCATCGCCTACCTCCGCGGCGACCTGCACCGCGCGCACGACGCGGGCTACAGCCCCTGCGTGGCCAACGTGTACAACTTCCCGTCCGCCTTCCTCTTCTTCATCGAGACCGAGGCCACCATCGGGTACGGGCACCGCTACATCACGGAGCGCTGCCCCGAGGGCATCGTGCTCTTCCTCTTCCAGTCGCTGCTCGGCTCCATCGTGGACGCCTTCCTCATCGGCTGCATGTTCATCAAGATGTCCCAGCCCAAGAAGCGGGCCGAGACGCTCGTGTTCAGCCGCGCCGCCGTCATCTCGCGGCGGGACGGCAAGCTCTGCCTCATGTTCCGCGTGGGCAACCTGCGCAACAGCCACATGGTGTCCGCCCAGATCCGCTGCAAGCTCATCAAGGTGAGGGGCGGCGGGGCACGGGCCGCTGCGACCTGCTGCAGAGCCGGGGGGACTGGGGGGGGAGGGGAAGGGGGCGACTCCTGCCGGTCGGGCCCGGTGCCCCGCGCCCCGGCTCCCCGCGGACACCCCGCTGCTTGCCTCGAGGGCCGGGGAGGCTGCTTGCTTCTCCTCTTCCCCCTGGCTAGAAATAAACGCACCAGCCAGCAGCTCCGGGCTCGGCTGGGTGTCGTGACACTGGCTGAGCAGCAGTTTGGGGACGAAGGCATCAGCGGGGGCGGCAGGGAAAAGAGGAGCTGTTACTTAACTAGCAGCTGCTTGGAAATAAGGACGTGGCTGGAAACTGAGGTGCGTTTCCATTCCAACGGGCTCGATGTGAGCGTGACAGAGGAAGCGCCAGAGCCTCTTCCTGCTTCGGGCCAACGATTTTACTAAACCAACTTGGTCTAATAAGAAAGATCAGATTCACCTCTTCTGCCTAGGTCTCCTTAGATCAGGGATTGGCAACGTGTTTGGGCAGCGTGCCAAAAACACCCACAATTTCAACGTGTAAGATGTTGGTGTGCCAAGGGCGGATGGCAGGGGGGCCACGAAGGGCCTGATCCTTGTTGTGGCCACATAGCCCCGGCCCCTTCCCCACCATCCACCCAGAGGCACACGTGCCAAGCAAAATGTCTTCAAGTGCCATGCTCTGGCACCAGTGCCAGGGATTGCCTACGGCTGCCTTAGATCAACAGGGCTACAACCTACACCCCTCTTCCTGCTTCAGGCACTTTTTTTTTTTCCAGATCTCAGTTCTGATCATCCCTTGAAGCATTTTCCTGCCCCTGCCTTATATCTCAATAGCTCGTTCTATTTTCTTAAGTAACCAAATTTTCTTGATGCACAAAAATAAGGTGAAAGTACAACTCAGGCAGAGGCTGTCTCTGGCAAGTGTTTTGCTGGTGAATGTGTTGGAATTTTCCATTTGAAAAGTTTTTGATGCTGAAATTCATAGAGAGGCACACACTTAGGATGGTGCTGTCACTAAACCACCACCAACAAGCACTAATAGGGAGTGAATCCTTTTGATTCTAAATAAAGGATAAGCCTACACTATTTTATGAACATCAGCTGTTGTAAATTTAACAGGATCTTAAAGATGTTTTTTCTGTTTCATCTAGCACTTATCTTTTGAGGGACACTTCTAATAAGCTTAATCAAAACAAAAGGAGAGGTGAATTGCTTCGGAACTACTTTGATTGTCAGAACAGGAGGGTTCAACAGGGGCAGCAATTGATATTTGAGTGGGCGTTTTGTATTGCCTAGACTCTAACAATGCAATAGGCTAGACTCAGCAATGTTCTGAGTTCTTCATTCACTCCTCATTAGAGAAATCCTCCCTTTTTGGTAAGGTCCAGCAATATGCAGCTCCATGATAAAGACAGATTTCTGTATTCGTAGCGTTTTGTAGCACTCTGCACCAGCACCCAAATTAATGAATATATTCAGGTTCTGAATATAATTATTTGGAGAGTGTTAGGAAATGTTTTCTGGAAGTTTATGTCCAGTTGGTTTATGGTTTGAGCTATGATAGTAGGTGTGTTCCTTCAGCTGGAAACCTGCTGACTTTCACATTTCACTGGTAATCATGGGCAGATCCAGACCATGGCAGGGCGGGGATGGATGCTCCTGCAGCCCCTGGGCTGGCAGAGAACACAGAGGAGCCTTGCAGGGAGCAAGTGCATAAAGGAGCTGGCTTGATTTGGGGACAGGGGGAGTCCCACAGCCTCTCTTGCCATGCTCCAGCCAGGAGCTGTAGGAGGCAGCTTTGCAGGGAGCTGGGATGGGCTGGGGACAGTGCATGGGTTCCTCCTTCCAGTCACTGTTCCCTGCCAGCTCCTATTGCCCACATGTATCCAGGAGCAGGCACTGGAAGGAGGAATGCGCATGCTGCCACTGCTGTCCCCAGCTGAACTGGGATCCCTGCATAGCTCCTCCCTGTAGCCTGTGGCTGGAGCAGGGCAACAGTGACTGGGGGGCTCCCTGTGTGCCCGTATCAGCCCGGTGCAGTGGCAGTGGCAGTGGCAGACAGGTGCTGGAAGGAAAAACCTATTCCCCACTAGCAAGGATCACAACTGGGGAATGGCAAAGAGGAGGTATAGGAAGAAGAAACCTGCCCACTCACTACCACTGCTGTCCACTGCCAAGCCTGATACCCCACATGGCTGCAACCGGTGGGTGGAGTGGGGCAGGAGTGGCTTTGGGGTTCCCTCCATGCCCAGGTCACCCAGGGACAGCAGGGATGGCAGAAGAGGGGTACTGCTGCACTGCCTGGATCTGCCCCTTGTTGGTAGTGCATGCAGTAGCTTCACTGCCTTTTCACTATGCGTTCTTCTGAAATTAATTTCACTAGGACAGTGATTCTCAGACTGTTTAGACTCAAGGAACCTCCATATTTTTTCTCAGTTCAGTGGCACTCCACTTACATAGGGATTTCAATCGGCAGGAGAGCAGCTTTAAGTTATGGTTGGAATTTCATATGAGACCTATTAAGGAAGTCCATGGAGGGCTGTATTGCATCATTGAATTTCCCAGCTGCATTTGGTTATGAGCACGGATCCAGGTTTTCCCTTCACTGTGGAAAAATGTGGATTTTTCTCACTTAAAGGAGAAAAACGCATATTTCCCCTTTAAAGGAAAGAAACATGGGAAACCACGGGTTTCCTTTTGCAGGCTGGCAGCCTTCCAGCCTGCAAGGAGCTGCTTGGGGGTGGGAGGAGCAGGGGGAGAGCTATAGGAGGTAGGGGGTGCCATGTGCATGTTGTTGCTGTGGGACGGTATCTAGGCAAGGGGGTCTGAGGCAATGCTCGGTGCTGCCGGCAAGCCCAGCTCTGTGCTGTTGCCAACAGCGCCTGGCTGGAGATGCCTGCCCCTGCAGTGGCCCAGGCCAGAGCCATGTTTGGCTTAATGCTGCTGCTGTGGAGCACAGCACTGGTCATACACACTGCACCCCAGCCCCAGATGGTGGTGCGGGGCAGCATGTAGTGCCCCAGCCGTTGCCTGTGCTTGTGTATGAGGTTTGGTATATGCCCCTCACGCTGGAGGCCATCCCTGCTATGTCCCCACAGATCATCATCCTGTGAGGCCAGGTGGGGCGGGGAGCAGCTGGGGTCCCCCTCTAGCACAGCTGAGGGGCCAGGGGGCCGTGGGTCGGGAGCAAGGGGCAGCGGCATGGGCAGGGCATATTAGAACTGCTCAGCACCACAAAGCAGTGGAGGGGGACTGCTGCAGCTGGACCAGCCTCCAGGTGAGTGAAGGGGGCAGGGAGAGCTCTGATTTTCCATGATCAAAAAACCAAAGTCAAATGCCAAAATATATAGGTATTTAGAATTTATTTTATTATAATGATTGAGGCAGTGGTAGGCTTCCTAATTGGTTTAAGACTGTAAATATATCAACAAAACATTATGTTCAATTGATACCTCTATATAGTGTAGTGGCTTTTCATTTTAATCATGGAAAAATGCAGATTTTGGGGGTTTTACTCAAATAATTTGGAATTTTTTATCAGCGAATTTGGGATTTTTAAACAGAGAAAACCAGGATCCCTAGTCATGAGCTGTTTTGGGAGCAGTGTGGACTCCTTACAAACCTTCTCAGAATTGGGGAGCTTTCTTAGTTGGTGGCTTTTCTCCCCCAGTGACCCCACCTGATTTTGTGTACTGATGAACATAGGTGGGTCTAGGATTCACTAAAAGGGAATGTGGCATGCTGCCCCTCCGATGATGGGGAAATGGAGGTGAAGCATGGCTGGAGCCATGGGCGATTGGTACCTCCTGAGTCTTGGGGAGCACCTGTGGCCGATGGGGGAGGAGAGTCCCCCAGAAGCTGATCACCAACCCTGGAAGCACTGGCAGCAAAACTGGAAGTGCCCTTCCCCCACCAATTTCAGGGGGGCTTCTCTCAGCACCCCCACTCCCCGGCCAGTAAGGGCCAGTCTCTGGGGGTGGGCACATGACCCCCTACGTGTCGCCTGTAGGTGGAGCCCTTGTGTCAGTGGAAGCAGGCACAGGAAGGTGGACCTGCCCACCGCTGCTGTCCCCAGTTGATCTGGACATGGGAAAACCCAAGAGCTGCTCCTCTCACCTCATGGGGCTTCATGGAAAGTGAGGTGGCTGTGTAGAGCAGCTGCTGGCAGAATGCTGGGCTCAGCTGGCAGAGGGTGGGTTTCTTCTTCCTGTGTCCCCTGCTGGCCCAGTGGCTCCAGCTACAGAGAAAGGCTGCACAAGTTGCTGGGCTCATCCAGAGACAGCCACGGTGGTGGAAGGGGGGTACAGCCATACCATGACACTGTTCATGTTGAAGATTTGCTAAACTGTCTCCATGAACCTGAGGTGGGAAGGACCCTATACCCTCCGTGTCAAGATGCATGCTTGCCTGTGCTAAACCACACAGAAGTCACCCAAAGTGTAATACTGACTTCTAATTTATTGGATGAATGCAAAAAAAGAAGGCATCATCAAAATTAATTGAAGTGTTGGCAATATTAGCATGTATAAAGGAAGCCAGGGCTTGAATAAAACCACCCAAAGAGACAATTTTAAAAAGTCAGAACCACCAACATAGAAATCCTCAGAAAGCTATAAAAGCTGCATGCATGACAGCTTTTGAAAAAAAGTTTGACAAGAGTTATTGAGAAAGAAGGTATTCTGTTTGGAGTGCTGGGTGGAGAGAATCTTGCAGCTCATTTCAGAAAGATGCATTAATAGACGGTTGTTCATTTTTAGTGTCATAGAATAAGGAAATAATGTAGTAAATTAGTCTATTCAAGGATGCCGTCCTGCTGTTAGCATTTTTTGGAGAAACTTTGTTTTGTTGCAGGTTTGATGTGCAGAATCAATCATAATATTTAGATGACTTTATAATGTTAAATATAAAAGGAAGTATTTTTCATGAATTGTATAGCTTCCTTGTAGAACTTGTTGCCATATAATGTCATTGAAACAAATAACATAGCAAGATTTGAACAATTTAATAGGTGTATGGATACAAGGTTAATGATTACTAAGATTTGTCAAAGAGAGAAAATCACTCTTCAGAGTGGTTATTATGAAACTTTCATGTGGGCAGATAATCACCAGTGCCTACTATGGGCAAAATCCTGTGCAGAACTTAATGCTAGTCACTGTTAGAGATAGAATGCTTGACTAGACTAAATGGAATATGAATGTGATTCAGCATGGCAACTGTGTTCTTATGACAATATTAATTTAACAAAAGGTCTAGAGGAGTCTTGCTCTAACTATGCCCTAAAGAGCAAGACAGCAAATGTGCACTGTAGTGTAGTAGCATAGGATGAAGCATTGTCACACCACGCTATCTTTCATTTATCCCATTATACCACATTGCATAGCATTTAGATATTTGGGATAGAGGGCATGGAATGTTTGCCTGAACACTTTTCTCTTAGAGCTCTGTAGTATACTTAAATTGTTAAATGATCATTTATCTCATATCATCAGATCTCTTATTTACATAAGAAAGCTGTTTGTCAACAATCACTATTATGGGTCACTGGAGACAAGATGATAGATTAGTGAATTTGTAGTATGAGAAAATGTTTGTGCATTAGCCACTGTTTTCAGATCTATTGAGCCTCTCAATAGTGAAGTGCTATGTTCTGCCAAGTCTGGCACCCTACAAATTAATCTACATCTATGAAAGCCAGGTCAACTAATGCTAACAGATCTTATCTGGTGTTCTATACTGTCATGTATGTTTACTTTTGGGGAAAGATGCCTACTCAAGTAGAGCAAATACATAGCATTCTCCAAGGACTGTCTTCTGCTTCTAGTATGTGGAAGAGCAGCTAGTTGGTTTGAACGGGTGGAGGGTTGGTAAAAGCATACTGGTTTTTGTGGAGTTGACAGTGAGTGCATCTACATATGCTATTAATGCTATAAAGTGAGCCCTTAGTGTTGGAGCTGACCGGGAGCAAATTTGCTCCATGTCAGCATCTACAAATGTAGCAGTTAGTTTACTACTTCATAGTTTCATAGTTTCTAGGGTCGGAAGGGACCTGAGCAGATCATCTAGTCCAACCCCCTGCCATGGCAGGAAGAGCACTGGGGTCAAATGACCCCAGTAAGGTGGTCATCCAACCTCCTCTTAAAA
>NW_017729031.1:116256359-116262657 GCF_001723915.1 Gavialis gangeticus | reverse complement strand
CCTTACTGAGGAAGACAGAGACAAAGAAGTTATTAAATATGTTGGCTTTGTCGTCTGGCGTGACAACCAGATTCCCCGTCTTGTCCTGCAAGGGCCCCACATTTCCTGTACTTGTATTAACAGGTAATAGCTAACTGCACAGTAGAGTAGTGACGGTGACACTTTATTGTGCATTGATTAGTACTGCATAGTAAAGCATCTCAGGTAGACATACCCAGTGAGTCCAAGCTTTACAAAAGCAATCAGGAAGTACCTGGAGCTCTCTAATTGAGTGGACACACACGACACAATTATCAGCATATTTAGTAAGGAAAGTTTAGTTGCCTTGGATTTTGGAACATGACTAGTTGATGATAAAGAGATTCCCACCCATGAGATATCCTGGAAGCTGACTCTAGATTCATAGATGTTAGGGTCGGAAGGGACCTCAATAGATCATCGAGTCCGACCCCCTGCATAGGCAGGAAAGAGTGCTGGGTTCAGATGGCCCCAGCCAGATGCCTATCTAACCTCCTCTTGAAGACCCCCAGGATAGGGGACAGCACTACCTCCCTTGGGAGCCCATTCCAGATTTTGGGCACTCAGATGGAAGTCTGTCAGTAATTAGATGCAGAATAGCTGCAATATAGATGGTCAAGAGTGTTGATGCGATCATACACTCTTGCTTGCCTCCAGTTCTAACAGTGAAGGGGTCTTTTTCAAGCCATTGCATAGGATGATTGTTGTCATGTCTTTGTGAAGAATCTAATAATGATAACAAATTTTGGCAGGCCTCCAGATCTCATCTGGATCTTCCACAAGACCCCTCTGTTGATCGATTTTGATAGGACACTAGAAGCATTCAAGCTGAGGCCATAATTAGAGTATTAACCCTGAGGGTTCTGTTCATGTGTATTTCTCTTGGATCGTCTTCGAATGTAATTTAATACGAGTTTGAACTTATATAAGTGATTATATTTTTAAAAAATAACTAGGCTGATGGTACTGAAATGGTTGGAAAAGGTTCTACGATTTAATATGCAGTGAAACATGATGGAAACCTACAGCAGGATTCTGTTCTACCTATTTGACACAAGAATGGACTTATGCACCTAAATGCAGTTTATTCCAAATTATTCCTGTCTAAGCCTTTGAATAACTGTTGATACAAAAAGTGGGTGGGTCCTCCTCACTGCAGCTCAGTCTTAAGGGTAAGCTGGCAGTGACTTTCAAAAGTCTGGATGACAGAGAAGCACCAGAGTCATCCCTTCCTGCTGCGCAGGAGGTGGGCTCATCTGGGGATAGGGACAATGACAGCAGGGATGGATGGACATTCCTCTTCTCCTGTTCTGTGACCAGGCAGGTTGTGGGGAACTTTCTTTCGCTATTGCTGCTGTCTCCTCCCCAGCTGACCCCAGGCCCTGCTCAGCCCAGCTGGCTCTGGAACTTCCCTGACACCTAACCATGGAGGAGGCAGCAGTGGCATGTGTGGGTGGGGGGGAGAGGAGAGGGCCACCTCTGAGCAGGGAGGGGGTATTTTCAGCTACTTTATGACTTCAGAAACTCCCCAATGGCTCCCCCATCATGGTCTGCCCACACTGATGGGGCAAAAGAGGCTGGGAGCAAGGGGTGCAGCCACCTTTGCAGTGTTGGTTTCTGCTCCCACACCCTCTTTGGGAAATCCTAGATCTGCCTTGGTCCTGTCTTTGTCCCTGCTGCTGAATTCAGACAGCAGGAGAGGAAGGATGAACAGCAGTATTGCTTACCCCTTGGGCTCTGGAATCTTGCAAAATCAGGAACTCCAGCCAGAGCCTGTGTTGACCAACCTGTGAGCTCAGAGCTGAAAGAGAGCTCACTTGGATCCAGGATTGCAGTGAGGGTGTGCAGCTGCACCCCCTTTGGCAGTGTTACATGGTCATTGTGCATGTGCCACACAGTCAAAGGGACTGTAGCCACTCACCCCAATCCTGGATCTACCTATGGCCTGGCCCAGTACCAGCACCCAAGCAGCAGAGGATCTCAAGAGCCCTGAAAGCACTGCCTGCACAATGTGGAAGACCCCTGGGCCTCTGCTTGCATTTCACCTTTGAAAGTTTTGGGAATGTGGACAATGGGAGCAAGGCTGTGACCCTTCCCCTACCTTGCTGTATTTCCAGCACAGGGCCACTGCTAGGATTCAGGCTGCACAAGGGCTGTGCTGTCTTACAAAGAGGGATTGTGGAGCCCAACCTTGTTTTTTCCCGCTTTGCTGCTGGCTGCTGGTCAGGAGATGCTCATAGCTTGAACTCAGACGTAACTAAATGATAAGAGCATCTCACATTCTCCTTCCACAAGAGTGTCATTGTGGAAAAAACAACCTCACTATTCATATTGGAAAAGGGTTCAAGGTTACGGTGAATCATTATTGCATCGCCCTACACAAATTTATTTGCTTTCAAGTCTTTTTGATATTGACATGGAGCCCCTAGGTGAATTAGCATGGGCTCAAGTGACAGGAATATGCAGAAAACACACAGATCTAGCATGTATGATCATTGTCTTACCACCAAGCTGAATGAGGCCAGCTCATAGATGAAGAACAGCTGGCTGAAGCTGAACCTGAGCAAGACAGAGGTGATGATGGTGAGCAAAGAAAAGTATTCTGGAGAGTCAGCAGCCATGGTCCAGTATTCTGTGGTTAAAGGTGTCTGAATCAACAACTGTTCAACTCAGTCCATAGCTTCTGCTCTTACACAGCAAACCAGAAATTAGTTGAATATTTTGTTAGAAGATGGAACACAGTATGGTTATACCTGGGCATGAGAGCTAAGTACAGATAGTCAAAAAGCCTGAGGCTGAATCGATTCAGTCGTTGCAAGTTGGTCTAAGCTGCAAAGATTAAACTGAGAAACAACTGGACGCACATTTACCTTTGATTCAGGAAGCACAGCCATGTGTCTGCAGTGGCTCAGGCCAGAAGCCAGGGGGCGCTAGAGCACAGCACTTCCTTTTCTTGCTCTGGCACTTCCTTTCCTTGCTGCCCCCCGAAGTCTCTGGGATTTGCAGACCAGACTTATAGTAGCAGAACTCGGCAGAATTGCTCATCACTTTCTCTTCCTGCTTCCAGGTGCCTGTGGGATTTATAGTCCACAGTTGCAGCCAGCAGTAACTTTCAGTAAGTTTAGCAGGGCAGGGCAGCTCTGTACACAGGGGAAGTGGGGTTTTACTGCCCCCCCCTCCCTGGCCCCAGACCCCAGCCAGGGTTTGCCTTGGAAGGGGGGCAGCCCCTGCTTCTCTCTCTCTCCGCTTTTCTCCCTCTCCCCTCCTCCCCCCCACCCTGCCCCTTCTCTGCTGGAGCAGACAGCACAGCCCAGCCCAGGGCTGGAGAGCATGCTGGGATGCTGGGGGACTCTAATTTAACTTTACCAGGAAGGGGCCTGGGACAGAAGTTTCATAAACCAGTTTGACCCAAATCAGTTAAGTCTGATATTACATTCAACCAGATTTATCTTAAACCAGTTTCAGCCATTTTGAAACTGGTTTATGTGCACTGAGCTTTTGTTCTGTTACAGGTTTAAACCAGTTGCTGATCACTTAAACCGGTTTATGTGTAACTTCTGTCTGTAGCCCATGTGTTCATTGCTTAGAAAATTTCAGTTTGCACAGAACTGTATCATGTATCCTCGGTAACACAGAGAGATATAAGCACTTCAGACATCCTCCATTCTCCCACGCAGCTTTCCCACAGAATTTCAGATTCAGTTCAAAGTAACCAGCAAAAAGAGAGCTAGCAAACAGAATATAAACAGGGGAGTTCATAGGCAGTATGTAATATAGTGGTCATGGGTTTCACTTGTTTTCTTTCTTTGGGTGCACACATGCATGCATGTTTTGTGTACTGGAGTTCTGTTTTTCTCCTTTGCACGGGTATCTTTTTTTTCTCTCTCTCTCTCTCAAACACAGGCTAGCAACTCTGGTATGCATGTAAAAGTTTCCAAGCAAGATAAGAAATGAAGGTGATAGGATATGTAAGATGCAGCATGTATATTATCCTTGCATCAGTGCCAGATGGCTGGTACGTGTGCATGAACTGCTGCCTGATGTTATATTGGAGGAGAAAATTAAAGGGCTGGACATGTAACTACAAGAAAATGATGGAGCTTGGATAGAAATTTGAACAGGTGATGGAAGAAAGGAGAGGTGAGGGTGTGCATATAAATGAGAAGCCTCAGATGTCTGTTAAGCTTACTAATCTCATGGGCAGTTTTTCTGAAGAGGAGGGGAGCCCAAGTGGGATTGTGAATGTTAGAATTAAGCAACAGAAGTGACAAGCTAGCAGAAGTGAAGTAAACTAGAGGAACTGGTTTAGTGTACTGAGGGATGAAGAGGAGACGTAGGTGATATCTAACAGTGGGATGTCATGTGTGGGCTAATCCCAAAACAGGTGGGAGAGAGAAGAAGGGATGAATGCAGTGTGAAAGTGACTTCAGCCCAGGAAGAAGAAAGGAGATGGCAAGGGAGATCATGTGTTTGATGGACAGAAGGAGAGTGAAAGGAAAAATGTTGCTGGGATGTGAAAACTAGGAAAAGTTCTGTACTACTGGATTCACTCTTGAGGTGAGTAGACAGACCAGTTACAAGGGAAAACAGAAGAGTTGTCTATCACAACTGAAAAATGTGGGATGTAGTCCTGAGGCTGAAGATACTGATAGGAGCAGAGTTTGCTTTCACTCTATCAGGTAGATATGCATGCCAGCAGTTTTCTCGTATGCAGATTGTTAACGTCTGGTGAGAAGTGTTCTTGGCACTTGATCAGGGTTGAAATAAGTATAGCTAGGTCTATGCTCTCCCCTGGGTCTTTGTCAAGCTTCTGGGCTTTTTTGGTTGCTGCACTGGCTGAAATTCCATCGTGCCCCTCCCCGCTTCCCACTCCCTTTTCTGATTCATGTGTTGGGTTTTTTAAGCCTTCCTCAGAGGTATTGGGTGTTGGTTTTAGCCAAGGCTGGGTATTTTGACTGGTGTGTGGCAATGCTCTTGCTAGGACTCAAAGCCAGAGATTCCTGGCTAGTGGGTCTTGCCCCTCTGCTCAGGGTCATCCCAATTGCCCAACTGGGGTCAGGAAGGACTTTTACCCCCTGGTCAGACTGGTACAGAGTGTGGGGATTTTGCCTTCCTCTGTAGCAGGGGGTATGGCCCTCCACTTGGAATCTCTTGAGCCCATATGAGCAAGCTTTTACAGAAGCAGGATTTTGGCTGGCGTGGTCCCCCTGCATTACCTGTGGCAGATTAGGGTGTTATGTCTTGTGTTGTGTCAAGGTTGTATTAGGATTGACAGTAGTTTTACTAAGAGGTTCGGTCAGGGGCAGGCAAAATCTGGTCTGTGGGCTGGATCCGGCCTGCCAGCTGATACCATCTGGCCCGTGGGGTGCTTCTGTAAGCCAAAAGAATGATCACGGGTCCAAGCCCTCCCTGCCCCTCTGAAAGCTTAAGTGTGACTCCAGTTGCTAAGCAACCAACCCCCACCCCAACCTGGCCTGACCTGCCCCCAGTCCCAAGGTAGGGGGTGCTAGAGACAAGAAGTTTCTGCCTGGCAGAGGCTGTTCCTTGCTGGGAGACTGGAAATTCAGGTAAGGGTCCCACCAGGCCAGGGACTCCCTCTGGGGGAAAGGGAGTGTGGGGAACTACATGCTATGAAGCCAGGCTGGGCTGGCCCCACACATTGCAGAAGTGCTGGAGCTGCACATTGTGGTGCTGGCTCAGGCTGGCCCTGCTGGATGCCGCCGTGTGTGGCCAGGAACTTGGCTGGGAGCATGGGAGCTGCATGCTGTGGGGCCAGGTGGGACTGGCCCTGTACCCTGCCACCACATGCAGCTAGGGGCTTGGGCAGGAGCTGTGCACTATGGGGCTGGATCGGGCTGGTCCTGCTTGCTACCACCACGTATGGCTGGGGACTCAGGTGGGAGTGCAGGAGATGCGCACTGTGGGACTGGGTAGGCTGGCCCCACACACTGCCACCATATGCATCTCCATAGACTTGCACACTCTGGAGACTCTGAGGACCCACACCCATACTTTTCCACCCCCCACTATACCACAATGGCGATGCATAGGGGGTGCATGCGGGTGCATGTGCATCCCCTGAGATTGGTGGTGCACCCCCTGAGAGAAATGCTGTCAACACTGCTGATGGTGCCAGTGGACGGTCACTACTCACCACCCCCCACTGCCGACACCGCCAGTGGCATCTGCGGGTGGTTGCCAATTGGTGCTGGCTGCTGCCGATGCTGCCGGCAGCATCTGCGGGTTGTTGTTGATCTCCAGTCGGCACTTGCCACCCCCC
>NW_017729031.1:116252068-116256062 GCF_001723915.1 Gavialis gangeticus | reverse complement strand
GCCACTGCCTGCAGGCGACTCCTGTGTCCCCCCAGCCTCCGGGGGCATGCGTTGTTCATGCTCTCCCACAGCCACAACACATTCCCACCCCCCACCATACCCCCTCACACGCCCACATCCTTCTATATATCCCCTCCACCCTATCCACACACCCCAAACCCACACCCCTCCATATCACACCACGCACACCCCACCCACCATACCCACACCCCACCACACACATCCACCCACTCCCCAACTGCACACTCCCCCAATTCCACCCACATAAACCCCCTCCATCTACACAATATACAAGAGTAAGACTGCATTTTGAGCTGTTATGCAATTGCCTATATATATATATATATATATATATAATGCAGATGCACATAAATCAGGACAAAAATATTTTTTTGAAATCAAATAGGTTAAAGCATCAGCGATCTGGATGATGGGGTGGAAAGTAACCTGTTTAAATTCGCTGATGACACCAAAATCTGGGGGGAGGTGAGCACGCTAGCAGGGAGGGCGAGATTGCAGAGGGATCTGGATAGGTTACAGGGGTGGGCTAACAGGAACAGGATGCGTTTTAACACGGACAAGTGCAGGGTGCTGCACTTGGGCAGTAGGAACCAGCAGCACACTTACACAATGGGGAACTCCCTACTCGAGAGCACGGAGGCAGAAAGAGATCTTGGAGTCATTATTGACTCCAAGATGAACATGGGCCGACAATGCGAGGTCATGGTTGGCAGGGCTAACCGGACCTTGTCGTGCATCCACAGGTGCATCTCGAGTAGAGCCAAGGAGGTGATCCTCCCCCTCTACGCGACGCTGGTCAGGCCACAGCTGGAGTATTGTGTCCAGTTCTGTGCGCCCCATTTCAAGAGGGATGTGGACAACATGGAGAGGGTCCAGAGGAGGGCCACCCGCATGATCCGGGGACAACAGGGCAGACCCTACAGTGAGAGACTGCGGGACCTGAACCTATTCAGCCTCCACAAGAGAAGGCTGAGGGGGGACCTGGTGACCGTCTATAGACTCACTAGGGGGGACCAGAAGGGTTTGGGGGAGACGCTGTTTCCCCTGGCGCCCGCTGGCATAACAAGGAGTAATGGGCACAAGTTGATGGAGAGGAGGTATAGATTGGACATCCGCAAAAACTACTTCACGGTTAGGGCGGCTAGGAGCTGGAACCAACTTCCAAGGGAAGTGGTGCTGGCCCCTACCCTGGGGGTCTTTAAGAAGAGGCTGGATGCCTACCTGGCTGGACTCATTTGAGTCCCGTTTCTCTTTTTGGGGTTTTTTGTTGTTCTCCCGCCCTGGCGGGGGGTCGGGCTAGAAGATCTAGGTCCCTTCCGACCCTTAATCTATGAATCTATGAATCTATAAAGTAGATGTTTAATTATTTTAGTATATGATTTTTTTTTTTCCGATTCCAAGATGGGACCCTCCCCCAAAGGAGTGCTTCCGGGACAGGGGGAGGGACTTCAGGTGGCAAAGGTGAGGGGTTAGGGCTGGGATTTCTTGTACCAAGATGGCAACCAGGGGGCAGGGCACCTATCAAGGGGCAGGGCTACCTTTGCAGCCTTCAACAGCTCACCAAAACTTGTTAAGCAGCCCTATAGCCAAAATAATTGCCCACCCCTGGGTTAGATTTTGGATTTGTATATGATGGTTTGGATAGGGATAATCCTACTTCAGACTCAAAAAATACAAAGATACATTCATACCAAATACCAAGGTTCATACAGATGATAAAACTGAACATGGTTTAACCTTAGCTGTAATAAAGATCAAACATGACAGTAGTAAATCTAATTCTAGGAAACATCTATGCATGTAAATAATGTCCCCCAAAATTAATCACTGCATATAGGGGTACCCATGACAGGTACTTTGGATCTAGTTTTGGCAAGTAGCAAGGACTCTGTAGAAGAACTGACTGCAGGAAGTAATCTGAGATCAAGTGATCACAAGCTGATTCATTTTAGACTAAACTACAAGAGGGACAAGGATAAATAACAAGGGTCTTGGGCTAATTCTGAGAAAATAAGACAATTATTTAAGGTGTTTAACTGGACTAAAGAGCTAAGAGACTTGTCTGTGAAGGTAGTGTGGATCTTATTAACTAAAGCAAAAGTACAAATACTATCAGGACGTGCATCCCAAGCAAGAGGGAAAAAATGGAAGGCAAGTACTATAAACCTGCATAGATAAACAGAAACCTTACACAGGCAATTAGGAATAAGCACAGAATCTACAAGCATTGGAAAATGAGACTGGCTGGTAAGGAAGACTATCTTTCTGAGGTCAAGAAAGGCAGACACAAGGTAAGAATGGCAAAAGGCTTAGCTGAGCTTGATCTTGCAAAGCATATTCAAAATAATAGCAAAAGTTTGTTTGATCATCTAAAAGAAAATCACTAGGGGGAAGGGAAACCACTATATGTTGATGGAGTTGAGATCAAGGACCATGTAAGCATGGCTCAAGAGCTAGACGAATACTTTCCCTCAGTCATCAATTAGGATGAAGATGGAAATGAGGACATTGGCAAGATTACTACTTGGCAAGGAGGACATAAATATGGAAATTACCATACTTGAGGTAGAAGCAAAATTTAGGGGAGGGGAGGTCCGGATCATCTCCGTTCCATCGTAATGAAGAAACTGGCATAGAAAATAGCAACTAGGATGAATCTTCATGGTATCTGTCAATTCCAGCATAATATTCAAAGACTGGAAAATAGTAAATGTAGTTTCAGTTTTCAAAAAAGGGAGAAAGAATGATCCAAGCAATTATAGACTTGTTAGCTTGACCTTAACAATAAGGAACCTCTTAGAGCAGATATTGAGGGAAAGAATTGTTAAATATATGGAAGGAAATAGAAAATGGGACAAAACCCAGCATGGGTTTGTCAGAGGAGAATCATAATTTTGCTATCCTTTTGTAAAAAGATAATTGACTCCCCAGATAAGGATAATGCAGTTCACTTGCTTTGTCTTGATTTTAAGCAACGTTTTTGGTACTATTCCTCACAGAAAAGTATTGGCTAAATTAGAGAGGATGGGCACCAATGCATGAGATGGATTAGGATGGGCACCAAATGCATGAGATGGATTAGGAGCTGGCTCAAAGAGAGGCTAAAGAAAGTTGGAAGGTGACTTTTGTGATTGGAGGGTGGTTACCAGTGATGCTCCTCAGGGATAAGTTTTAGGACCCATCCTTTTCAACAGTTTTATCTGCAACCTCAACAGTGGAACTCATGGAATTTGCTAATGACCCTGAACTGAGAGTATTGTGAAATAGGACCGATTATTAAACAGGAAGATTTAGATAATCTTGTGGAATGGAAGAAATGAAATATATCAGCATGAAATGCCAAAGTCATGGACTTAAGGACCAGTACCTGGTGGCTAGAAAATGGTATTTAGAGGTTTTCTTTTGGGAACTGGCCTATAGGTAAAGTAGATATGCATTAGGCTAATGGTCCAGAGCAACAGTAAGGGTTAATTGGTTTATAAAAAGCCTGTCTGTGACAAAGTTTCTTCAAGGCCCGCTTTGTCTGACACAAGCAAACAATGAGCAGACACGCAGGCTGGGAATTGAAGACCGATAAAGCCCAAATTAAGATGTGAGCATGTGATGGGTTTGTGAAACAAAGGAATATGTTGACAGGACAGAACATGGACAGTATGATGACCACTGAGAGACCAATCAGCAGTGGCCAGAAATGAATAGTCATCAGGAGGGGAAAAGAATACAAAAGAAGGGATTTCAGAGTAGCAAAGGGTCCAAGAGAAGGGAACCTGAGGCACCATGGACAGAGGACGCGCCACCAGCCCGTCGTACCCATTCCACTGTGGGGGAAGGAGGGGAGTCTCAGCCTCCTACCTCCAGGCTGCTGACATCTGACATTCAAGAGAGAACCTCAGGGTGAAGTTTGTGTCCTGGCCAGACATACCTTGACTCTGATGACAGCTCTAGGACTGGGAGATATAGAATTGTTTGCATT
>NW_017729031.1:116246399-116247068 GCF_001723915.1 Gavialis gangeticus | reverse complement strand
AGCAAAGGGTCCAAGAGAAGGGAACCTGAGGCACCATGGACAGAGGACGCGCCACCAGCCCGTCGTACCCATTCCACTGTGGGGGAAGGAGGGGAGTCTCAGCCTCCTACCTCCAGGCTGCTGACATCTGACATTCAAGAGAGAACCTCAGGGTGAAGTTTGTGTCCTGGCCAGACATACCTTGACTCTGATGACAGCTCTAGGACTGGGAGATATAGAATTGTTTGCATTATTTGTATCTCCTATCACTGTGTGTTAATAAAAGTCACCTATTATCAAATGGAAAGGTAGTGGTTAGTCTGAGGGTTTGGTTCCTCCCGGAACAAGGTATCTGGTTCTTAAATCCAGTGCCAACAGTACCATGGATCTCAGGATAAGATGTGGGTGCATAGGCTGGAGACAAATGAGGAAGAAAGAGATTTGAGTGTATTGGTTAGATGACAATAAACAGCTAGTGCAATGAAGCCTGAAAAGGCTAAGACAATCTTAGAGTACATTAGTCAGGTTATATTCAGTAGAGTCAGGGAGTTACTTGTCCCATTATACAAGGTGTTGATAAGACTCCACATGAAATATTGTATGCAGTTCTAGTCACTGACATTCCTAAAAGATTAAATTAAACTGAAACAGATCAAAGAAGGGCCACAAACAAACAACCCATCTATGGCA
>NW_017729031.1:116241861-116246388 GCF_001723915.1 Gavialis gangeticus | reverse complement strand
CCAACTACTGCTTCCTTGCTTAACTCCCCACCCCAGAAGCAAACTTTCTGCCCATTATTAACCATGCTTCCCAATCACCATTTAAATCCAGAAGTAAGAAGCCTCTTCCTACTTCCTGCACTCCCCAGTCTTATCTCCAGGAAAGACCCCTTTACCTTTTCTTATGAAAGAAGATGGAGGGAGCTTGGCTTGTTTAGTTTAGCAAAATAGAGACTGAGGGGGGCATATGGCTACTCTTTACAAATACTCTGGTAGGGTGAATCTTAGGACAGAAGAAGAGAGATTTAGAGTAAAAAACAAACAAAACCCCAATAACCAACCAAAAGCAAATGGCTACCAAAGTGCCTATGGGTAAATTTAGATGAGATGTTAGCCATAGGTAAAGCTGTAGGTATAGGACTTCCAGTGATGGTAAGCCATAGTTAGGCCAAGCTACAGTTAAGCTAAAGCTCTGGAAAGGAGCACTGACTGCCTCATGACTGCTAAATGACCTGGTAACAAATGTAAAACAAAAAAAAAAAAGTCAACACATTGAGTGAAGAGGGTGAGTCAAAAAAGGGAGTTGCAAAAAGCAGTAGCTGAATAACTTGAGAAGTAACATAAAAGTAAAAACACACTAGTGAGGCAAAGATAAGAAGAACCAAAGGTGCAGTTGTGCTTACTTGCCAAAAGAGATGAGTAGAAATGAATATCTCAATGGAAAGATAGATAAACATTAGTACAAGATATGGGCATTTTGGGTATAAATACAGGGGCTGCAAAATTTGTTTTTTGTAGTGACCTTGGGGGACATAACTTACATACTGTGTTGCTACTTGTCATGGGCAAGATTCACTAAGTTGAGCTGATTCTTAAATAGACCAGCTGATTAGCTGTCCAAGTGACAATCAAAACTGGTAAGAACAGGGACTAGAGACAACAACCTCGCTTTGCCACTGAACATTAATTCAAGTAATTTTTTCCATGTTGCCTCTGGAATCTGGAAAACTGCTTGCTAATGTTGGCCTTCCAGAACACATAGACTTGCATATCAACAGTGACAGCAGCACAAGGCCACTTGAGAAAATACTTGCATGCCTCAGTACAACAGTAGACATTTTCATTTTGTTTTGATTTTCCTGTCTGGTTTGCATTGATGCTTCAGCTGATACAATAAAACCTAGAGTTTTTTTTCGGTTTTTCCTTCCGCTCAACAGCTGACTGACTTCAAAATTTGGGTCAGGAAGGCCTTATCTCCCCTGGTCACATTGGCATGGCTAATAGTGTTTTGCCTTCTTTTGTAGTATGGAGCATGGTCCTGTTCCTAAGATCTAAGTATGTAATAACCGACTACTTCCTTGTTGTTGCTGTGGCAGGGCATTGTCAGTGACCTCATCTCCCCTGTTATCTGTGTCATAGGATAGGGTCATCTTGGTGTTTTGGGTATCACACTTTATAGTTATGTGTAAGCATAGAAAGTGGTGACTGGGGATCCTGTGGGACACTAGTTGGCTGCAAATGCAGGGGAGGCCACAATTAAAGCCTTTAAGGCAATTAGGTTCTAGAGATCTTGAAGAAACAGCTGCATAACTTGTCCCAACTTGTAAGGTAAACCTGTCATGTTTTTAAAACCTTTATCATTTTACTGACACAGATAATGTCCATTGCCTGATGCTAGCAGGAAATGTATTGTCATTTAAACTTCTAAAGCTTGATGATTTCATGGACATCAAAGGAAACTCAAGCTATTTTAGCAAGGGCCCCATGTGACACCTCAGAATAGAAGAGGTATTTCATGTCTCTTGAGGCCTTCTTGTATGTTGCACTTAGGATGTGTTAACTGCATTTAAAATGAAAGTGTCCACATGTTCAAGCAGTAAAACACATGCTAAGTGCCAATGTATCATAGCAGAGTTAGTACTTTTCACAGGAAGAGTATCTCCAGGTGGTGTTAAGTAACGTGTTCAGCTATTGTGAGACCACTCCACAGACATAATATGAGTAGGGATTACTGCAGTTTGGGTTTCAGGAGATTTCAGGGGAAAGCCTGAAATTTAGCATTTTGCCTGAAGCTCTGGAAAACTGTGATTTGGCTGGAAATGGCCTGAGACTGAGGGAGGAGAGGAAGGATGGGGGAAACAAGTAACCCCGCCCCCCACCCCAAAAAAACCCAACAAAAAACCAAAAAACTTACCTGAAGAACAGAGAAGAAAGGCAGCAGAGCCCTGGAAACATTGTGGAAGCCCCACGTGTTTCCAGGGGCAGCCTAGTACAGGGATCAGCCTATTACATTGTTCAATTCCCTGCTTTGACAGGGAGTTTAAAAGCCCTGCACAGAGCACAGCAGGTAAATACCCCCTGCTGTAGGGGCTGTGGGCATAGGCATGAGGGTCAGCATTCTGTAAAAGATAGCAGTCGGCAAAAGTCGTTGTTTAGTAACATTTATTTATTATGGTTTCATCAAGAATTGTAAGTAGTGAGCTTTACTTAAAAGTTGTTTAATAAGTGGTGAACTCTACTTTCTTAAAACAGCTAAAGAACAACCTCTGTGCTACTGTTCAATAGTAATCAGCCCCGTGGTAGTCTCCTTCAGCTAATCAGAGGCATGGGAAGGCCCTCCCTGGGCTGAAATTGGCACTAGCAACCCTGCAGGGAGCCCGCTTCCCCCCACCCCTTCCCCCAGAACCTGAATTACAGTGGTCCCTAAATATGAGTGGTGCTCACCAGCTCCTCTGCGATGCTGGTGCCATGCTTGAGATTGAAAAACAGCTATTTGTCAGCTGCACAGCCTGCTACAGACCCGTCCAGATTGTAATAAGCATTTCCATGCAATTGCATAGAAGAAGTTCTAACTTGTAGTATTACAAGTACTTGTAGTATTACTACTAACTACAAAAACACGTGTTAAATGTCCTATACAGCAAGGCCTTTGGAGATCTGCAATGATTTCAAACCAAATGTGAATTGTTGTGTCTGGCAGACAGAGGCAGTTTCTAAAAGCAGGACTTTCTGCAGTTATATTGTCAGGAAATGCTAATATGAGCCCAGATTCTCTTGAGGTGGAACATGATGAAATTCTGAAGAAAAGTGTGTGGAAGAGCTCCCACGTCATAATAGCCAAAATGAGGACTTCACTGGTTTGCAGATCATTTTAATCTGCACATCAAAGAGCAACTCACAAAGACGCTCTCATGGACCCAAAGGAACAGACTTTCACCTTCAGCTTCCCCTGTGCAAAAATGCATTTCTTTTTGTCTCAGACCAGCACAGTTACCAAATACATCCCTTTAAAGTAGCTTGATATTTTGCAAACTACCAGTTGTTCCCCTTACATCAGCTGTGGCAGCTGAAACATGCTCAGCTACACAACCTACTCCAGGCTATGGGGGAAGCAGGCTGAAGTGGAGGCCCTGTTGTGGCTCTGGATCACGTAAGCTTTTTAGGAAGCTGGCAGCATAGTACAAGTTGCTCCAGTTTATCGGAGGCATTAACCATGCCTTCCTAAAATTATGTTTTCTGAAGTAACTTACCCATCTTGATGTAAAGTATGGCAGCTCATACTTTGGGCATATTCACTGCTGTTGCACTGCTATATTCTACTTGTGCCATGTTAGAAAATAGACTGAGTTATCTAACGAGTCCTGTGCTTTTTGCAGTTTGTGCTCTTCCAATTGTGTTTTGTCCAGTCTTGCTGACAGCTGATCTTCTCTTACACCTGATTAGTCAGACAGTTTTTTACTTCTCTCAGAGTGAAGCAATGCTAAGAGATATCCCTTATCAATTTCTGTATGTTTAAGGCAACCCATATTTAGCCAGTGAGTGCAAGGTTTCCAAGATTTCTGTGTGGGTCAGGGTTACTAAATGCTTTGCAGTTTTTTAAAAAAACAACTATGTTAATCTTTTGTGATGTATTTTGAATGTGTGCTGTATGTCCTTGGGCACTCACTGGATTAAAAGGGTACCATTATATAGTGGTGCCTATTACCCCTTGGGGCTATGCAGTGTTACCTAGTGACATTGACAAATAGTGTGGTGCTGTTGTTCTCAGAGTGAACAATAGGGAGCATTTTACAAGGTGAGGTTCCAAAATCAAAGGTTTACACAGACATTCTTTAGAAATACTTCAAATTTCGCTCTTCTTTGGAGCGCTTCAAATTTGAAACAAGTCAGCATTGTGCAGATGTACAGGTTCCTCCCTCCTGAAGCACTTCAAAATGGCTGGGAAGCTATGTTGTGGTGAGATTCCAGCTAGGGGGATGGAGAGCAGAAATCCTAGTATCCCTTTTGGGCCCAAGTCTCTAGACCAGTGGTTCTCCACCTTTTTAGATTCAAGACACCCTCTGCAGAAGCAAGCAGAGGGAGCCCCTTCTTTCTTCCATGTAAGTAAACAAGCCCCCCCCCCCCCACCTTTGCATTGATGCATGAAGCTCAGGGCCATCCCTCACCCACCAGAAAGTCCAGGGACAGAAGCAGCACTTAGTATATCCTGGGTGTGTCTACATAAGGCACTTTACTGTACATTAGACTAATCTAATGCACAGTAAAGCA
>NW_017729031.1:116223820-116241812 GCF_001723915.1 Gavialis gangeticus | reverse complement strand
TACTGTACATTAGACTAATCTAATGCACAGTAAAGCATCAGTGTCTACATGCGTGCAGGACTTGCTATGCAGTAAATTTGGCTAATGTGCCATTTGCTAGTACCAACAAATACAGGTACCAGATTAATGGTGCATTAGGTACTATGTAGTAGTGCACATGTGGATGCTGACCAGGAGCAAATTGAACCTGGTCATCCTAGCCAGCAGGGGGCCACAGGGAGTGGGGAAAGCTGTCCTGGCTCTGCAGGATGCTGCCTGCCAGCCACGCGGGAATCAGGAGGGTCCCAATACACGTGGGCAAGAGAGCCGTCCCCGTTCAACAGGGATCCGGCTGTTGTGAGGGGGCAGAGCAGGGCAGGAGCAGCAGGTGCAATTTGCTCTCAACAGGTGTACAAGTGTAGATGTGCACCTCATAGAGCTTTAATGAGCCTCAATGTTCTGTGGTGAAAATTCAGGTGCATTAATTGCACATGTAAACACGCCCCTGTGAACCATGGTGGTGTTGCCAGTCTCAGGCAGGCCAGCAGCAACAGCCTCATGGCAGATCCTCATGTTATGCCAGGCTGCAGCAGGGTGCCCCCTCCTAATGGAGCTGTTTCTCAGTCTGATTCCACATGACATCTAGAAACAAAGGCATGTCAAGGGAGTTCCACCTGGCAGTGATGGCAGGGTGGAACTCTTAAAAGGAGCTCACAGCACATGCATTGAGCATCACTGTTCTAGACATTCCTGAGGATGGCTACAGGCAAAGGGCAGAGCTCAGTGGCTGTTCTGCATCCCCAGCTTGTGTTTATTACTCCTCTGCAGGCCAAGTCAGTTTAACCTCTGGAGGGCTGGTCAGTTACAGGAACAGTAAAGTCACTTCAGGGACCTGGGAATGGATACCTCGGACCTCCTTGCCCTGCAGTCCATGGCTGAGCAGCACTAGGTGGTTTTGTCTTTCCTGTTTTGCTTGATGTGGAGAGTTATCATCACTTACTTAGACACATTTTGAGTCTTTTTCCAGCTCATCTGCCAGCTGGCAGGCAAGAGCAGGTACCACAAGTAGCATGAGTAAAAGATTGGGCAGGTAGCACAGGGAGATGACTAGAAAGTAGAGCAGCAGATTGGTCAGGGGAGGGGGACCACACCATCAATTCTTCCACCCAGGCCCTGGCTTGGTGCTGTGTATACTGCGGCTTTCAAGTTCATTCCAGTGTCAGCCAGGTGGGGGAGTGCCTGCAATGTGAGCTGTGCCTTCTGGTGGTGTCCCTCAGGGAAAAGGTAAGAGAGCTACAGGAGGAGGTCGCAAGGCTCTGAAGCATCCTCTGCAATGGGGATGTCATCAATTCCATCCTGAAGAAAACCTGTAGGGCTGCGGAGGAAGGACTGCCAGAGGTGGTGCTAGGAAAGGAAGAGGGCATGGACTCCCAGGAAGGTTGGAAGCTTGTGACCTCTGGCAGCAAGAAAAAGTAGTCATCCCCACCTGCAGTGGTTTGTTTGGAGAACAGATATGGAGCACCAGCAACAGAGGAGGAGGAGTGCATTCCATTGATTGAAGAGGCCAGGCCAGGAATCCCCAAGGTGAGAGAGGATTGAGACCACTGCCACTAAGAGGAAATTAGAGGTAATGATGGTGGTTAGCTACTCCCTTCTGAAGGGGATGGAGGGAGCCATCTCATGGCCTGACCTGTTGTCCTGGGAGGTCTGCTACTTGTCTGGAGCCCAAATCTGAGATGTCATAGAAGGATTACTGGATTCTCTGACTACTACCTCATGCTGCTCATCCATGCGTAGCTACCAATGATACTGCCAGGGGAGATCCTGGTGGTGGCGAGCGGCAACCACCCACAGATGCCACTGCCAGCAGCAATCACAGACTGCCTGCAGACACCGCCTTGGGTATATAGGGTGTGGGGGAGGGTGTGTTGGGGGTGGATAGGTGTGTGTGGGGGGGTATGGGGCTGGGGAGGGTGAGTGTGTACGTGGGGTGAAGGAGCATGTGGATGTGTGGGTGGGTATGGGGTTTGTGGGGGGCTATGTTGGAGGGAGGGTGGCTGGAGTGGGTTGTGGCATATATGTAAGGGGAGGGTGGCTGGGGTGTGTCGGGGGATGTAGGGTGTGCATGTTTGGCACTGCAAGGCGGGGTGTGGGTACATGTGTATGATGGGGTGTGGATGTGGGACTTGCCCTTTGAACACACACACACACACACCCTTCCTCATTGCCCACAGCCCCCACCACAGGTGGCGGAGCCCCTGCCAGCGCTGATGCCAGTCCAGGCTCTATGCTTCTGCCACTCCTGGCCCCAGGGCACTGGTGTGGACCCTGTGCTTCTGCCTGCCCACTCTGAGAAAGTATATAGGCTGTGTTAGCAACTCTACCATAACATCTGATGAAATACTGTGTTTTCTAACATACAGCATACCTTTTAAAAAAAACAGCTGCTGGAAATGGCATATGCATTATATGCAAGGAAGTACAGTAGTAGCAGTTTCTGCTGCTTGACCAGGTGAAAGCGAAAGTAAAGTCTGCCCATAATCAACAGGGAGCAGAACAGGCTCCCTAGCTGCTTCTATTCAGTTGATTGCTACAAGAAAAGATATTTTTTCCCCTTCATTCTGTTTCTCAAAAAGTGCATATTTTAGTTCTGGGCATGTTGTATACAAGAAAATATGTTACATTGTACTCTGAACAAGTTAGTCTATAAGGTACCCTGTTCTGCTTTCTGGGAAACAGGGACACTGAATAGGACTTGGGTTTCAGGGTGGATGAGCTGAACATGAGCTTCTAGTGCCACACTGTGGTCAAAAGAGTTAATGCAGTCCTTTGGGGTATAAACAGTGGGAGGAAGGTTGATAGTAAGGTTATATGGTCACAAGATTGGAAAACATGACATACAGTGAAAGACTCAAGGTGCATGAAATGTAGTTACTAAATAAGAGTTTATAGGCTGCTGGATCACAGACTAAATACGTACCCGTATTTAGAACACAGAAATATGATAGTTAGTTCTTTGGTCTAGTTCTGGTTATATCTTTGAATACAAATATCTGAAAGTTAAAGCTAGGCAAATTCAATATAAGGGGTGACACACTATTACTGTTGGTGGTCTAGGTTTTATTGTCTTTGGTCATGTCGGGCAGGGTGACCAAGATACAGCCTGTGGGTTGGATCCAGCCCATGGTGCTGTGTCATCTGGCCTGCAGCTTTCCCCATCAAATTCCATGTAATACTGCCACCATCAAATTCCAGTCCCTTGGGCCAGATAATGCAGTTCCATTCTCTGGATCCAGCCCACAGACCAGCCCCTTGCTATTCAGAGGTGGATCATTTGAACACCACTGGTTTCTAGGCCAGGGGCCTCCAGGCTGAATTTGGCCTCTCGAGAGTTTGGATCAGGCCCATGGAGCCATGGCTTTGATAACAAGGGACTCTTACTGCTCCGTGCTGCAGCCAGCTGCCTGGAGTTCTTCCTGCATTGTGCTGTAGTCAGCTGCCTGGGGCTTCAGTGGCAGGGGGGTTGGCCTGTGCTGTGTCACAACACTGACTGGTGGGAGGGGGCTTTCACTGCACCATGTTGCAGCTGAGTGGAAGGGAGAAGTGGCTGCAGCGACTGTGTCCTAATGCTTGCCCATCTCTGACTCAAGCTGCCTTCCACCCTCACCTCCAGAAAACATTGTTGATCCCTGATTTAGTCCATTAGATAATCAAAAGGAAATAGAATTTCACCCTTAGATGTAACATTTGTAGTGGGTTAAATTGTCACAGGGTTTGAAGCAGTTCCAAAATGTAGGGCTTCAGACAGACAGGCAAACCGCTTCCAAGCATTACTCAGCAAGTGGCAGAATGGAGTCCTGATGCTTCACCAGCAGGTGGCAGGTGAGAGCATATATCCCAATATGCCTTGAAGTGGCCAGTTTTTGGAGGTTCCCAAGAATAAGTAGGATAACTAGGGCAGGGCGACTAGTTGTGGCAGCTGCCCCGGGTGCTGACGTGGGGGCAAGGGATTGTGGGGGGAGTTGGGAGGGGATCAAAATGTTTTTCTTTAACAAGTATACCCTTATTAAATAAACCAAAGCTCAAAGTAAAATTCTTTATAAACAAGCAGTATTAAATAACCCCCCAAAATAAGCCCTTCATTAACCAAATCAAGACAAATCCATAATGTACTTATGAAGGAAAAAGTGAGAGACATTATTCAGGCCTGTGCTGTACCCTGTTCACAGAGTGCTCAAGGGAGATGGGGTGCCCCTTGGTATGGAGTGCCATGGACCATGACTGTATGCACGTTGGATGGGTGGAAGGCATTGCACTAACCTTACCTAGACCCTTCCTTTTCTCAGCATTTTGACAAGGAGCTTGGAGGGGGTTGGGGATGTTGCACCCCACAAGTGCCTCTGTTCTCTGTGAAGGACAGGGTCCTGGTACTGGTGCCAAGCTGGGATACAAGTAGAAGTGTACTGAACTTGAGGAAGTGGCTGACTGGTATTCTGGGCAGATCCTGGGGCTGGCCAGCATTTTTATGGGCTGAGTGTGGCAGGCCTCTGTCTAAGGAGACCTGGCAGTCCTGCCCCTCCCTGCAGATTGCTCAGTGGCCCCAAACCATGTCTCAATTACCCTGATTAAGCCCAGGGAAGCCATTAATCCATGCTTAATAATGTGTGGATTAATGGTTTCTCCTGCCTTAATCAGAGTAATTAAACTGTAGTTTCAGGCCACCCTCAGCTGCACAAGAAGCTGCACCCGGGTCCCGGGCTGGCTGTGGCAGGCAGCCAGGAGGCTGCAGTATGGTCCATGGAGCCTTGGCCTGACTCATTTCTGGCAGTGGATGCATGTGTGCAACAAGCCAGGCCAGGGCTCCACAGACCCCCGTGTAGCCTCCCCGCTGCCTGCCACAGTGCAGCCTCCTGGCAGCCTCCCCGCTGCCTGGGCTGGGACCCCAGTGCAGCTGCTTGTGCAGCATTCCTGCCTCTTGCTGTGAATAGCTGCACCCCATTTCCTCACTTCCTTCCTCCACCCCCCTTCTCCTCTCCACCTCTATCCCTGGGACTCCCAGGAAAGAGACTGGGGAGTAGCTGAAGGGGTTTAGCAGAGTGACTACAGCTACCAATGATTGTGGCTGGGGGTCAGGGACTAGTGGCCATGACCTAAATGCTGTCCTGGGAATGGTTGTGGTGTCCAAATGAGTTAGGCTGCCTGGCAAAGCCATACTCCCACTGCTGCCAACTGTGTGGTGTGTGGAGGGGTAGTTGTGGGGGTAGCTGTCCCTGTAAACACTCTGTTCAGATGCAGCACCTGAAAGATGGTACAGTGCCTTGCCTGGCTGATGCTGCTACTGACTAGGTCTGTGCACTGGGCTTGGTAGGACTTTATCCATTCCCTCTGTTCTACAGCCTGAACAATCTCCCCTCATCAGAAGCAGGAGCCAGTCATTTCCAGGAGAGGCAGGCAGTCCTGCCATGTACTCACTCCTCTTGCTGGAGGACATGGTCCACCTGAATCCTGAAAGGGGCAAGCTTACTATGAAGGATCCATGAAAAGAAGAGTCCTGTCTTGGAATATGAATTCCTAGCAGACAGACTGCTTGAGAATATGCTGTCAGTTCCATTTGTGACTGAGTGGGTCACGATGAAAACAACCTTGACCTTGCTGTCACCTAGTGCATAGGTTGGACAGCCCCTACAACCACACATTGGCAGAATGCTTGGCTCAAAATGTATGGCTTGTCAACACTGCAAGCATCTACCCCTTCATTCTTTTCCATGATCACTAGACACCCGCTTCCCTGGGACTTTGACTCTAGGACTCACCAAGACCTTTCCCATCACTGCCATCCACAAACCCTAGACTCACTGGCAACATGGAACTGAAAGTTGGCACTGGGTCTGAGTTCAGAAAGAAGCTGTGGCTTGGACCATGTAACTGAGAGTACTTCACGCACATGTGGTTGCCTAAAAACACACTCCACTGTACTAAGGTCTGTCTTGGTCAGAAAAGACCCGCAGGACTGGGGGTAGGAGGTGCTAGATGTGGGGGTTGGCTGCACTGAATCAGCTTCCTCAGCTTTTGCTGCTACTCCATCTCTCCCCGCCAGCCTCCCTCCCAAATTCCCTCCTTCCCACCCACCTACTAATATGTAAAAATAAAAGGCTTAATCTTTCCTTATAAACTGTTTGTATTTGAGTGGGGCACAAGGCAGGTGCTAGCAGGGGAAGCAAGGTGGAATGAGGTGGGGAGGCCAGGGGTGTGGTGTGGGGAGCCAGTCTTGGGTTCCCGGGCCATGATTTGCAGGCATTAGGTTGCACTGTTTAGGATCAGTGTAACAGGGAATCCTAGCCCTGTTACTAGAAAGCGGGGCAGCCCTTTTAAGGACAGAGTTTTCATAGCACCACCCACCAGCAGCTGACTGGGGCTATTGCATGACTGGGAGAGAGCTCAGACCAGAGCTGTATAAGCCCTGGGTTGAGGTAGCTGGGACAGACAGCCCTGGCACTGGCAGAGTGCAGGGCTTCTGAATGGCCAGGAGACTGAAAGAAAACAGCTCTGCTGACCCGGGGATAGGACAGAATGACCCACAGAGAAAGAGAAGCTTGGTAAGCAGACATGCTGCCTCTATTGTTTTTCTTGTTATAGCCCAGGGGCTTAGCACTTATGTTGCAGTTTAAACTGGTGGTTTGGGTTGGGACTATAAGGGGTACTTTTGGAGGTCCCATTAGTGCCCAAGGGCATGTGTAGGGGGGCCTTAAATCAAAATGGTGGGTTTTTAAAAAACAACGCTTCAATTTAGGGCCAAGTAAACCCCCATGTTGTGCACACACCCATGCACATAACTGCCTGTCCGGTAGCGTGGAGGGGAGGGCGAGCTGCCAGTGGGCAGAGCGGTCCCTCAGCTATAGAGAGGGCTGATGCTTCCCTCCATGGCAGCAGCAACCCCCCTCCAGGTGGCACCCACCTGCAGGCACCCAGCTCAGGCGGTCCCGGGGGGACACCATAGCTGCAGAGGGAAGCACCAGGCCTCTGCACAGCTCAGGCAGGCAGGCTCCAGGAAAAAAAAAAAAAGAAAAAGATCGCCACTTTTTTTCTTGGACTTCACTCCATAGCTGTAAGGGCAGCAAACTAAAACTCCTTGGAGGAGTTTTGTTTTGCTGCGCCCCAAGTCATTTAAGGCACATTACGCCACTGAATTTGCTACAGCGGCTGGAATTACTGCACAATACACTACCGACACGTGCAAACACCAATACCATTAAAGCAGTGCAAAAGCATTTAACCCACTTTAAAGTGTTGTGCACACATACCCCTCATTTCATCTACACACAGCCCAAGAGGCACACAACTGTCTTGAGCTATGCCACACGCAGGCTCAAGGCTTGAGCTTTCATTGAACCCAGAGAGGGGCGGAGTGCTGGGGCCCAGAAGCCAGGTCTAGAGCAGTATGCCGGGGCTGTGGAACCAGCCAGAGTAGAGGGGCAGAAACTGCGAAGGCTAAAGCCCCGACAAAAGGGAGAAGAAAGGCTTAGAGTGACTTGGAGATGCCGGGACAAGGGTCTTATCCATTTTTGGAGATTTTAAATCTGTGGCACGTGGGACATGGTGTAGGGGTGGTATGGAGCTATGCAATTAGCCCTTATGGCAGGAGCGCCATACCTCCCAGGTGTTCCTTACAGTGAGACCAGATATGGGAAGCCCTGGGGCAGCCTCCCCTTTGAGAACCAGAAGGAACATCAAGACATGACAGGCGAGCGAAGGGATGACTGTTCCCAGAGTGAGGCAGAAAAAGGGGGACTCCAGGGTGCCTCCAAAGGTTTTCCACAGCCCTAGGAATGGTGCCCTGTTACAGTCAGGTTTGGGAGTTGACTGTAGTACACTAACCCAGCTCCTCCCTTTTGCTCAGTGTCCTGCCTTAGACTTTAACTCAAGTTAATCATAGTACAAGTGGAATTGTGCACCTATACTACTGGCAGCTGGCAGTGCTGAGCATCTGTAGTGTGCTTCTTGGTGAGTGGGTCTGGGGCACTGAGAGGAGGATGATTGCATGGTTAACACTAGTACCTGTGACAGCATCACAGCAGCACTGTAGGCAGTGAGAGGGACGGCCTATGAATTAATGGGCATGGTGGGGACAAGACTTTAGTGCTACAACTTGACAAATCATCAAGGGCATGTAGTGCACAGATGGCTTAGGCTGCTCAAGGCTAGTCTCAATGTCAGGGATAGCTCTCTGTGGACAGTGACTGGTACTTGGTTTCCAGTTGGCTAACTCCCCTTTCAGCATAACCTGCTGCAGGCTTCCTTTAAACGTATGCTTTATCCCCCTCATGATTGTAACACTGATGCCATCCTTTCCAGTCATCCTCTCTACTTTAGCCAATAATTTCCCATGAGGCATGGTATCAAAAGCTTAGCTAGAATCTAGATAACTTAATCCTACTGCACCACCCATATCCAAGGAATCCATCAAGAGCTCCCTTCACAGTGTCAGCTGTATCCCTTACAGTTCTGGGCCAGCAGCACCCTCAACAGAGCCGAGGTATCTCCCTCCTCCCCTTCTTAAATACTGGCACCACATTGGTCCTTTTCCAGCTTCTGGGACCTCTCCCAAGCACCATGAGTCTTGCTGAGCTCCCTTCCACAATGCAGCATGGAGTAAGCTATCCTCCCCAGCCTTCAGCAATGCCACCTCCCAGCCACAGATACCAGCAGCAGCTTCTGTTAGTCTCCCATAGAATTTCTTCCCAGTTCAAGCACTACCCTCAAAAGCACCCTGTATGCCCATGCCCCCACATCCACCCAGACTTAGTCATAGAATCTTAGAAAGAAGGACCGGAAGGGATCTGTAAGATCATCAAATCCGGTCCTCTGCCATGGGCAGGAGGTAATTGGACTTAAATAACCTCAACGAGTTGCTTGTCCAGCTTTCTCTTGAACACCACCAGGGATGGTAACTGCACCACCTCTGCTGGAAGTATGTTCTGGATTCTAGTTACCTCTACGGAAAAGAAGTTTTTCCTTATGTCTAGCCTAAAATTTTCCTTGACTGGCTTGTGCCCTTTGGACCTAGTCCTCCCAAGAGGTACTTTTCTGAAAAGTTGCTCTCCCAGATCCTGGTGTTCTCCCTTGACGTATTTGTAGGCAGCTGTTAAGTCTCCCCTCAGCCTTCTTTTACTCAGACTGAACAAACCCAGATCCCGAAGTCTTTCCTCATAAGGCCTATCCCTCAGGTCCCTGATCATGCATGTGGCCCTTTTCTGCACCCTTTCAAGCTTGTCCACATCCTTCTTGAAGTGCGATGCCCAGAACTGGGCACAGTACTCTAGCTGTGGCCTCACCAACGCTGGCTAGAGGGGGAGGAGCACCTCTCTGGATTTGTTGGCACAGAGTTCTATTTGCTTTATTGGCGACTTCATCACAATGGTGGCTCATATTCATCCTCTGGTCAATTATCACCCCTAGGTCCTTTCCAGATGCAGTGCTAGCTAGTGGACCACCACCCATCGTATAGATATGATAAGGGTTCTTTCTACCCAGATGAAGGACCTGGCACTTGTCACTGTTGAACCTTATCTGATTGCATTCAGCACATAGAACCAGCCTGTCAAGGTCATCCTGGATCTGTGTCTTGTCCTTGGATGTGCCCGCTTATCCTCACAGCTTGGTATCACCCTCAAACTTAATCATTGCACTTTTCACTCCCTCATTCAGGTCATTGATAAAGATGTTAAAGAGCATAGTCCCAAGCAGTGATCTCTGGAGGACACCACTGGAGATGGCCCTCCAGGATGAGGCCACTCCATCAATTACCACTCGCTGGGATCAGCTGCTAAGCCAGTTGCCAACCCACCTCACTGTAGCCTGGTCTAGGCCAGTACTCTCCAACTTAATTGAGAGAATTTAATGAGAAACAGTATCAAAGGCCTTGCTGAAATCTAGGTAGATGACATCCACCTCCTGTCCCACATCCAGCTGGTTAATTACCTGGTCATAAAAGGACACAAGGTTTGTTAGGCATGACCTCCCCTCAACAAAGTCATGCTGGTTATTTCTCGCTACCCCACCAGGTGCGAGCGTGTGGTTGATAGCTTCCTTGACAATTTTTTCAAAGATTTTTCCCAGGACTGAAGTCAAATTTACCAGTCTATAGTTAGCAGGGTATTCCCTCTTTCCTTTCTCAAAGATGGGTACCATGTTAGCCCTCTTCCAATCATTCGGGACCACTCCTGAGTTCCACAACTCTTCTAACAACCTCACCAAAGGCACCACTATGAACTTAGCCAGTTCCTTCAGCACTCTCAGATGAAGGTCATCTGGCCCAGCCAACTTGAAAATGTCCATATTATCTAAGAGTATCTGGTCCTGTTCAGGAATGATTTTATGTGGACTGCTATCACTCCCATATTCTCTGTGCCTCTAGACAGGTGACAAGTTCTCATGTGGTTTCAGGAATACTGATGCAAAGTAAGTATTAAGGAGCTCTGCCTTTTCACAGGGGTCAACTGTGGGCTTCACCTCCATATTCAGTAGGAGTGCCACAGTGGAGCTTGATTTTTTTCTTGCTCCCTATGTACCTATAGAAGGATTTTTTATTGTCTTTAATTTTGGTTGCCAGCTTGACCCTGGCCGCATGAGCGTACTCTTCTTTGGATGCTGAACCATTTTTCAAATGCATGTACACTTCTGAAAAAGAAAAAAGAAGTTCCCTAATGTGTCTATTGAGCCAGGTGGGTCTCTTGGCCCCTTTCCCTCTTTTTGATCACCTGGGGATGGCCTCTTTTTGAGCAGTGAGAATAGCCTCTTTAAGGAAGCTCCATCCTTCATGAGCTCCCAAGTCATCAAATCGCCAGTTGCAAAGGGCCTTTCCAACTAGACTCCTGAGTTTACCAAAGTCTGCCCATCTGAAGCCTAGGACTTCCGTTCTACTGGTAAAATTCCCAGTCTTTTGGTGTAGTGAATCTAATCAAATCATGATCACTGTCACCCAGAGCACCTTCAGTCTTCAGGTTGCCTACCACACCTTCACCTTTGGTCAGCACCAAGTTCAGAGTGGCTTTACACCTAGTCAGCCCCTCCACAGCCTGTGTCAAGAACAGGTTGTCGATAGTAGCCAAGAAGTTGGTTGATCTGCTGGAGCTGGCTGAATGGTCTTCCCAACAGATGTCAGGGTAGTTGAAATCACCCATGACAATCAAGTCTTTAGTACTTGCTGCTTCGGTCAGTTCCCTGGAGAATGCCTGGTCACTCTCCTCTTCTTGGTAGGGAGGCCTATAGTAGACCATCAGGTCCCCTTCTCTTGAGCCCCCTTGTATCTTGACCCAGAGGGTCTCAAAGGACTTCCCCCTGCCATCAAATATAACTTGAAGGAAGGGATACTGCTCTTTCACATAGAGGGCCACCCCTCCACCCTTCTTCCCAACCCTGTCTTTCCTATAGAGCCTGTAGCCCTCGATATCCACTACCCAGTCATATGCATCATCCCACCAAGTCTACGTCAATCCAACGAGTTCAAATTCCTCATTTGCCAGAAGGAGTGCCAGTTCATCATGTTTGTTCTCCATGCTTCTGGCATTCCCATAAAGACAACTGAGCTTACTTCTAGTCATCTCAAGTTTTCTGTCCCTCTGCAAGTGTCTCTGGATGTTGGTAGTTATCTGGATGTCCTGTACATAAATACCCTCCTCTGGGTGCTCTTGGACAAAGGATTTATGCCTAGCAGTGGATTTATGCTCAGCAGTGGAATCTTCCCCCACTCCCCCGGGCATATGTAGTTTAAAGCCCTCCTCAGCAAGTCTGCAGTTCTCATGAAGATGAGTTTCTTCCCTCTACCCGTGAGGTGGATACCATCTCTTGCATGCAGACCAGTGCTGTTGAACTGCATACCAAAGTGGAAGAATCCAAAGCCAGCATGGTAACACCAACTCTGAAGCCTTTGGTTGACTTCTTTGCATTCCTCCCTCTGACAGCCTCGGCCTCTAATGGGGAGGATTGAGGAGAAGACCACTTGTACTCCTAGTTCCTTGAGCTTCACCCCCATGGCCTTGTAATCGCTCATGATTCTCCCAGAGTTGTTTCTCACTGTGTCGTTGGTGCCGACATGGACGAGGTGGTAGTCATACGATCTTAAAAGCTTGATCATTATTCTAGGATATTCCAGTTTAAGCTTGTGTAAGCAGTTTATGTATCAGTCAGAGCTCATGTAAGACCAACATTGGTCAATACTTCAACTAAGTCTGATGAGTATATGTCCTAATGAATGGTCGTATTAATCAGTAGTCCAGCAAGGCCTAATAATGTCATGTGGCATTCTGACTAAATGAACTAGTATAGTGCACATTCATTTGTTTAAATGCACACTAAGTGCATGTTAGGAAGAATCATTAAACAGAGCATAACTTCGAAGACAAAATGCTAATTGATCTGAGGAGTTAATAAAATTTCTTGTAAAGTTTATATATACTAAAGTCTAGTGGAGTGGTAAGTAACAACAAGATAAGTTTATATATACTGTTCCCATATTGTATAATGCGCATATCTCCACGTAACAAAAGACATAGGTTTTGTATTAAATATTGTTATCAGAGTTGTGCTTTTAAATCTAGTCACAATATTATGGTTTTTTATGTTACATAATAGGCTCTAACCATCTTTTTATATTTAGTCCCGACAGACACCAGAAGGGGAATTCCTGCCATTAGATCAATGTGAGCTGGATGTTGGATTTGGAACTGGAGCTGACCAACTGTTTTTAGTTTCTCCGTTAACAATATGTCACGAAATCAACTCAAAAAGCCCCTTTTTTTGTCTATCACAAAGATCACTGAGAAGTGAGCAATTTGAGATAGTGGTCATCCTTGAGGGGATTGTTGAAACTACTGGTAAGATTTTTGACAAAGTATACAGTCTATCTATTCATTTAATTTTGATGCTTCCTTCTCTTAGTCCTAATATTTCCTTTAATTAGTTGTGAAGCAGTGTACTTAGTATTTCAAAGTTCTTCTCTCCTGGAAAACTTTGTATTTATTTTGATCAAGATTTTTATTTGGCAAGATTGGAGTAGATTTTTTGCGTGGGCTAGACTTCCATGATCATTTCATGAGGCTGCCCTCCTACTTCTGCTATGTAATAAATCTTTCAGCTCACTTCTAACCTGACATCTCAGAGACACTAGCATCAATAAAATATCAGACCAGTGTCTGAGACAAAAGTCCTAAAATGTATCTTTGCTTTCATCTTAATTATGCCCCACATTACCTATTATTCAAGGTATTTGGCATGATTACACAAAAAATTAGTCAAATATTAACTGTTAGATGATTCTTTTTCATGTATTTGTTAGCTGTAAAAAGGACTTATTTTATTATGTACTCTTATTATATATTTTCTATCATATATTGATCTATGCATGCATTTTATAATATTGATATTTTTGTTTGTTTTTATAGGCATGACATGCCAAGCTAGGACCTCTTACACAGAGGATGAAGTCCTCTGGGGCCATAGATTTCTCCCTGTAATGTCCTTAGAGGATGGCTTTTTTCGTGTAGATTACTCTCAGTTTCATGCCACATTTGAAGTCCCCACTATGCCTTACAGTGTAAAGGAACAGGAAGAAAATTTGTCTCTACCATCCCCTTTGGATACTCCTGCTGGTAACAATAGAAGCAGAAGGGAACAGATCTTCTCTCTTGACTGCATTGATATGTTAGAAGAGAAAAACAAGCTTCCTAATAAACTTCAGAAAATTTGTTCAACAAAGGAAGACCTTCAGAAAAGAGTCCTGAGAGTGAGTTCCAGCAATGTAGAGAAAGCTTGCAGCACTGGAGATCTCTTAAAAATTCAGCAAGTAAGTTCTACGCCCAGCAGTGAAGATGATGATGGAAGAATACACCTAAAGGCTTTTAAAATCAAATCCGAGAATTTGACTCAGTCTACTGGAAATCTTCAGTTCCAGCAAAAGTCTCCGGGTATGCTTACCTTGGGGTCAAGGCTAGAGGATAATCTTCCTGCCAAACTTCGGAAAATGAATTCTGATCGCCTCTCCTAAATAAAAAATGCAACAAGAGCTGTTGTAAATAAACTGCATTTGTAACTTCTGGATTATTTTGGAGTACTACTGTGATAATTTGGTTTTGCCAAAAGATTCTTCATAATTAACACATTTGAAAATTAGTTGGTGTTTTTGTATAAATCTGATATGTGTAGTAGCATGGTGATTGTAAAGGGTGCTGTAGAGTTAGTTCATTTTGCCAAATAGGTGTCTGTCCTAAAGATTTTTGCAGTGTTCCGACAGCAGTTTGGTTTAGTCTTCCATCTTTCCAGTGTTCTTTCAAAATAAATGAGAAAACAGGTCCTTACCTAGGGCTAAAGTGTATAGAATACTGGTTGGATATGAGAGGGTGCAAAGACAGCATAAAGTCCACCTCCATGCTCTCTTGATGTTTGGGCTGCCGAGTATCTTGTTAGCAAGTATGCCCTGGCCCATGTAAGTTACAGGAGCCCTCTATCTAGTCTAATTTACATCAGTGTTTAACACCCTTAAGAGACAAAGTCCAGATTATATTCCACCTAATAAGCATGTATGTGAATTTAGGGTATGGATGAACATATCTGTTGAAGGTTCAAATGGGAAAGGAATTCTGTTAAGGAGCATATATATGAGCTGTTACACTCTTAATTGCTATACATGCATGAGCCTATACTATGCAAGTGTAGCAAGCCCCCTCCAACTTTAATCCTGCTTCATCCATTAGCTCATTTGTATGGCTTCAGGCTCAGACACCTATAACAATTAGCTCATATTGGATGCTTTGTGCAGGGTCCATGCAGCAGTGGAAGCCCCCCAACCCCCCGCCCCGCCACTGGATGAGCTGCCCAGGGTTCCGAGAGTCCTACAACCTGGCCCAGGGCCCCATTCACCCCTGCCCTTGCCTCTGTCCCACTCCCTTCCGTACTGTGGGGGCCTTAATCTGCCCTCCCCCAAGCCTTCCCCTTCACAGAGTTGGCTGGCTGCAGTGCTGGGCAGTAATCCACACACTGGGGCTCTGATTCTAGCTGCTTGTCTGAGTGTGCATGCCCCTCCCACTTCCCCCCTGCTGCAGCAGCCCGTAGGCTGTGGCCAGGCTGCCCTGCAGCCCTACCCACTGCTCCACATTTGAGAAGCTAAGCCCTGTTAGCCCTGGCCTTCTGTCACGTGTGTTTATAGAAGTAATGGATTTTCAGGGACTTGAATGGTACTTAGTGTGATTATTGTTCACTTAGGCTGCTGACAGATGTGGGGGGGAAAAAACCCCAAAATCTGCTTTACCAGAAGAAGCAGAGCATTAGTTCAGCCCAGCTCCACTGCATCTGTATAGATTGGGTGCTTCAGTAGGGCTTTTTGGCACTTTTATCTAATAGCTGATTCAATCAGCTATTAGATAAATGACCCCCAAAAGTCCTGTTGCACTGGGCTGAGTGTGGGGGCGTGCCGAGTTTAAAGTAAAGTGCCGTTTGTTTGTTTGTTTTATATCTGTAAGTAGCCTAAGATGCTTACTAGGTGGAATCAAATCTGGCCCCAAATATATAATTGGGGATCAGCCATGCCTTTCAAGCCAGCTGCACATATTGCTATGCTCCTGGAGAATTCCCTTCCAGTGAGGTGAACTCATGCTATTGTGCTGCTCCACAGCTAGGAGGCTAGTGAGCAGGTGTCTGTGGAGGTTTCTGAGGACAGCTGGGTGGGCACAGCAGAGTCATACGGGTATTTGATCTCCTTAAGCTTCTGCTCAGTCCTTTCTGCCACTGCGGGTTCATATGCATCACCTTCCCTGGGAGAGGAGAAAATCTATGAGTACTTCTCACCCTCTAGTCTCACTGACTTTGTTCAAGTTCAAGGTGGAGAGGCCTCACACACTTAGCCAGGCTTTCATACTTTGTCCAACACATCTGCTAACAGGTATGCTACATACAGCATGACAGCTCAAGGCTCCATGACTGTGGCACTCAAAAAGTTCCTGTCTTGTATTATGCTACATGTGCTTCATGTTTGAAAGCTGCATGACTGAAGAGGATAAAGTGAAGCACACCATGGAAGATGGCCTTCTCCTGGACTACCTGCAGTCTGTTTACTGTCACTTCTGGGACAGGGAGATGAGCACTGACTAAGGACTTGAGACAATAAACAGTAGTGGCAGAACTTCAGGATGGACAGGACCACTTTGGATTCCTGTACTGAGCTGACCCTGCCACTCCAGAAGCATGTCACCAACATGATGATGCCCATTACCATGAAGAAGCAACCATGTGGAAGTTGGACATCTTCAAAAATGTCTAATCTGTCACCAACCACTTTGACATGGGCAAGTGCATGGCTGGATCTGCTACACAGGTGTGCTTTGCTAACCAGGAGTTTTTGGCAATACATTTTTTCCACTTCACCAATCTACAGGAGGTCATAGCCCGGCTTCCCCAGATGGCCCATTCCAATCATGACAGATGATAGCACCGACATTCCCCTCTTGTACCCAAGGCACCATGGTTTGAGAACATTACCCACAAGGGGCTTGTTTCCATCATGCTGCAGGATGACATGGGCCAGTAGGGACAGTTACTTACATGCCCACCAGGTTGTTGGACAAGGTCTGTAACACCAGGATGTTTAGAAACTCTGCTCTGGTGCCCTTGATGCCGGAAACATTTGACCATGAGCAGAGAACTAGGAGTGACTACCCCTGCTGCTTGGGGACCCAGCATGCCTGTTTCTCAGCCCTACACCTGACATGTGGATGCTTGGAAGGAGCTCTTCAACAATTAGCTCAACAGCTGCCAGATGATTTTGGACTGTGTCCTTGGGCATTTCAAGGTACAGTGGGTGGCACTAGAAGTGCACCTGGACACTAGCCAGTGTTACCTGCCCCTGATGGTAATTTTGGCCTGTGTGCTCCACAACACATGTGAGGCTAGGAGCAAACCTTTCCTGAAGGCTTGGGCAGCGCAGGCCTAGAAGCTCATCAGCCAGTATCAGTCCCCAACAATGAAGCCCCTCAAGCACCATACATATAAGGACAGTCCTGTACAGGAGGCTCTGGTAACAAATACCAGCAGTACCAGGGTGGGTACGGGAGATGCACCACACTGTACAGCCCAAAGAAATTCAGAAGGAAACTCACTTATTTGTTTGAAAACAACAACAACAAAACTACTTTGTTGTTGTTGTTGTTACTATTGTTGTTGTTAATGCATTCATATTGTCATATCAAAAACATATCTATAAAAACAATAAAAAGCACGTTTGGGGCACAAGCTGTGATCATCTACATAAATGTTTCAGTGGTTTCTCTCAAAGTGACTGCCCATTACATTTTTCTTAGAAAGAAGACAACTATGTTTCGTGCTGTCTTCATTTTTTAATCGGCTTATATCTCCACATTGCAGTATGCCTGTGATGCTTTTCCTTTATAGTCCTTGTGTTAGACAGTTGTAACGTGGCAACTAGGTGGCATAAAAGTCCTCATGTATGTCCTTTAGCAAAGCAGATAGTTTTTTTCATGGTGAATATGTACCATATTCTTTTCTGTCCATTCTCTCTTGTTTGGTGGGGTTGCCTGTTTCCATGCTTTATCATGTTGACAGCTGCTGAGATAAGGTAGGTGCATAGTGATCTGCAGTGATTCATGGTTGAACGATTGGGAAATATCCCAAGGAAGAAAAGTTTGGGGTGAAAGAGGAAGCAATAAGCCAGTTATTTTGTAAATGTTTTTTTCTTACAGACATCTGGAAACCCTGTATAAAGGAAAAATTCCACCACATATGCAGAAGGTAACTTTTTGCATATATCCCGGCCAACACAGCTTAGAGCAGGGGTGGGCAAAATGTGGCCTGCAGGCCAGATTCAGCCCACCAGCTGATTGGATCGGACTCACAAGCAGGCACCCATTAATTTTATATGGCTGTACTTGCTGTGCTTAGTTTGGGACCAAGTCCCGCCTGCTCCTACCTTGGGCAGCGTGTGCTGCGCTCCCAGCCTCCCTCACCAGTG
>NW_017729031.1:116221453-116223695 GCF_001723915.1 Gavialis gangeticus | reverse complement strand
GCGCTCCCAGCCTCCCTCACCAGTGGGCCTCAGCCCCTGCCAGCAGGCACAGCTTCCAAGGCAAGGCTGCTGCTACCACTGCTGCAGCTTCCCAGGAAACTACTAGGCTCCCAAGGCATCCAGTGACTCCTCATCCTGTCCCTGCTGCAGTGCTCTGGGCAGCAGGTAGGGAGGGGTAGCTGCAGCACTGAGTGGGGTGGGGCAAGAGGCTTGCTTTGGTTCTGCTTGTGCGTGGCTGGGCATGGTAGCATATGAATGGGGGGCAGGGTGTGAAGAAGTTTGGCTGCTCACAAAACGCTACTGTGGAAGCATGGGACAGGCAGGTGGGGCGGGAGCAGCAGCAGCAGGAGCCAGTTTGGGCTTGGTTGCAGCCCTGCCAGGAAGGCACAGGACAGGCAGGTGGGGTGGAAGCAGCAGCAGCAGGAGCTAGTGTGGGCACTTGCTTCCCACCAATTCTCATCACCTTTATCCAATGCCTGACAGTTTCTACACCATCTCTGGGGCTGACAATCCACATTAAACTATGGATTTCCCAGGGAAGGGATTAGCTGGGGGAGACGGTCTCAGGCTTAGGATGGGTAGAAAAGAAAGCCCCACCCCACCTGTGTCTCACCTACTGACCACCTCAATTTACATTTTAACTGACTGGCTTTCTTGCATATGTACTGGTCTCTGGCTACTTTACCACTCCATCCAGGAAGAGCACAGACCATCTACAGATGCTTCCCCAGCCTGATGAAGGGTGTTTGTGACTGAAAGCTTGCTAAGAAGAATTTTTCCAATTATTTGAGTTGGTCTAATAAAAGTTATCAGATTTACCCAAAGAACCTTGTCTGCCTATGTCCTTAGATCAACACAGCTACAACCTACACCCTCATAGCCACTACACACTAGTTAGGTCCCCAGCAGTATGGGTGGACCGCATGAGGGTTAAGTAGGGCTGGCCGAAAGACAGGGAAAGTGGGTGGAATTAGGATTGTGCTCACAGCCTGCCTATGATATGGCAAAAATGGCTAGGGGAAGGTTTGGGCAAAGGAGAGGAGGATGGAGGGAATTATTCTGGGCATGAAATTGTGGACAAAGGAGGTGTTATTTGGGACTATGGTAAGTATCCTGATCTTGCTGGGGAGGGGAGGGGGAGAGGGACAGCACATCAGCTTGGACGAGTAGGCCAAGTAGTACCATGCCTATGGGGGAAAAAGGCTTAAGCACAGGGGAGCAAAATGAAACACAGCGACGTAGTGTGTCGCTTTGGTGGTGTAGGGTGACATGTAGATGTGCCCTATAAGTATAAAGAAGCAGCTTGGTGAATAATGTATGGTGAATTAGCAGTTAAGAATATCTGGAAGGCTATTCCTAAGTAGGAAAGAAGTGTCCAAGAATGGAACTATTTCCAGGAGTTACAGAAACCTTGGAACATTGTTTTTTTTACCTTTGGGAACAGGTGGTTTAGAACAGGGATGGACAGGCCATTTTATCTGGCTCATGGGGCCCCTGAAAAATTTAGAAAATTAATTATTATCTGCCCCTGGCTGCCTGTCAAAGATGACAAGGTGCCAGTGGCAGCAGAACCAAGGGGGAGCTGGTGGCAGGACCTAGGGGTGGCAGGATCCAGCAGCTGCAGCAGCAAGGCCTGCCTGGCCCTGCCCACCCACAGCCCTCCCCCACCCCCAACCAGAAGCCTCTGCCTTGCAGGCTTCTGGCCTGGCCTGGCAACCCTGGGGCTATTCCCCTGTCCCCCCTTCATCTGGGAGTGCAATTCAGCTAAGAACACGGGGGTGAAGGACTACCGGTGATTACCCCAGGGCCAGGCTGGCTCCTGCTGCATCCGGCAGTACTGGCAATGCAGCTGGGAACCACGTGGTGCCAGAGCAGTGGAGAAGCAGCTGTGGTGGGTAAGAAAGTAGGAAAATGTAGGTGGTATCAGCAGCAGCAGGTGGAGGGGAGTGGCAGAAGGTGGGCAGGAATGCAGTGACAGCTGGGCAGGAGTGTGGGGTCCATGCCGGTGCTCCTGGGCCAGGGCCAGCAGGGGCCCAGGGCAGGGCAGCAGGAGAGCGGGGCCCAGGTTGGCAGGGGCTCTATGGAGCTGGGCTGGCTCTGCCTCTCTCCCTGCTGGCACAGCCTGGCCCAGCTCCATAGAGCTCCTGCCAGCCCAGGCCTGCGCTTCTGCTGCCCTGTCCTGGGCCCTTGCTGGCCATAGCCCTGGGCCACTGGTGTGGGCCCTGGGCTGCAGCCCAGCTGT
>NW_017729031.1:116215649-116216453 GCF_001723915.1 Gavialis gangeticus | reverse complement strand
CTCCTGGGCCCTTGCTGGCCATAGCCCTGGGCCACTGGTGTGGGCCCTGGGCTGCAGCCCAGCTGTCGCTGCACTTCTGCCTGCCTGCTGCCACTCCATCCCCCTGCCTGCCACCGCTGCCACTGCCATTTCCCTGCTTTCCCACCCACCGCTTCTCCCTGCCCAGCTGCTGGCCACTCCAGCATCATGCAGTTCCCAGCTGCATTGCTAGGACTGCAGGATACAGCAGGAACCATCCCAGCCCAGCCCCTGCAATTCCCAGCTGGCTCTGTGATGCCAGCTGCTGCATTCTGTGGTCCCGACCATGCAGCCAGGAACTGCATGGTACTGGAGTGGTGTGTAGGGTGGGGGCCAGGAAGCAGCAATGAGTGGGAAGGTAAGGAAGTGGCAGGAGAAGGGCAGCAGTGGCAGACAGGGGTGGGGGAAGTGGCGGTGACTAGGCAGATGGGAGCATGGGGCCTGTGCTGGTGCCCTGGGGCCAAGGGAAGCAGCAGTGCTGAGCCTGGACTGGCAGGAGTGCTGGTGGGGCTCCACCTGCCGTGGCCCCTGAGCGCCCCAAGGCCTCACAGCCTGCTGCTGCCACTGGTGGCAGGGGCTGTCGGAACCCACACCCCCATCACACACCTCAGTCACCCTCCCTCTCCACACATGCCACAACCCTCCTGAGCTGCCCTCCCCCCAACACACAGGCCCCCCACAAACCCCATACCCACCCACACCCCATATGTCCATACAGACACCCACATGCTCCCTCACTCTACATACATTCAGGATGTGAAAGGGATGCTCCAAACCATAATCCAG
>NW_017729031.1:115425300-115440129 GCF_001723915.1 Gavialis gangeticus | reverse complement strand
GCTTGGAGTCCCACCAAGTCTCCGTAATCCCCACAATGTAGTGATCCGTAATCTCCGTAATCCCCACAACTGTAGTGAGGGTCCCAGTGTGAGTGAATGGGAGTGTGGGTCCCAGTGTGGGGGCACTGGAGTAAAGTTATGGATGCTAGCTGCAAAGCATGGGACACGGTATAAGGGGAGGTTCGGAGCCATGTACATGCCCTCAGCATCAGGACAATTAAATGGGCAACCTCCTGCTTAGTTAACAAGTTCCAATTGTTTCAGCAAAGGCATAGCAGGTAAGGTAGATGGTGGGCAGGCCAACAACTAGACTGTCCCCAGGATGCCCACTTGTTACAATAGTCACATGTATATCATACAAAGTCATAGTGCCTGGGCCTGAATGAGAACCAGGAATGAGTGTGCACATATACAGTCACAAATGTGCCTGGACACAGAGGCATGTGGATAAGACCACAAGCATGCCTTCAGTCTTCAACAGTGCACACAATCCCAAACACATATGCATGGACAAATTAGCCAATCCTCTCCCTATAGCTCAATCTCTGGGATAGACAATAGGAGTTTACAGAGCATATATGGAACTAGCATTGATTTCACTTAGTTTTGGACCAGCTCCTCTTCTGTGCCTCAAATGTGCATAACTGCATTTCTCTTCTGTTTGCCTGTGTCTTTCTGGTCTATTCAGACTGCAAACTCTTTGGGGCAGGGACTGTTTCTCACTCTGCATCTGTATAGCTCCTGGAATAATGAGGCTCCAGACTCCGTGGTGGTCTCCACATGTTACTGTATTGCTACACTACTATATTAAGAGCAATAATAGCAGCTTATCAGAGCCAGGGGCAGCCAGAGTCCTGGGGGACATGCTTCGTACAGCCTGCACATGGGTGGAGCAGGCTGATGAGGTCCAGGCAACACCTTTAGCCCTTGCCCAAGGCAGCAGGAAGGGATCATCCATCAGGAGAGGACAGGCCTGAAGAAACCACATGATGATCTGAGAAACGGAGCCGTCAAGGGTCACATGAAATGCTCTCCTGCTTTGCTGACATCATAAATGAGCCAATTAAAAAAAAAAAAAAGACTACAAGTATTTTTTAACTGCTCCAAAATGTTTTGTTTTTTAATCAAAACCACAGGAGATAAAAAGCTCAATGTGATGTTAAGATTACAAGACCCCCTCACAACTTGCTACTCATCCTCTTTCCCCCACAGAATTTTTCTGTGTAAAGGGAGAACATGTGATTATATTTAAGACTTGTCTGTTCAGTAGTGTTCTGTATCAGTGATACAACTCTGTGATACAACCAGTGATCCAGTAAGCTGGATCTGTTTATATCACTAGCAAAAACTCTCATATGGGCATAGATTATTTCTGTAAAGGAAAAATAATAGGTTGTACTGGTATAAGACATCTTTATTCTGTTATAATGGCACCTGTGCTAAGGGTTGTACTAGTGTGACTATATTAGTATGACACCATGCCCATAAGCAGCGTAGATAAGGTGTTAGAAAACCTTTGTGTGTATCAGGCATTAGAGTCATCTGTCCTGTCCACAGCCAGTGTCTACCCCTAATCACAAGGCTTGAGTGGGCATGAAACCTTATTAATAACTGCAATTTGGATTATAAAGCTCACAATGATTATGGCCAGGAGCACCTAGGGATGGCATCTCAGCCATTCTTTTTAATAGGTTTGATTGGTTGCTTTTTTACAGGGCTCTGGGGAATGGGAGGGAGTGGGAAGGAAAACATGCAGAAGGCAGCACAGAGGTAACCTTCTTCTACAGAGTTATTCTCCTTTCTGTCCACTGGGATAAAGAAAGGTCCCTTTTCCCACCCTTACTGCAGTCTGTGTGACCCATTTGCCAATAATGGGTGACTGGGCTGTGTATTAGAGCAGAGGTAGACAACCTTTCCTGGCTGGAGGCTGGAACAATCCACCCCAAATCAGAGACAGATGTATGCTAGGACCTGGCCACTACTGCTACTGCTTGTCTCTGCAGTGGCATAGGTAGAGTGCCCACAGTCAGCATTTGTCCCCACAGCAGCATTGGGAGAAGGCGAACAGTCAAAGCTTCCCTTTGCTGAATGCCACCAAACCCTCACATCTGCAGGCCAGATCCAATGGCTCTGCTGGTTGGATCTGGCCTATGAGCCTTAGGTTGCTAAGCCCTGCATTAAAGGGAGCAATGCTGGAAGTTATTATCTGAAATACTTCCTAACTCAGGAGGTTGAGGAAATTGGGAATCAAGTTACTTAGCTAGAGAGGCTAAAAGAGCTGCAGAAGCTTGCCTACTGCTCCACAAAAAATCTTGTTGTTTAGTTCTTTTCATTCATGGCTGTCTTCATTGAACCCAATGATCATTATAGAAGGGGGAACCTGACATACAAACCCCACCTGGAACCACCTCCTTTTCACTGGGATGTATGGAGCAGTTCATGTACATGGACATGTACATGGAGCTTTATGCTCCTTGCGACTTCCCTTATGGAGGAGTTGGCTTGGCCATGGGATCCTCATAATCCAAGAGTTCACAATGTGGGGTTCATGAACCCCCAAATTCTTTGTAGCTGAATGGGAAGGAAAACCTTTTTGGTGGAAACATGGGGGGCAGGGGGCAGCACGGAATGGAAAAGGCTGAGAAATGACCTGCCTTTCTCCATGACAGTTTCCAACCTCTGTAGGAAGTCTCTTGTTGCCTATAATACTATAGCAGGATTGACTACAAAGAAGGAACCTTCTTCAGCTATTCCCAGTTTCCAGGGGAGTCTCTGTGAGCGTTTCTCCCATTTTGGGGTCATCTGCACTAACCATATGACCTCCAAAAGGCTGCAGAGCAACCAGACAAGTCCAATGACACAGCAAGAAAAAGAGTTCACCTGCTGAACGCACAAGTGCATTTCTAAATGACCATCTCTTCTCTGATTGATGAAAGACAGTTGTTTCCTGGGGGTAGAAATTCAGTCCTAAAATTCCAAGGCACCATTTTTTTAATTCAAACTTAGTGACATAATTAAATACTTAGAGTATGAGCTAATATGAAAATGACTGCGTTCTGATGAAAAGCACTCAGCCATGAGATGGGATATTAAATCCCTCAGTTTTGACTCTGTTCCGTCCTCAGAAATATTATAAACTTATTATAAGGAGGTAATATGATAAACTTTATTACAAAACGTAATTGCTTGGAGAAAGATCACAGTGCTACATATACTATAGCGCAGAATACTTTTCAAACTTCCTGACCCATGGCCAGAGGAGATGGGAGGGGAAGAGGTGTAGATAAGATCAGGTGTGATCCAGCCAAAAATCTCTTTAATGTCTAGGATGTCATTTTAACATCTCATTAGAAAATTTGTGTTGATGTTTATGGTTGGGCCCAAGCTAAAATCCTGGATCCAGATGCTTGTGATCATCAGACATGTTTGAAGTATAAAAGTTGCATCTGAAAGAGCCCCTCAGCCAAAAACCCAACCCCATGGGCCATGGCTAAAAGATTGCAATCCAGATCCCATTCTCTCTAATAATGGACAAAGCCAAAATTCCAGATCCAAATTCTCTGAGATTTGGTTTCAGTGGAATTTGCAGCCTAAAGGCCTGATTCTTCAAGACCTTGCTGCTGTGGTTGTATTACAGTAGTACGTAGAAACAACAAATGGGATGATTGCCTCATTGGGCCAGGCACAGTATACACACAAAAAGAAATAGCCCTGCCCCAAGTTGCTTGTAGTCCAAAGAGAAACGGAAATGGGAAGACACCCAATGTCGTACAATCAGTCAGAGTCAGCACTGGAACCCAGGTTAGTACAATCCCCTGAATACTAATATGGATGTAATATACATCACGTTTGCTATGGTTGCAAAAAAGAAAAGAAAAGAGAAGAACCTTAAGGGAAGGATTTCCAAAATGATTTATTATTTGTAATGTGGTTGCCCCTAGAGACCCCAGTCATAGAGAAGGAGCCCTTTGTTCTTGGTGCTGTACAAACACAGAGCACAAAGATAGTGCCTGCTGCAAAGAGATTATGGTTAGTGAAAGGAAGAGTCAGCACTGGTTTAATTCTGTACCCATCAACACCAGGATTTCAGTGGAAGCAGACCTAACCCATTTGTGAAAACTCCACCTCAAAAGAAGAAAGAAATGTTCCCCCCCATGGAGTCTGTAAAAGGGTGTTTCACCATGTGGGCCCTGACTTAGAGTGTATGTGATGCTAGGATTTCTGCCAGCAGAGAGTTGGCAGCTGTCTTCAGTGCAAGCAAAATCCATGGAACACCAGAGAGAAAGGAAAACAGAGGAAGGTGTAGTTTTTCGGCTCTTCTGCAAAACACTGGCAGGTTAAAAGCACGAGGCTGCACAGGGGGAAGCAGCTATTCTATAAGCTGGACCAAATGAAAATCCCCAAAGCCTGGGATGTGGCTTAGGACTTGTGTCCATCCCATACCCCCTTCCTCCCTCTCATACAGTGGTGCCCTGACCTGGTTCCTTTTCTGAAGCACGTTCCCTCCTTGGTTGCCTTGAATGTCACGGTGTCCGTGTTGGAAATGCTTTGATGAAGCAGTGAAGACGACTGGAGAGGGAAATAAACCTGATTTAAAGACACAGAGTCTGTGAGGCCAGTGACCCAGCAGGAAGAATGACTAATGTGTGGGGAGTCAGCCATATTCATGAATCTTGCTGTCAGAAGGTTGCTGGGATGCAACATTTCTGCGTATGTCCGAGCAGCAGGAAACAAGTGCCGTGAATATGCAGCTGTCCAGCATAGAATGGTGGCCAGTTTTAATGCTTTTCAGAGAGGAAGAGTGGGAATCTCATTCCAAACTGGAATCTAAGCCATTTCCTGACAACCACTGAGAAGGAAAGTGCAAGAGCAGGGATTGACTGCTACTAACTATTTTCCTTCCATCCCCCTCGATAGCAGATGGCAAATCAGTCCCTAGCCCAGTGAAACGTACGTCTAGAGGGAGGTAAGGATGTGGGAGGGTGCTAGAAGGAATAGTCTTCAGAGCAGATGTTGGGAAATGACCCTCAAGTGAAACCAGCTGCAGAGGAAAGACCAAGAAGAAGACCTGGACCTCCTACTCTGTACCAAAGGGCTGTTAAGATGTAACAAAGCTCAAGGATCCCATATAAAGAGATTTCCTCAGGTGCCAGTTGCATCTGGTCTTTGCAATGAGGAAACTAGTCAGTGCAGGGAGTCTGTAGGATCTGCGCGGGATGTTCACAGCAAAAAAACAATCTGGCTGATAAAAGAATGCAAATCCCATAAAAGGAACTTGAAGGTGAGGCCCAGGAGAGTATTAAAAGCAGCTTGTTTACCCAGAGCTGCTGCAGAGAATGAGAGAGGGCAGACGGGACTCAGCATCTGTCAGGATTTGACCCAGGCCAAGCTAAATTTGGGATTGACTGAAGAGCTGCTGCGTCAGATGCAAAAAGAAAAAGGAAAGGTCTCTTGAGAAGTGTTAAGTGCAGTGGGTCCGTGAGGACTGGTTCAGGGAACCCACAAGAGAATATGCCCAGAGTACACTCAGAGCATATATGTGGGATGCAGTTTAGAGAGGAAGAGGGCAGGTGGATAGAAGGGCTTGTTATCACTGCAGAATAAACTCAAGTTATCTGCACCCAAGTTATAGCTCTCAAGTCAGCCCAGCTTGAGTGAGCAGAGCCATCCTGAAAGATTGTGCTTGAGTTGCTGTGTCCACACAGGTGCTGCATGCACACACATGATGCTAGGACTCCTGTAGGCATATCCCATAGTCCCTCTCACTGCAGGAAGCAAGACCTGTCTGTGATTTCTTTCCTAGTGAGTTGTGAGAGAACTTGTCTGTTTTTTCTGGGCACATGGGAAGAACTGTGAAAAGGCATTTGAGGACAAGTGGCCCCTAAGGCCATCTGACCTATGTATTAGAAGCTGACAACTTGTGCTTGCTCAGATAAGTCAAGATGAGAGGCTTTGTGTGGACAGGACCCAAGTGATGAGTAACCCTGGAGTTATAACTCTGGTTAACTTTTCCATGAAAGTGAGTCCAAATATAGAATCTAGCATAGAAATGAGCTGCTGAAAAGACAGTCATACACATTTTCTGTCTGCCTGGAGCAAGCTATCAGTGAGGTATTTAGAAGGCAATGTGTCTAGTGGTTAGAGCTAAACACCAGATGCCAAGAGGGCTCTGATAGCATGTCTACATCACATCTGTGGTAGGACATGCCTCTATGAAAACATGCCTCCCCACACTCCCATCTGCTCCATGTGTGCCAAAGCAAAGTGACTACAGGACATTTTTCTCAATATCGTGGGGGTGCTTCTTACCACTGTCCTGTCCAGCATGGTGTAGCCATGTCCTGAACACTTCACTATCTTGGGTGCTTAGCTACCAAAGCAACCAGGGTCTTGAAGATGGCCTGGAGCAAACCATTTACCATCCTGGGACCTCTGACCACTAACCTGGGTAATGGCAGTTTAAAGCTGATGTGGTTTGAAACTGGGGTGAATCACAATGGGGCAAACTGCATTTTACACCAGAGCAGCATTTTTATACTAAGAAGGTCTCCTGTATCCATATTGCTCCATATTTGTATTGATATTCCCTGCTAAGACAAAGCCCTAACATTCCCCATGAAGGGACCAGGGCAAGTCTTTGTGCTGAGAAGACATTTCTTCCCCTTCCTGCCTGCAGATACCACAGAGAAGATAAAAGAAAACAACACTGTAAATAGGAGAGCAAGCAACATTGTCATGACTGATTGGAGGCCTGACATTCATGCTGTACAGCAAAGTAAATGCATGGGCCTTAATAATGCTTCACCCCAGGTTCTCTAAGAACTTTGCAAACATCTGTTAAGCCTCCTAAAAATACTTGTAGGGTAAGTTGATATTATGTCCCCACTTTATAGGGTGCATCTATACGAGACACAAAAAGTACAGTAGACTAATTCTAATGCACAACGCCATGCTATTGCACTGATGTGCAGTAAAATTAGTCTACTGCATATTAGCATCACATAAAAGGCATGCATCAGCACTACTGTGCAGTAGTGCCAGTTACTGTGCATTTAGTTAGCACCTGTTATTACAGATACTAAACTTAATGTGCAGTAACCTCAGTGCATTAATGCACGTGTAGACATGCCCACAGATGGGCAAACTGAACTGAAGAGGAATTAGCAGTCAAATCTTCAAAAGTGGCCACTGACGGGGGTTGCCAGGCTTGCTCTATGTGTTTTTCCAGGGTACTGCTGGCTCTGTTAAAACAACAGTGCTTAGCACATCTGCAAATCAGACCTTGAGACACCACTCATTAGGCAACCAAAATCAGAGGCTGCTTTTGAAAACATAGCTGTCACTTATTCAAAGTCAGTGACAGGGCCTGAAAGAGAACCCAGGACTCCTGGCTCCTTCTCCTTTTCCTGTACAGCCTGCCTCTTTCCTCCTTATTGAGCCGACAATGGATTTGATGTTCTTTTCCTTCAAACAGCAAAATTCCTCATCTATCAACACAGTAACTGAATCAATCAGTTCCCAAAAAGCTAGATCAGTGTGAAAAAAGCTTGCCATGCCTCTGGCATGTGGAATCAATCAATACCTTAAGCAGAAAAATATTGATAATGCAGTCCACAAACTGCTGTTACCGACATATTTATATCCCTTAATATACATGGCATGAAGAATGCCCCCCCTTCCCTTCCCTAAATGTAACATGCTATTTTTAATTTTTTAAACTCCTGTTTCTCAAGGAAAAAAATATCCTGTTCTATTTTTGTGTCTCTCTATTTTGCCATCGTTCTGTTCCTTTAAAGGATCAGGTTTCATGGACAGTGGGTCTGAAGTCCCAAGAGCTTCCATTAGCTTGCTCCTTATAAAGAATCAAAGATTCATTCCATGACCTCTGATGCCTTTCCCCTGCATGTGCTTTAGCATGATGGATCTTAGTAAAGGGGCAGTTTATAAAAAGTGAAGGGAAGATGGGAAGCCCTAAAGCAAAGGGATTGAAAAGTGAAAAGGGGTGGGAGATTAGAGGGAGGCATTAGGAGAAATTATAGGGTTGAAAATCAGGGAGTATAATGAGAACCAGAGCTGGGCACTTTGATATTAATGGAAATCAGGCTTTTGTTAGTTGGGGGAATGTTATACCCCATTTACCTCAAAGTGATGGGTGTGGGAAGTGAATTGATCTTGCTTTTATATCCATCTCTTGATAAGTACCAGACTGAGACCCCTAGAGACTGCTGACCTACACTTATTAAAAGAGCAGGCTGCCAAGTCACCAACACCCCGCAATGCTCCCACCACCATGTCGCAACCAGGATCAGTTCAACCACCTCTATCAGTAAGCAGGTCTGCGAGCCGTGTAGTATCTCGTTTATTCAGCATGAATAGGCCAGTATCCAGGTGTTCTCCTGGTAGCAGTGAGGTTACATAATGTCCGTGCACTGCCCTCTTTAACAGTGGCATAAGGGTATGAAAAAGGCAGGGCCATGGTGGGAGGAGATGTGTAGGAGCTGTAAAAGGGTGCACCCAGACTACACACACTGGAAATAATGTGCTGCTGGACAGCTCCACTGGGAAACATTGGAAGCAGTGCAAGTTAGACCAGTTCTTTACACCATTAGTCAGAGTCCTCAGCTAAGCCAGAACTGGGGGTCACAAAGGACAGCTCAGAACTGAGGTCTCTGTTTCTGTGGTCCATTTAGCCCTTGGTTTCTCCGCAATCTGTCTGCTTCCAGGTCCTGAGACCCAACAGGGTCATGTCACACAAGCCAGCAAACAGGCCTCAGAACAGAATGACCTCCAGCCACTACCTGTCAGAGGTGACTTCACAACTAGAGGACTCAATTCAGCAAAACTCTGAGCCAGGTACTTCATTTGCCACCTCCTGTATGTCAGTACAAAGTCCGCTGGCAATTCAGCCTGCCTTACTGTCTATGGGTGCTTACACTATCAACTCAGAGGCTGTGTCCACACGAGTGTGGATGTTTGGTGCCCCAGAGACAACTAGTGGTGGCACACCTTGTGCTGCTGCTAGTTGTCCCCAGGGGAACACCTGTGTCACGTGACCTCTGGTGCACGGCAGGTTACCCCAGGTGGGGTAGGGGAGACTGGGGCCAGCACTCGGATGGCCCCAGCAGCTTTACCTGGATGTCCAGGGGTCAAAAACCCCCCAGCAATCCTGCGCTGCTCCCTTGCAGCATGGAGAACAGCTGAACATGCAGTATGTGGCACTATACCACATACCACATGGCTAAGCTTGTCTCAGTGCGGCCAGAGTGTTTAACATCCATGTACATATGAACAATATAAGTCCATCCAGAGCATGAGACAGGAGAAACTCCTTTACTGCAGAATATAATGATTTTTGGTGCATAAATCAGAATGCTAACAATTTTAGTATTTGGTTTCTAACAAAAGAAATAATAAGCAGATTTAATTTTTCTCTGTGAAAAGAGATTATTAACTTTTCCTGCAAGTTAGATAATAAAACACATTTTCATGAATGGCTCTAATGCTATTGCCTGATTTTTTGGTACCACTGTCTTTAAAACCTCAGATGTTTTCCCCTATATCACCTAGTTCAGGGGTGTCAAACTTGTCTGGCCCAGTGGGCCAGATGAGTGCTGTAGGGCTGGTCTATGGGCTGGATAAATAGCACAGGGCCAGTCCTGCAGGCTGGATCAGGCCCACAGACCTTCCTCATGCTAGATCCAGTGTACATAGTGCCCGCTCTGGCCAGTCTGGGACCTGGCTGGAAGACATTCAGCATCTTGGGGGCTTTGCTGCTGCATGAACAAGCCGTGGTGCTGGGCTTCTTCCTGCAGTGCTCCTGGGCCTCCAGCCCACTGCTCTTGCCTGGGTGCTTGACAGCCAAGCCAATAAGAGCACCAGTGCTGGTGTCCCAACAGCACCATGGGAAGAAGACTGGCACCATGGGTGTTGGTTTCTGTTATGGGAACAAGCCACAGCACTGGGCTTTTTCACATGGTGCAGCTGGAGCTCCAGGACTGAAGCTCTGTCCTTGCCCTAGCTTTTGGCTGGAGCTGGAAGATTCCCCCATCCCAGCCAGAGTCAAGGCCAAAGTCCGTTGACTGTATGATCTGGTCCTGAGGACCAGATCCAGCCCATAGGTCCATATGTTTGACACCCCCCTTGAACTTTTATGCATAAAGATTTCATGTTGAAAAATATGGGCTTGTCAAAGCTGATGACATTTTTATGGTGGGGGAGGTTTTGGGGGAGGGGGATGCACATTCCTGTAACAGAATGCCAATTTCCCATGCAAAATTTTAGAAAACCTTCCCATCTAATCATGTCAAAATTAACTGAGAAGGAGGTTTCTAACAAGCAGAAGACTGATATTCTGAAATGGCCTTCCAGTTGGAGTAGTGGGGGCAACAGTTTAGCTAATGCTAAGACAGAGTTTGATGTGTTTATAGTTGCCTGCAAAATCTGGAGATTGGACTCAGTAGAGACAGTCTATTCCAGTGTCCTATGTTCCTATAATGTCATTTTTCCTCTGTTTGAATAGGTCAAAATGAAATCATGTTTTAAACTGAAGTGCCAGTTTGAGGTGACAAATTGCGGTTTGTAGCAGTTTAAATCTTCCAGTGGGAAAATCACATTTTGAACCAAATTTCTTCCTAGAAAATGTCCTTAGAAAAATTTAAGTTTTTAATCCTGCTCCAGATTTTTTTCTTACCTACCATTAATAGTTAGCTAAATGAATGTGCTCTAGACATGCATCACAATGAAGTAGCAGCCCGTCATAATTCAGTATGAGTTACTGAAAACGCATGAGAGCTCATCAGCATCAGGGAATAAATGTGCCTTTTTAATAATATAAATCATAATAAAAACTGGCCTTCTATCAAATATAAAAAAATGAGAACAGTTTCTTAATGCACATTTTCCCAGATAGCAAATTTAGTTGAAAAAAGGAATGGTGAATACTATTTTATAACAGTATTTAAAATTGAAAACCTGTAATGGATTTATCTTTGATTTACATCATTCTACTGCATCTGAGAGCATAATTTCACAGATTCAGAGACTGTGGAGTCCCTGAGGAGCTGTATATTCATCTAGGTTGACATTCTGCCTACCACAAACTAAAAGAATATGCTTTTACTGTCTTACTATTATTTCTTGATTTCTCCTGTTATGGTAATGACCCCATGGCACTATTTGAACACAGGGCTTTTACACTATAGAACAAGTCAACAAATGAATAAGTCAACAGGTATCGGTGAGTTTGAAGGATCCTCACTTACTGAGTATCTGGCTTGAGACAGCTTGGGCCTGACTGCTATAGCAGACTTAATATTTATAAAATGCCTTATATATTTAAAGTACTATACAGACATTAAGTAATTCAGGGGGATCCTATGGGTAGCCCATGAGAGGTCAGTTTGTGGGACCCAGGCTCCCACCTGGCCATGACTCTCACCATCACTCTGGCTGCAACAGCAGCCAGGGCTCCAGGCTTCTCTTCCCTTCTCCAGCTTTTGTATCTTCTCCAGCTTTTGTATCCCTGGGCAGCCTACAGCTCAGAAATTTGGGGAGGGGGCTGGGGATATACACATGGAGCTGTGAAAGGGTGGGGTGCCTACAAGTGGCTTGAAGCATTGCAGCACATCACAGAGGGAAAGGATGTGTCCATGCATGCAGCTTGGTGGAGCATAGCAGAGGGGAAGGGGGAGAAGGAGCATGGTACAGACAAACACAGCAAGGGGGATGGAAGAGAAGTGAACTTGCATTCATGGTCCAGGGGACCTACACCACAGCTGGAGAGTAAACTTGGGTGGTGTACTGCCCAGGGGACTCATGACCTGTGTTGGTGTGGCCCACATGACATGTGGCCCCCAGCTGCATAACAGTTGGACAGCCCTGAACTAATTAGTCCTCCCATCATCTTTGTGAGGTAGGTACATGCATATTATAACCATTCTCCTGTTACAATGAGGTAGTAGAACATGTCCCTAATCTGTAACACATTACTATAAATTCATGAACGTAGAGTAGGTTCCTTCTGTTTGCTACAATTTGGATGGGAATGATGTTAAAAATGAATCAAAATTTCATTTCAAGATAGGGCTGTTCTCTCTATTCAGCCTTGTCAGACCATTTACTACAAATAAATGGGTGGTTTTTGAAAAATGGAACTGGCAGAGAGGTTGGATGGAGTACAGGAGTAAACAAGTGTGGGAGGCAACCATGGTTCACAGGAGCTTGTATAGGCTTGAACTGAGCTCTTTGATGTGAAAAAGGAGTTAGACACTAAAATACCTTGGAGGATTTGGGCCATAGGCCTTCGCTTTCAGCTGTTACACTTTCCTTTCAGGTGACCTCTGCTCTTGCAAATTGTTTTAAGCTGCAAATTTCTTAATAGGGCTGGTGGGAATTTTTCACATGAAAGATTTTATTCATAAAAGAACAACCTTTTCACAGAAATGGCTCCTGTTGGTGACTTCCCACCACCTTTCCTACCAATGTTCAAAATAACTCCTTGCGACTGTTTTCTGAATATAGGTACTCCTCACGTAACGTTGTCCCAGTTAACGTTGTTTCGTTAATATGTCGCTGACCTATTAGAGAACATACTTGTTTAAAGTCATGCAATGTTTGGTTATAACATTGTTTGGCCGCTGCCAGCTAGTAGGTAACTACTGTGAGGTAATTGGATTCGCTTAATATCGTTTCGCTTAAAGTCGCATTTTTCAAGAACATAACTACAACGTTAAGCGAGGAGTAGCTGTATGTGTTTCTACAATGTCTGGCACCACAGGGCCCCACAGGCAATATTTCTGAAAATTATAGATGAGTTAATTAAATGCTACATTTTCAAGTGAGCTCACAGCAGATTTCCAAGCACCTAGTTTGTAGGCCTGTGTGAAATTTTGCCGGCTGTTTTGTTTCAAGGCTGTTTCAACTCATTTCGAGTTCAAAACATGGAAATCAAAATAAAATGAAGGACTTCAAAACAGCCTCAAAATGAAATGAGAGCAGTCGACATGTTTTGAAAGTTTCGAAACGTTTCGAGTTTTGAAGATGAAGCTGGGCTTGCCTGCAGGGAAACAGAAAGTAAGGAGAGGGAGGGGGAAGAGGGGGGAAGGATTGCTCTGACATTGACTGTGTAGCTGGCCAGTGACTATGATCCTTCCCTGAGGTCCCTTCCAATCCCAGTGCTCGGGGGGAATGAATGGAAAAACAGCATAAAAGGCAGCATTGTCTGAACTTACCTGCTTTCTGCCTTTGGGTCAGTTATTGAGCTATTAGTTACTGAGCTATCTTCCAGAAGACAACAAAGGCTACTACTACCATTGATTTGATTTCCTACTTGCTAGCCTAGCAAGTAGGATTCCACAATACCTTTTGCTTTGTTTCTAAACCCTTTTATTTTATTATTATATTCACTGATTTATTCTTTTCAATTTCATAATTATATTGCATATTATACTATATAATTTATATAGGAAGGCCCGTATACATTTATATATTTTTATAAAGGCAAGACACTATGAAACACACCATGAAGCATGCTGGAAAGGCAGCTGGCAAGCTTTCAGGGAGGGGCGGAAGAGGGGGTAGAGGGAGAGGTGTAAGTTCCCCGCCCCACAAACTGAGACGTGGCCTTTTTGCTACAACAAGCAGGCACGAGGCTTCCACTAGTACAGGCAGCAAGGAGAGGGGAGCAGTGCCACTGCCTTTGCCTGAGTCTGCATCCCCCTCAAGAGCACCAGCCATAATCCCCACCACCACCACCATGACAACAAGCAGCAGCACCAGCATGACAGTCTCTTCCACTCCCATTTCACTTCCCATGATGAGCCTTCCAGTGCCAGAAGAAGAGCTGGATCTGAGTGCCCTAGCAAGGGAAATTCTGGGGAAGGAGGGGGAATCATCTAAGTTTGTGCCCCACACCCCTCAAGTTTCCTGTAGAGCCAGATTTCCTGCCCCAGAAGGCACTTCAGAGGAGGCTGAGGTAGAGGTTGCAGAGGCAAGCGGCTCAGCTGAGTCTGCTCCTCTTGTTGCTGTGCCTCTGCCTGCTGAGGAAGGGGAAATTGCAGCATCCACATATACACCCACACCCCAGAAGTGAGTAGGTAGTATGGTTTGGGATCATTTTGAGCTGGCAGATAATCCTACTTATGTTATCTGTCTGCACTGCTGAGCCAAAACAAGCCAGGGAAAGGGAAGAAAACATATGAGCACCGTGGGGATGCTGATGCATCTCCGCAGGCACCACCCCCTTGCCCTTGCTCCTCCTCAGCCTGGTACCAGCAGGAGTGTGCCCAAAGAGAAGTCCCCCTTTTGCTCCAAAGCCCCTGTCCCCCCAAAGCAGAGGCAGGCCACCCTGGAACAGCAGGGGAAAGGCAGACAGAAAAGGTGGAGGTGGTGTTGCAAGGGAGAGCGAGATCACCCAGAGCATAGGGGAGATGTTTGCTGTGAATAACCAGCCCTTCTCCTTAGTTGAGTGGCCAGGGTTCAGATGGCTCATGGTACTCGTGGCCCCATCATACCAAGTGCCTGTATGCACCACCTTCAGCAGGACGGTGGCGTCCTCCCTGTATGAGGCATGCAGGGAGTACTTGAGGGAGGAGCTGCTCAAGGCAGGTCTGCAGGTGACCTTACACTTCACCTCAGACATCTGGAGCAGGTGGGGTGGAGATCATGCCTACTTCTCCCTCAGAGGGCACTGATGTGACCAGTCAGGCTGTCAGTGGGCTCTCCTTCAAGCTGAGGTGATCGAGGAGTCCTGCATGGCAAGAGAGATCATGGTGCCCATGAACCACATGGTGCAGGGTGGCTTATTGGGCAGGGCATGCTCACCTGTGGGTT